>NW_028317883.1:4165000-4469583 GCF_062004578.1 Staurois parvus
TGGGATCGGCAGATTGGGGGTCTAATGCCACAGTCCTGCAGACTGTGTAGCTGTCTGTCTGTACTTCTGATATGGGCAGGCAGTTACAAAATCACAGGAAGCTCAATGAACTACTTAGAGAGCTCAGCAGCGCCCTAATAGTTCATTGAGAACTACAAGCCAACAGCCGCAAAGGCTGTCTGTACCTGTAGTTTTCCCTTTGACAGAATACTTTTTCAGATTGTGACAGCCAGCAGGGGAAGAATATTCCCCACTAGCTGTCAAAATGGGGGATAGGGGTGGAATGGAGGCCGGTGCTTCTGTAACATATCTGTAACTTATTCTTAAACTGATGTTCAGGTAATTGCAATAATATTGAAATATTAATTTGAGTATGAAACCCTCTACATCAGATGCCAATAAACTAGGTGGATATACAGGTGTCTCAAGCAGAATTCTGATACATAATACAGAAGACCTTTCAGTAGAATCATTGATGTTTATCTGAGAGTTATGCCGTGGATGGTGTAGTCACACTCAGTAGGTTGTTGCTCTCAAGTGGATCCTACTTGGAGTGATTCATAAAGCATTTTTGCTGCTATTCACTATGCAGCTATACTCTCTTGTAAACTCTGAGTGTTGGTGATAGTTTTGGGCTGTGTACAGTGTGGAAGGCACCAAATCATCTGTTAATAAATGTATTAGTGGTGGAAGTCTTTGCACACATTTTTCATGAATTGACTGAACTTGTTAAGTAATTACAGTATACAACTAATGGATTGATGGGCTTTTTATTATTTATTGATTAATGAAGTTTTACCTATTTTGATCACATTTGTTACTGTATGTATTTATTTATTCACTTTTTGCACAGTGTATGGATAATTCAGCAGATTGTGGCTGTAAAGCCATGGTCCTGCAGACTGTCTGTGTAGCTGTCTGCCTGTACCTCTGCTAGGGGCAGGCAGTTACACAATGACAGAAAGCTCAATTACCTATTGACTAATGAACAGTGCCTTGGTAGTTCATTAAGAACTACAAACCGACAGCCACAAAGGCTGTCAGTACTCATAGTTTTCCCATTCACGGAATACTTTTTCAGATTGTGACAGCCAGTGTGTGTGGGGGGGGGGGGATTCCCCGCTAGCTGTCAAAATGGGGGATCGGGGTGGAACGGAGTCTTGTTTCAATCAATAGTAGTTTGAGATGTTGTTTCACTGGCACTGCTATAAGATGTGTTCTCTGATGTAGACTTGATCACTCACAGAAAGTCTTGTTGTTGGAGTGGCTATCTCTTTGGAGTTGTCCTTGCAAGCTTTTTGAGAAGTAAAGGGAATGTCTTAAATTCATTCAATAATAGTTTTACAAGTGCACACATTGATTGAACCCTACTCTACTTAGGCTAGTTCAGTTTATTGAGCATAAAGATCACTACAGAGATCATCTATGCACTGTGTTTGTATCTTGTGGACTCTTCCCTTGTGGATTCTTTGACTGTCTCTTCCCAGTAGACGCACGATTTTGGCATTCGCTTCTATTGGTGGTATGTTGACTTGTCTTTAAACTTTAAAGTCATACATGCCATTGGGCATTTAATTGCACTCCATACATGTAGAAGTATGAATTCCTTTAGTTCCTTAATGTCTGAAATAATGAATTCTCCAGCAGGCAAATTTTAACAGTGGTTTCTACACTGGCAGCACATATGTGCACATTGTGGGACAGCTCTTTTCCCCTTACATTAGACATATCAAAGAACTGTGAAGTATCAAGCGAATATCTACTTTGGTAGTTTAAAACAGCATACATCCTGACTGCTTTCTTCCATTATCTGTAAGAAATCACTTTCCCCAGAAAAATGTTAGCACGAGTTTTCTTTGAAAGTGACATAGCTGACTATATTAAGAAATGATTGTTGGAGGTGACTGTTCATGGCTCTCCCCACCATGATCTGACACAGGTTTAAGATCTTCAGTGGATGCAGAGCTACTTTATAGGGGCCTGCATGGAAGACTATTATGTGCCTGTCACTGTCACATTCTGAGCACTTAACTTTAGCCTTGCAGTCTCTGGTGAAGTGTTCTGTGGATGTGCAACATCTGAAGCAAATGCCATGGTTCCTTAGAAAGTCCTTGTGTTCTTCAAACGTCTTTCCTTTAAGTACACAATGCTTTCTGAGAGGACGTGGTTTGTTGCAAAAGGGGATAGTAGCAGTCAGGTATTTTTTCCCTTTCCTTGTTGTTGCTTCTAGTGGTTGATGTAACTTTCTTTGGTGTCATCTTTGTAACTGACACAGTGAGGTTGATTTACTAAAGACAAATAGACTGTGCATTTTGCAAGTGTAATTACTCCAAAGCTTAGTAAATGAGGGTAAGCTTTGCTGACTTCCATCATCCAATCATCTGCCTACAAAAAATTCTGGGTTTTTTCCCTTGCATTTTGTTTAGGTATTGTTTGTAAAGTGAAGCTTTATCTCATTTACTAAACTCTGGACCAACTGCATTTGCAGAGTGCACAGTCTATTAGAATTTTTCTCTTCTTGTAGTTGAAGGGCTAGAAATGCTTGAATCAATCATTGAGAACCTTGGATAGTTCTTGGCTTTGACTAATTCTTTGATGAACTTTGAATAGAAGTAGGATGGTGGAAAGGAGACTTGATTTTGCTTCTTGTAATTTTAAATCACTTTTGCTAATTTTTCTTGGATGTGACTTTGACTGTGTCCACACTATGTGCAGCATCTAGGTAGCTAAGACCTGGTGTTCCTTTGCTGTTGCTAGGGGTGGTGGTATCCATTCTCCTGTGTTTAGGTGTTAGAGGAGATAATAAATTAGCAAATGGGTTCAGTTCAGGTTCATTTCAGTCCAATCCAGTATGGTCAGTCCAGTTTAGGATCTGGTGGTCTCATGGTAGGGATCTCGAGAACTATGTAACCAGTCTCAGGATGTTTTGAGGTGATTTGCTGAACTGGATTCAGGATGATATGTGATGACACATATGTTGCCACATAAGATGTTAGTATTTTGGGAGATAAAGAAGTTTCCAATGGTCCAGGGTGACCTATGTGGTTGATTGCTCTAGCTTCTCATTCTGGCAAATGTACTGTGAGTCGATGTACAGAATTTAAAACATTCAGTGCAATTGTATTGTCATTGTTATGGCTTAGGGTGAGCTACTTGCAGGGCCATTGAAGGTTTTCAAAATAGGTTAATGGGCAACTCCTTCTTTCTTCTCAGCTTAATCCAAAAGTCTAAGCTTGGATTGGAATCCTTTATTTCCTTCTAAAAGACTTCTCCCTAAACCGGCTTCTTCTGAATTTGTGTTTGGGCAGCTTGTGCTTTTATGGCTGCTTCCCTCCTAATGCAGTACACTTTTGATTAGCTTCTTCTGCTTCAGCATGGGCCATTATGAGTTGACTGCTCAGTGACAATTGCTGACAGGATCTTAGTGATGATCCATGTCAGAGGGACTTTAGTGATGTAGAAGATCTCCTAGAATGCTTGGAAAAGGTACTGTAGCAGGAAGCAGTTTCATGCAAGTGTGATATCTTCAGAACCATCCATGATTTGGCTTCCAAGAACAAAATGTATCTTTCTTTTTTTTTTAAAGCAGTGAAGTTATTTAACTCTTGCAGAGAATCCTCTATGTTGATACTCGAGAGAAGAATATTTTTAGGCGATCTGTTACAATTTTTCTAAACGTTTTCTAGTTTTGCAAATTCACTGTTTAGTTGTTTGCATCATTGTATGGATCAGCAGAAAATATGCATTGCATAGCCCTACTCCACAGATCAGATAAATCATCAGACTTGTCCACACTATTTGCTTCATAATTCCCTTTAAGCTTCAAAGAAGGTTTACCTGTACATTTGGGACTAGCAGACATGTCCACCTGTGGCAAATGAACTTCATCTTAGGGAAGAACATGCTGCTCACCC
The DNA here is from genome assembly GCF_062004578.1 of Staurois parvus. Taxonomy (NCBI): domain Eukaryota; kingdom Metazoa; phylum Chordata; class Amphibia; order Anura; family Ranidae; genus Staurois; species Staurois parvus. The sequence goes on from NW_028317883.1 coordinate 4,168,915, forward strand.
TCAGACTGTTATGGATACACACGTTCTTGTTCAGACATGTTGTTGTGTTGTGTGCAGTACCAAAGTATGCAAAAAATGAGGTACCAGTGAAGAGCAGAAATCAAACATAGGCTATCACAAAACACAAGCAAATTCAATACACAGAAAAATCCAATGCACAGACAGCTTTCCAAACTGTGGAAAAAAGTGCTTCTAACAAGTGAAATAAAACACATAAAAATGTTTTAGAAGACTGTAATCTGATCCTCAGCTGCTTCGAAGCAGATCTCAGTCTTTAATGGAACATGTGTTCACACAGGACCATTTGCTTACTGAGGAAGAGGTAATACTTCACAACATATGCAAAAGAGAATATAAAGGCTGTAGAAATCTGTATTTGTACTGTTCTATTTCAAATGCCACTTTAATCTTTCAATTACAGTGTTTGTATATATTGTATTACTCCATCATTAATTCAACTATATTAAATAATATTTCATTTTATTTATGTAACACCCTCCTAGTTAGCTAGGGGGAGGTCTAGCTTCAATTGTTAGACAGGGGCTGAGCAGCAGCCAAGGTGCAATAGTCAGAGAGAGGTTACAGCTGGATCAGAGCTGAAAGGCTCTGCAGGCCAGCCCCACTGGAATTTCCCCCTGCTCTAGAACTTTGGAGAAAGATCTAGAAGCAGTGGGTGGATCTGAGGAGTGGTTGGTTTGTACTCTTAAGCGATCCTGGCCAATCCCCAACAGGAGGCTTGACAAGGGGCTAGGACAACCCTTAAAAGGGAGAAAGCCTGCTGAGCTGCAGGAGAGTTTGGGTGGAAGATTTTGAATTAGGCTTAAGTGCAGGAGCCTGAGAGGGGGCCCAAATGAGAGAGGGGCTCATCTACAGATGGAGGAGATGAACAGAAAGAAAGCTTACACTCTCACCAGCCCCCTGAGAGAGGACCACCTGAACAGCAAAGGAAAAGTGGCCCAGCTAGAAGGCCTGGTAGCAGCCACCAAATATATAGCAGCACAGGAGAGGGACAAGTGAGTAAATCTACACCACCTGGGCCAATGTCCCATACCTTGGTTGAAGGCCAAGTTGACAAGAGGACTTCCCTTGTGACTCTGGTCTGAGCACCCCTGAATGTGGTGACAGAGGTACAAGGCTCAAAGAAACACGGGTGCTGATAGCTTCATAGCAGGTGACTGCCATGATCAGGGAGGTAGTCAAGGTGAGCCAGGGTCACAGTGAGACAGCAACGTGGTCAGGAGGCAGGCTGGGGTCAATACCAGGTTAACAAGCAAAGTGAGGTCCAGTAGCAAGCCGAGATCAGCATCAGGAGATCAGGCAGAGAATAGTAAGAGGCAAACTGAGGTCAGCACCAGGAGACCAGGCAGAAAGTAGTGTAAGGCTAGCCGAGGTCAGAATCCAGAATCCACAGAGCAAGGTCAGGAGCAAGCCAGGTCTGCAACGGAAGAGCAGTCAGTACCAAACAGAAACACAGATCTCAGGAAGCTGAAGGACATCCAGCGATTAGTACACAGCAGAGTCTCCTTTAAAAATGCAGCTTGGCACCAATGCAGACATGTGCATCAATGCCTAATGGCACATAGAAATGCGCTTACAATTGAGTGCATGCTGGTTATTAGCCTGGGCTTGTCTGTGTGCTGGTACATGTGCATGACCATTAGCTGCATGGGAATGAGCAGTTGTTGCACGAGAATTAGCATTAGCTGAAGAAGAATTCACAAGAGCTGCAGAAGAATAGGAATTAATTGTAGAAGAATTAGCATTAGCTGCACTCCTTTCCTGACAGCCAAATAGGGGAAGGAGCACTCTGCTGGGAAACCAGATTAGCAAACTTGCTGGAACTGTCTTTGTTTTAAAGTGGCAGAACTGGATCCCCTGTCCAGGGATTTCATTCAGGCAGCCAGACTGAGGAGTCTGGAGAGGTACACTGGGAGATGGGGTCTGGAGAGGTACACTGGGAGATGCTGGCTAGCTCTCCAACAGAGACTGTGTTGCAGTAGACTTATAGTCAACAGTTGCAGGAAGTTGTCCTCAGTTCATCGGTTCCATTGGACATCCCATATACTCCTTTTCCCTTTCAGGTTGATATCCCCTCAATAAAATATCAAAAACAAGCTCAAGGACTGATTTTTGACTCCTGGAGGCAGGTCTGTGAGAAATGTGTGTTGCCTGGCTGTGCAGGACTATAGGGCGACCCAAAACATCAGCAACTCCTAAGGGGGTAGTGATACATTTAAATCAGTATTTATTGTTTATTTCAAGTACTTATATAGTGCTGTCAATTTGCGCAGCGCTTTACATACATATTGTACATTCAGATCAGTCCATACCCTCAATCTAAGGTCCCTAACTCATATTCATACATACACATACTAGGGTCAATTTATACGGGAGCCAACTCATCTACCAGCATGTCTTTGCAGTATGGGAGGAAACCAGAGTACCCAGAGGAAACCCATGCAGCTACAGGGAGAACATGCAAACTCCAGGCAGGTGGTGCCATGGATGGGATGGTTCACAGATGGTGAACCAGCGACCCTAGTACTGCCAGGTGGAAGTGCTAACCATTTAGCCACTGTGCTGCCCAAATCAGTAAAATTGTTCTTTTTGAAATGCTGCTTTATGAATCGACATACCTCATTTGACCCAGTCTGTCCAGACAATATGGTAACCTGCCATGACACAATCCACACAATAAGACAAAAGTTTAATCCAATGCAATTTTACTTCAGAAACTTTTACTACAGAGTATGTTTTTCCAGTCCTTTGAGGTTTAAGAATAAATGACTTTCCAAAGCCTTGTCTATTGGAAGTACTAACATGAAAAAAACAGTGAGGCTCTACCGAGGAATGAACTAACTAGCACTTAGCAGGAGGGGGAAACAATAGGAAAATACCAAATCCCATATATAAAAAAGCCACCCCATCCCCCACGCTATATGCAGTTGAATACAGCAAAGAAAAATGCATTTAGATGGGACAGTACACTTTACGCTTGAAAACTTTAGATTTCACTACAGCACAACATAAATCTTTAAAAATTGGACATTTACACTGGAGCCTACCATTTCTTTTTGAAAGAAGCACATAACCAAGTCACAGCTTTTGCAGACCACATACATTCCCAATACTTGAGGTCTGCATGTAGGATAGCCCTTCAGGTCAGAGGAGTTTCGGTTTACTCCTGATCTAAGAATGACAGATGAAAATATCAAAGTAGATGCCTAGTCACTATAATTCCAGTTTGAGGATGCTGATTCAGAGCCTTCTAGTAAAAGTTACTCTTCCAGTATTTGTTTGAACTTCGTCCTTACCCATAAAAAAGTCCCCAAATACTGTAACTTATACAGTTCCAAAAAGAGGAACATTTCTGTTGTTCTACAAAATCAGATATTATTATATATAACTACAGTATCCACAATGTGAAACTATCTTTCATCCTTGAAAGTGTAAATAACATATAAAAACCCAAATATGCAGAAACGTATTATCATACATATACAGGTGAAACTCGAAAAATTAGAATATCGTGCAAAAGTTCATTTATTTCAGTAATGCAACTTAACCACTTCCCGACCGGCCGTTGCATATAAACGGCCGGACGGTGGCACTGCAGGGTCGGGTGGCCGTTCATAAACGGCCTCCCCGCACCCTGCTTGTGCGCGCTCCCTGGGAGCACGCAGCACCGCGATCCGGTGCCCGCTGTGTCCTCCGGACACAGTGAAACACCGATCGTCGGACGGGACCTCTGTACGAGGTCCCGATCATGTGATCACTGATTGGCCAATCAGTGATCACATGCAAAGTAGTAAGCAAGATGTCACTTGTGACATCATTGCTTACTACGTGTGAAATCTGTGAATTATCACAGAGGTCACATGGTACAAGGCTATTCACAGCAGCCTTGTACCATGTGACAAGCTGTGATCAATCACAGCTCACTCAGTACTTCTCAATGAGTGCAAGAATGCACACAGAGAGAAGGAGAAATGATTGCTTTTACATCCTATATGGGTGTAAAAACAATCAGTGTAAAAAAAAAATAAAAAAATCTTCATCACCCCCCACAAGTAGTACAGTGTCACCATGGTGACACTGTACTGCTAGGGTGACAGTATGTAAAGAAAAAAAAAGAAAAAAAATAATAATAATATAAAAAAATAAAATAAAAATGTAAAAAAAAATTATAATTTTTGGTTATAAACTAATTTGGATTTTTTTTTTTTTACTAAAAAAATCACGGAATAAATTTTGGCCAAGATTTATGATGAAATATTATTCATTTGCAAAATTTTATTAAAAAAACACTTTTTTTCAAAATTTTTGGACTTATTCATTTACATAGCAAAAAAAATAAAAATCCCAGCGGTGAATAAATACCACCAAAATAAAGCTCTATGTGTCTCAAAAAAATGGTAAAAAATTAATTTGGGTACAGTGTTGCATGACCGCGCAATTGTCATTCAAAGTGTGATTGCGCTGAAAGCTGAAAATTGCCCTGGTCAGGAAGGGGGTAAAAGTGTCCGGTCTGGAAGTGGTTAAAAGGTGAAACTAATATATGAGATAGACTCATTACATGCAAAGCAAGATAGTTCAAGCTGTGATTTGTCATAATTGTGATGATTATGGCTTACAGCTCATGAAAACCCCAAATCCACAACCTCAGAAAATTAGAATATTACATGCAATCAATAAAACAAGGATTGTACATAGAACAATATCGGACCTCTGAAAAGTATAATCATACATGCGTACTCAGTACTTGGTTTGGGCCCCTTTTGCAGCAATTACTGCCTCAATGCTGCATGGCATGGAAGCTATCAGCTTGTGGCACTGCTGAGGTGTTATGGAAGACCAGGACGCTTCAATAGCGGCCTTCAGCTCTTCTGCATTGTTCGGTCTCATGTCTCTCATCTTTCTCTTGGCAATGCCCCATAGATTCTCTATGGGGTCCAGGTCAGGTGAGTTTGCTGGCCAATCAAGCACAGTAATCCCACAGTCATTGAACCAGGTTTTGGTGCTTTTGGCAGTGTGGGCAGGTGCCAAGTCCTGCTGAGAAATGAAGTCAGCATCCCCATAAAGCTCGTCTGCGGAAGGAAGCATGAAGTGCTTCAAAATCTCCTGGTAGATGGCTGCGTTGACCCTGGACTTAATGAAGCACAGTGGACCAACACCAGCAGATGACATGGCTCCCCAAATCAACACAGACTGTGGAAACTTCACACTGGACTTCAAGCATCTTGCAGTATGTGCCTCTCCATTCTTCCTCCATACTCTGGGTCCTTGGTTTCCAAATGAGATGCAAAAGTTGCTTTCATCAGAAAAGAGGACTTTGGACCACTGAGCAACAGACCAGGTTGGTTGTTCTTTAGCCCAGGTAAGACGCCTCTGATGTTGTTTGTTGTTCAGGAGTGGCTTGACAAGAGGAATACGACTTTTTTACAGCCCATGTCCAGGATCCGTCTGTGTGTGGTGGCTCTTGATGCACTGACTCCAGTCTCAGTCCACTCCTTGTGAAAGTCCCCAACACTTTTGAATGGCCTTTTCCTGACAATCATCTCCAGGCTGCGGTCATCCCTGCTGCTTGTGCACCTTTTTCTTCCACACTTTTCCCTTCCACATAACTTTCTATTAATGTGCTTTGATACAGCAGTTTGGGAACAGCCAACTTCTTTTACAATTACCTTTTGAGGCTTTCCCTCCTTATAGAGGATGTCAATGATGGTTTTCTGCACAATTGTCAGGTCAGCAGTCTTTCCCAGTCTTTCCCATGATTTTCTTATATACCATCTGCATATCGATGGAAATATAGGTACTGTGAGCAATATGGAGTGCCTCCTAATCAGCCATGATGACATCTAAGGGAAGGTGGTTGATGACATCTTAAAGATCGAGATTCAGGCTTGGAAGGATTTTCATTTGAGGAGTGTTACATACTACATTGGCGATTTTCAAGGCGTGTTTATTGTTTTTTGGTAAGGGTGTTTATTCCTTACACCTAGAAGTGTACACGGAAGGGTTAATTGGATGTATTATTCACAGAGTGACGCACAATCACGGTTGCTTCACTATGTTCACTTGTCACTGATAAGATCACGATTTTGGTTTGTTTGACTTTGTGTGTTATAATTACACAAGTATAGAGGGTTGTTGTATTGGACATTTAATTTAAAAATGGTAATGCACTATATGAGTTTTCTTTTCTTTTAAGGTTCTTATTTTCTGGGGTAGCCAATAGATAGGCTCGCTATCAAAGAACCGGAGATTTTCACATTGGAATCAAAGATTGGAAGAACTTTAATTTAATTTATTTAATTAATTTTTTTGGACACTAATTTTTTGGACACTAGTGACTCATTTTTTTTATATATATAATTTTATTTTTTTGTGTGCACAATTTTGGGTAGTTGATTTTATTTCACAAATGATGTATGATAATACGTTTATGCATATTTGGGTTTTTATAAGTTAAAATCAGATATTAAACACACACCATGAGGTCATTACATTTTTTCATAAAAACATGATTTATTCACAAATATTTTAAAATATATGTGAAACACAAAATGAGTTCAAAGAGATATATGCATTTCAATTAGAATCATATATAGAACAAATGTGTAACAATGTTTCTAATTTGAGGATAGGATATAAAAAAAAACACAATGATCAATTTTCACATTACTCTGGTTATAAGATAATTGTCAGGGCGCCCTTCCTGTACAACTATTGACACGATTTGTGGTTATCACTGATTCTCATTTTGATGGCTCCTCTATTTGGATTTGGCTTTCAAATTATGGATATTGTACAGTGGGTATCCCTTAGGTAATGGAACTTATGTCACAGTCATTCTTAGGACCCTCTTACCACCAGCTACACTAACGAGTAAAAACGAACAAGGAATCTGTGTTAGGATTACGTACAGTAAGCATCTTAGGACCTCTCACAGTACTTTTACTGTGCTCAGGCAGCACAGCAATTTATAAATATATTGCTTCGCACATGCTCACTTGCGCGCCGCTCCTGAAACTGCTGTGCCCACCCGACACAGTGGATTATGGTTCATAGTACCTGGTACTTGTGTACACAATTGTTATAATGAGTTCTAATTATAACAGCAGTACTTTCTGTAGAGGTGCTGTGATTAGCCAACAGCTATCACATGGTACCTGGATCAATCACAGCAAGCCCGTACCATGTGATCAGCAGTAGTCAATCACAGCATGTCAACAGAAAGCAAGCTGGAAACCCATTCATGACAGTTCAAACAATTGCTGTTACAGTGTTCATTACGGGTAATCCCTGATCACCCCACAGAGTAGCAAAGTGTCACTATAGTGGCACTGAACTACTCTAAAGAAAGTGTGTAAAAGAATAGTAAAAAAAAGAAAAACAAATGTTAAAAAAAGTAAAAAAAATAAATAAATTATATATATATATATATATATGTGTATGTATATATTTTTATACTGTCACCAGTCAGTAAAGCTGATCACTGTCACACTAGTCATATGATGAGACTGTACTTCATTGGTGACAGTATGTAGAAAAAAAACATCATGAAAAAAATATTAAATTTCTTCATTTTTAAAAAAATTGGGACAAAAATATTGCAACTTTAAAAAACTCTCCATGCCTTTTACATAATACCTTGTGTCACGACCCGCGGTCGCCGCCACCAACAGGCGACAATCGCACAGCCACGACTAACAGTAATACGTCACGCCCACGGTGTCAGACCCCAGACCTTCTCACCAAACTCGTGACCGAAGGGCCGGCCGATCCAAAACCGCGGTGTGACGCGCGTAACAAGGCCCCACCCAGCTGCACCCTACACAGCGATTGCCCAGCTAATGGACTACAATCGGTGCCTGCAGCCTGAATGCGCTTGTTACTGGGTCGGGTTAATTACGCAACTAACCCTCTACTGCCACCACCACTTTTGTCGGAGACTGGGAAACTCCCGTTATCAAATATACACTATAATGATTGAAATATTGATCTATATAGCACGGCCCGCGGACCTGCTATACAGAGATATACAAACAGTAGCGTCTGTTCAAAGGCAGGGATTCGTGAATTGCAAGTAATCGCTTAGAAACAGTTTAACACTTTCAGAAAGAAAGATTTATTTCTAACAGGGTCAAACAGATGCAAATAAATATTTACAAAGATGTCACAAAAATATATATATATGTATATAAAGACACAGCAAAGAGATAATTAGGAAGAAGATTACAGGGTTGAGTTACTTGCCCATATGTATGGGTTTGCAGTCCAAGTTGTGAGCAGGGTGATTTCTTTGATCTCCTCTTGTTACGATGTTGCTGGGAGATCTCTCTGTGTGTGAGTCTTGTGTGTCACAGACTAACTCTCTTAAAGGTCCCTCTCAAAGGGGAGGGGGGCTCTGACTACACGTTTTGGGAGTGGTCATTGGGGAACTCTACACTAAATTACCAGCTTCATATCCCGTGATATGAACCATACAGTTGACCTGAGGAATGTTCAGTTCTCGGGTCCGTTTGATAAGGTGTGGGGCTTACATAGCTTTGGGTGACCAAAGTGACACTTCAGCAGACAGTCTGTCTCCACTTCTCATGTCTTAGGTTGTTCCACCCATCTACCAGGAGATAACGTTTGCATCTCAGGAAGGGAGGAGGGTAGGAATGAGGCTGAGGAATGCCTCGAATAAACAGGCAGAACACGAAAAAGAGGGTTGAGGGGGAACTCCGCTCCAATTCTGATGAGCAAGTTTGCCACACTTTGGACTGTCTACTTTCCAAAAAGGGGTAATGTGGGGGGTGTCTTCAAAACTTTTCAGCACTTTTATATATATAATAGAGTTTTAATAAGTACTATATACCAGAGTTTGTAGACACTATAATTTAATTGCAAACCAATTAAAATACACTTATTGGGATTTTTTTTAATGAAGACATGTAGCAGAATACATTTTTATACTTTTTCTCAAAATTTTCTGTAATTTTTTGTTTAAAATAGCAAACAATAAAAAAACAGTGGTGATCAAATACCATCAAAAGAAAGCTCTATTTGTGTGAAAAAAATTCTAGAAATTTTTTTGCGTACAGTGTTAGATGACCGCACAATTGCCAGTTAAAGTAGCACAGTTCTGAATAGCAAAATAAAGCTCTGGTCATAAAGGGGGTAAAACATTCTGCTTAAGGAAGATCAGCCTGCTGCTAACCATTGAGTTTTGTGCCATAATTCTTCTACAAATCCCTGTACAAATCATTAGTAATATCTCATCTGGAATATTCAGTTCAATTTTGGGCACCAATTCACAAAAAGGACATTGGGGAACTGGAGAAAGTACAGAGAAGGGCAACCAAACTGATAAGAGGCATGGAGGAGCTCAGCTATGAGGAAAGATTAGAGGAACTGAATTTATTCTCGTTTGAGAAGAGGAGATTAAGGGGGGAATATGATCAACATGTATAAATACATCAGTGGTTCATATAGTGAACTCGGTGTAGAGCTATTCACCCTGAGGTCATCACAGAGGACAAGGGGACACTCTTTTCATCTGGAGGAAAATAAATTTAATCTACAAACATGGAAAGGTTTCTTCACAGTAAGAGCCGCGAAAATGTGGAATAGACTCCCTCAAGAGTTTGTTCTGGTCAGCTTAGTGGATTGCTTTAACCAGTTGCCGACCGCAGGTAGCTGAATGATGGCTGCAGTGCGACCGGCCAGTTCTGGGAGACCGTCATATGACATCCTCCCAGAACGCGCTCTCCTGTGCGCCCCCTGGGGGGGCGCGCACCCGGCGAACTCCGTGATTGCTGTGTCCTACGGACTCAGCTCATCATGTGATGTGGTAAAAGGCCAATCACAATGGTCTTTTACCACGTGATCAGCCGTGTCCAATGACACGCTGATCACTGGGAAATGCAATTGCCGGTTCTCGGCTGCACTTTCCTCATGCTGTCAGTTGTCAGAGCAGGGATCGGCACCAATCATCAGGGCACTGATGATCAGTGCCCTGATGAACGGTGCCCAGCAGTGCCACCCACCAGTTCCGCCCACAAGTGCCCAGCAGTGCTGCCCACAAGTGCCCAGGAGTGCCACCCACCTGTGCCCATCAGTGCCATCCACCAGTGCCACCCACCAGTGCCCATCAGTGCAGCCCAGCAGTTCCACCAGTCAGTGCCATGCAGCAGTGTCGCCAGTCAGTGCCCAGCAGTGCCGCCAGTCAGTGCCACCTATCAGTGCCGACTATTAGTACCCATCATCAGTGCCAGCTCATCAGTGCTTCCTATCAGTTCCGCCTATCAGTGCCGCCTATCAGTGTTTCCTATCCATGCAACCTCGTTAGTGCTGCCTATCAGTGCCGCCTATCAGTGCCCATCAGTGCTGCCTATCAGTGCAGCCTCATCAACTACATCAGTGAAGGAGAAAAATTACCTGTTTGCAAAATTTTTTAATAGAAATAAAGAAACTTTTTATTTCAAATTTCTTTGCTATTTTTTTGTTTATAGCGCAAAAAATAAAGCACACAGTGTTGAATAAATACCACCAAAAGAAAGCTCTATTTGTGAGAAATAATTTATAAAAATTTCATATGAGTACAATGTTGCATGACCGCACAATTGTCATTCAAAGTGTGACAGTGCTGAAAGCTGAAAATTGGCCTGGTAAGGAAGGGGGTATAAGTGCCCGGTAGACAAGTGGTAAAAAAAGGCCTGGATTCTTCCCTAGATACACAGAATATAACTGGATACTAACATTTATAGGTAAAGGTGATAAAGGGAATATCCTATTGCCTCTTGGGGGATCTGGAAGGAATTTTTTTCACCGCAGGAGCAAATTGGATCGTGCTTTGCTGGGTTTTTTGCCTTCCTCTGGATCAACTGTGGGTATAGGATTATATCTTTTTTTTTTTAATTGGTGAATGCATGGACTTTTGTCTTTTTTCAGCCAGACTATGTAACTATGTAAAATTGACATGCCCCATGCCTTTGTGTGTTTGCTGCAAATACCAAAAATCTCCTAAAGATCAGCACAGAAAGCCCATGACTTACCTTATCACTGATATCTTTGGTTAAGAACAGTGTTTCTCAACTCCAGTCCTCATGGACCCCCAACAGGTCATGTTTTCAGGATTTCCATTATTTTGCACAGGTGATTTGATCAGTTTCACTGCCTTAGTAATTACCACAGCTGTTTCATCTGAGGGAAATCCTGAAAACATGACCTGTTGGGGGTCCATGAGGACTGGAGTTGAGAAACACTGGGTTAAGAACAAATTGCAGCAGCAGTTGGGCCCTCTCTAAGTACTCCTAACACATATTTTGGGCTTGTGCTTACTTGCCAATGCAGGTAATGACAGGGCCTCTTTAAATCTCCAAAAACTATCCTCCAAAAGGAAGTTATTAACACCATATTTCTTTTTTTATGCTTTACTTTTAAAACTTAAAGCAGACAGAACCTGCTGAGGAAAACTTGGATCAATCTCTGTATTATTAAACCTTAGAAGACCTTTTCCTCAAAACAACTATATTTTCTTCAGTCTAGTAAATAACTCTTTGCAATACTGTTGACAGAATAGTAACACTTCATTGCAATCTGACACACTATTGGTATACCTCAACTTGAAAACCCCCACTGCCACTCTGCATGACAACAAAAATAGGGGGGATTAAAATCCTATGAATAAAATATAAGCCGTATGTACTAAAAATTCAATTTATAATCAAGTTAACTCAAGAAACAATTGAAAACTTCTAGCATCCCCGTACTCTTACAACTATTTAGCAATAATTTATTATTTGTATGATTGTGCTAAATAAAAGTGGAAAAAAAAGACTGGTTTCACATGGGAGTCAACTTGTATAAGAGTAGCATGAACTGTAAGCTTTTATGAAACTTTTAACAAGCATTTGCAAGTAAATTTCAGCTAGCTTTCCCTGAGCCAGGGGAGCTGAATCCATGGTCCGCAGTCCACTCTGATTTGGACCATGACCTCATTCTCTGGGATGGCAGATTAGCAAACCCAGATTGCGGGAGTCTGACATGCCATCCCAGCAGGGCTGTAGATAATGTTTTCTTCTGGGGGGGTTCAGCTCACAGCTGAGTTTCATTTTTACCATCCCCCCAACTTCTCCTTCATGAAGGAATGAAGGAAGGGAAGGGTGGAAGAAATGAAGGAAGGGAAGGGAGGAAGGAATGGAGGAAGGGGTGGAAGGAAGGAAGGAAGGGGTGAGTGGAAGGATGGAAGAGTGAGTGGAAGAAAGAGAGGGGTGGATGAAAGGAAGGAAAGAAGAGGTAAATAGAAGGGAGGGGTGGGTGAAAGGAAGGGGTGGGTGGGTGGAAGGAAGGAAGGGGTAGAAGGAAGGAGAGGAGGGAGGGGTGGGTAGAAGGAAGGAAGGGGTGAGTGGAAGGAAAGGAGGAATGAATGGAAGGAAGGAAAGGAAGGGTGGATAGAAGGAAGGAAAGGAGGGGTAGGTGGAAGGGAGGGCTGGGTGGGTGGGTGAGTGGAAGGAAGGGAGGGAGGTGGAAGGGATGGAAGGGAGGGGGGGTGGAAGGAAGGAAGGTTAGGTCAAAACTCACCATGACTCCTTCAGAAGCATCAGAGCTGTGACTGACGGCTGCTGTGTTCAGTTTCCTGACCACACCTTCACTGAAGCTACACGGACTGGATTGTGGGTGGGCACAGGGGGGAGGCAGAGAAGATCCAGCCTCTCTCCCCTCTTCTCCTATTGGTGCAGAGGATGGAGGGAGGGGCTGGGCAGTGAGAAGAACACAGCAGCTGGAATACAGTGGGAGGGGGGTGCAGAAAGAAAAGCTGCTTCATTAAAAGCCATACACTAGATTGCTGCTTGTCACCACAACCACTGCCGCCCCTCCCACACTCTCCTAGTCCAGGTGCTGCTCGCCACCTCCACCGCTGCACAGAATGGTTTTCTTTCTGCCCCCCCCCTCCCACTGCCGCTTTGTTCCTGCCGCTCTGTTCTTCTCACTACCTAGCCCAAATTCCTAGGGCTGCAGCCTGCAGTTGGCAGCTCCCCTCTGGGGGGGTTCAGACCCCCCTGACCCCCCCTTAACTATGCCCCTGCATTTCAGAGCATCAGAGTGCATGCAGCAGAGGAAGCAGGCAACCATGGAGAGAGCAGAAGCCGCATAAACTGATGCTTCCTGTGTAGTGCCGGCTCATGTCCCAGGTGGAATAATACCAAGTGCACCTCACCTGGGGCTTTCTAGCAGTCTGCAGAGCAATGCAAGCAGAAGCCTGAAGAGAAAAAGGTCATTTATTACATGTAGCACTACCCCCTTAGAATTTGCTAAAGATTTGAGTCCCCCTATAGCCCTGCACAGCCAGGTAACAAGTATTTTCCACAGAATTGCATTCCAGAAACAGTGAACAGTCCTTCAGCTTGTTTTTTTTTTGTTATATTAGGCGTATTGAACTTGGATAGGGTAAGGGGTGTATGGGATGCCTTCCTGGTAACTATATACATGTCTGTACACAGCAAAACTCTTCTGGGAGAGCTCTCCAGCCAATCCTGGTGTACCACCTCAGACCCAAATCTTCTTCTTTACACAGCTGTCTGGAGGAATCCCTGGGCAAGGGGATCCAGTGCCTTCCACTTTAACCACATCCTTACAGCGCTATAGCCAAATGACGGCTACAGCATGGTTGTCCAGTTCTGGGAGGGAGTCATAGGACGTCCTCCCAGAACACGCCCTCCTGTGCACCCCCAGTAGCATGCGCCCGATGATCTCCGTGAAAGCTACGTCCATAGGACACAGCTGATCACATGATGAGGTAAAAGGCCAATCACAGGGACCTTTTAGCACCTGATCAGCTGTGTCCAATGACACAGCAGATCACCGAGTAAATATCAGCAGCACTTTTCTTACACTGTCACAACGTGAGGAAAGTACTGCTGATAACCAATAGCTGTCACAGAGCAGATCGGCACTGATCATCAGAGTCACCCACCAGTGCCCAGCAGTGCCACCCATCAGTGCCCAGCAGTGCCACCATCAGTGCCCCCATCAATGCCACCCCTCAGTGCTGCCCAGCAGTGCCACCCAGCAGTGCCCATCTGTGCTTCCAAGCAGTGCCGTCAGTCAGTGCAGCCCGTCAGTGTTGCCCATCAGTGCCACCTCATCAGTGTAGCCCATCAGTGCCACCTCATCAGTGTAGCCCATCAGTGCCACCTCATCAGTGTAGCATTTCAGTGCTGCCTATCAGTCCCCATCAGTGCTGCCTCTCAGTGCAGCCTCATCAGCGCACAACAGTGAAGGAGAAAAATTACCTGTTTGCAAAATTGTATAATAGAAACAAAGAAAACCTTTTTTTTTATTTTTTTCTCTTTTTTTGTTTAAAGTGCAAAAAAATAAATCACCCTATGGTGATTAAATACCAACAAAAGAAAGCTCTATTTGTGTGAAAAAAAGATAAACATTTCATATGGGTACAGTGTTGCACGACCAAACAATTGTCATTCAAAGTGCTAAACAAACTGTTGCTCAGCATCCAGATTTATCACAAAGTCCTATTACTTATCCTGTATATTCATATGACAAGTTCATATTCTTCCAGGATTATCACCATGGATATCTATGTGCTCAGTTCCTGTATTAGCAGAACTTTTCTTACACTGTTACAACGTGAGGAAAGTACTGCTGATAACTGGCAGCTGTCACAGAGCAGATCGGCACTGATCAACAGAGCCACCCACCAGTGCCCAGCAGTGCCACCCACCAATGCGCCCAGCAATGCCACCCAGTAGTGCTGTCCAGCAGTGCCCATCTGTTCCCCCAAGCAGTGCCGTCAGTCAGTGCCACCCATCAGTGTTGGTCATCAGTGCCACCTCATCAGTGCCCATCAGTGTTGCCTATCCGTGCCACCTCATCAGTGCCCATCAGTGCTGCCTATCAGTCCCCATCAGTGCTGCCTCTCAGTGCAGCCTCATCAACGCACATCAGTGAAGGAGATAAATTACCTGTTTGCAAAATTTTATAATTGTTTTTAATTTTTTGCTCTTTTTTTTGTTTATAATGCAAAAAAATAAAACACCCTATGGTGATTAAATACCACCAAAAGAAAGTTCTATTTGTGTGGAAAAAATATAAACATTTCATATGGGTACAGTGTTGCATGACCAAACAATTGTCATTCAAAGTGCTAAATAAACTGTTGCTCAGCGTCCAGATTTATCAAAAAGTCCTATTACTCATCCTGTATATTCATATGACAAGTTCATATTCTTCCAGGATTATCACCATGGATATCTACATGCTCAGTTCCTGTATTTCCAAGATGATGTGATCCTCTTCCTCTTTTCCACTCATAAACCAAAATTAAGTTAAACTCACATGAAAGTGCTCAATTAGTGCCAAACTTTGCCAAGTGCCACCATACTAAATCCGTAATTCCTACTTTTACCCTCTTCTTTGCTTTATAAAGGAAAATCAATCCTATGAATTCCTCCTTAGACATTTGTTCTTCTTATGTGATAAAAGAATCTCCAAAAAACAAAATGTATATAGTGTAGTAATTTAAATAACTAAATATCACACAGTGCCACTCTGTGCATCCTTAGCTCGAACCAGTGACCACCAATCCGTGTAAAACACTAAGATGAACCACTATCTCACGGCTCATGCATCTTACCAAATTTCTTCTAATTATAGCCTTGAATATAAACAGTCACTGCCACAATTCCGACCATTGTCACTCTTGCCAGTACTCCATTTCCATGTTGGCAAATACAATCAAAGCAAAGTAGGCAACCATAGTGTAATAATCCAGATAAATTAATTTATTAAATGTAAAAAGCGCTTACAAGTGGAATGACGTACATCAGCGTTATCATGCAGTTACTAGCTCGGACCTAAACAAAGATGGCCACCACTGGACTTCTGGTTAGCGTCTGATGTCACTCTGACGCGTTTCATCATTACGACTTTGTCAAAGCATTTGTGAGTTGGTTTAGGTAGGTGGCTGCCTTTAGTTCTTCTGCTAGGCTGGCTCCTTTCCTGGCTCCACAGGTAGTACTCCCATGGGGGACTAGTGAGGCTGAGCTATCCTCCTATCCAGGTTCCAGCCTGTAGGTAGGTCCATTTCCACTGGGCCTCCTCCCAGGCTCCTACATCTCTTCTTCTCTCACATCTTCCACCCGAACTCTCCTGCTGCTAAGCAGGCTGAGTCATACTTAAAGGCTGTCCTGACCCCATTCCAAGCCTCCTGCCTGGGAATTGGTCAGGATCCCCTAAGTATGCAGATCAACCCCACCTCACCCAACCTACTGCTTCTAGAGTCTTCTCCAAGATTCTAGAGCAATGGGGAGCAGGGGGAGGTATCAAGGAATTCATCTGCAGAGCCTCTCAGCCCTGACCCAAATTTGACCCTGCTGACTATTCTCAGGCTGCTGCTTAGCCTTTCTCACTAGCAATCAGCAACTAGCTCCCCGTGGCTATCTAGAGGGGTGCTACATAAACATCACATAGTTTTGCAATGGGCATTTTATTACTTTAAAAAAGGGTTATTAGGCTTCTTTCATGTTGATTTGTGGGTGCATTGCAGAGCACCTGCAGCTTTCCTGCTTGTTAGCTGCACTGAGCCATAGACTTCAGTTATATTGTGCAGGTTTCATACAGTTGCACTGCACTGTACCCATGGCCTGGGTAAACTGCAGCATATCAATGAAAGCAGCCTTACAGGGGGTTCAGGACAGTAAGGCGTCATTTACATTTGTGTTTGAGGAGTAGTAAAACCTCATAGTTGAGATGTGTTTTTTACCATACCTCCCCAACAGGGGTCAATAATGGTGACCCCACCGCATGCTTCAAGGGGCTGTGTAGCCTCCCTGTCAAATTCAGTTTTACAATTGGACAGGAGGGGTGGTGGGGCATACACAGGATCCAATCTTCTCCATTTTTCTCCTGCAGCTGCTGAAAGCCAGAGTTTCCTCCTTTCCCTCCCGCTGAAATTCAGCTGCTGCAGGAAGAAACTGTTCATTATGCTATTCAAAAAAAAAAAATCTAAATTCTGAACCATTTAATCTCATTGTGGCTCATGACCGATTACCAAATCGCTTAAAATCCCTTGTTTTTCAAAAGGTTG
The DNA here is from genome assembly GCF_062004578.1 of Staurois parvus. Taxonomy (NCBI): domain Eukaryota; kingdom Metazoa; phylum Chordata; class Amphibia; order Anura; family Ranidae; genus Staurois; species Staurois parvus. The sequence continues at coordinate 4,186,013 of NW_028317883.1, forward strand.
AGCACCCCTGATCTAAGCCTTTAAAGCACACTTCAGCTTCCTTTTCAAAATTTGATGATTGTCACTTTAAACAATGTGCTAGCAGACTTCATCAGGATTTGGCTTGTTTCACATGGGCTTCACATATGAAAGCAGCATGAACCACAAGCTTTTACAAAGCATTTTCAGAGTTTCCAGCAAGCTTTGTTAAAGCTTATAAAGTGCCCTTCAGCTCCAGTTTGTAAATGATGAGCATAGATCCTAATGGGAGTGCTGATTGACTCTTTAAATAAGCTGCTAGGAGGCTTCAGGACTACTTGATGCTTGTTGAAAGTCTGCTGAAGCCTTCTAGGAGCTTGTTTAAAGTGACAATTAGCCCTCCCATTAAGATCTGTTTATAATATTTCAAACACAAGCTGAAGAGCACATTAAAAACTTACAGAAAGCTGCTCAAAGCTTGGCAAAAGCTTGCTAAAAGTTTCCTAAAACCTTGCTGTTCACTCTGCTCTTATACAAGCTGAAGCCTATGTGAAACAGGCCTTTCCATAAAGCTTTAAGTAGTGCTGACGCCTAGCAGCTTGTTTAAAATGGCAGTCAGAACTCCCATTAGGATCTGTGTTCTGGAGTTAAAGGGTTCTTTAAAAACTGCACCTTATACAAGCTGAAGCCCTTGGGAAACAGGCCAAAGAGTATACACAAATGTGTGTCTCTTTATCTGTCTATGACTGCTTTGTGGTAAATACAGTTCTAGTTTCATTGATCTCTCTGCCAATACAGTACTGAGATGAGTATTACTACACCTTCTTTAAAAAAAAAGCATATATTTGCTTTTTAATTGTTTGCTGCAGGGTGATGGACAAGCCGAATGAACTAATTGTATACATTAAATGAGAAAAGTGGTTTATTGTCGATCCAAAAAGGAAGGACTAGAGCATAGGGGATTTTATTTGTGTGGATTCACCGTGCTTTTGTATTATGTCTATCATAATATCATTAATTAAATGGATATGGTTTTTAATAGTTTTATTGTTGAAATAAAAATTGCATTTTAAATGTATGTAAATTAACTTTATTGGCACAAAGAAATCCCCCATGTTCCTATCCTTCCTTTAGAATCAACCTGAAACCATCTTTACTTGTCAAACTGGGGATGGTGCCGAGAATTGTCCTTCAAGCTTCTCCTCTTGTTATATCATGTACAATTGTACACATTACGAACAAACAGGCATTTGTGTGATATGTTCTATACATGTTTTAGAAATCTGTATGAATGGAATAGTGACAATAAAAGGTAATAATATAGAATAATAATTAATAGGAAATCAAAAAATAAATTATTTAGGTCTTGCTAAAGTGACACTAAACCTTAGTTTTTGTTTTTAAACAACAAACATGTCTATACTTGTTCTGTGCAGTGATTTTGCACACAGCAGCCCCGATCCTCTTCTTTTTGGGTCCCCGTCGATGCTCCTGGTCTCTCCCCATCAAGCAGTGCCCCCAGGGAAAGCTGCACTCTCTGGAGGCACTGCTGCATGTTCATTACCAAGCTACTGCTCTGCTCTATGCATCCATAAGACACATAGATCTGTGGCTTAGCTTCCCCCCCCTCTCCTCATTGGCTCTGATTGACAGTAGTGGGAGCCAATGGGCTCCCATTGCTGTTCCAGCCAATGAGGAGCAAGAGTCCCCAGACAGCAGAGGCTGTTGAGAACGACGCTGGATCTGAGGGGGCTCATGTATTGGGGGGGCCACTACACATGCAGATAATACATGAAGGTACAAAACCTTCAGTATTTAGAACCACTTTAAATGACAACTTCACCCAAGCTAGCCCCCTAACATATTCTAACCTAGAAACCAGGCACTCAGGTACATACTAGACTGGTGGCAGCTTTCACGATGTTGGCTGTGCCTGCATAGTACCACCCCATAGACTTGAGTGAGTCTATTTGACTTTTGATATTTCAACATATAAAAGTTCAAATGGGATTGACATATATTTTATAAAGTTAAAAACAATGAAATAAGTGAATCCTGGGCTATAAAAACCCCATAACACTTAATTATTCTTATTGTACTGCTCATTTTAACAATTCTGTACAACACAGAACAGGAATGCTCTCTTAACTCTTAATGATTAAACCACAAATCAGATTTCTAAGATTTAGCATAGTCAGTCTAATAAAATATTATTTTTGATCAATTGCTAATAGTTACTGCTCATTGTTCAGTTCATTAGCTAAAAGCTTAGACATCTTCAGCTATCTAAAAAAATACAGAAAAAGCAACCAGTCTTTTTTGTTCTAGTATTGCTGTACTATATTCTGCTTTCAATTAATCTTACTCAAATTATGCCTGCATTTATCTGCTGCATTTTGTGCACCGTCTCTTTGTTTCTGACATACATTCGCAGTGACAGTGTGCAGCTCTACGTCTGACGGATATCACAACACACAGGGATTATTTCTTCTCTCAGACTATTTGCTTTCATATCCCCATTAGCCATATGCTGTTCTCTGTGGTGACAGAGGGAAAGTGGATGGCTTTATCATTACCATTCTGAGGAAGATAAGGGACAATTTAGGTAATTAAAAGGCATGTTGTTCTTTGCAGAAATAATCTATCTGAAGAAGGTGTGAATTATGCAGGGATTGTTGTCTTTTATCACCTGTATAAAGAAAGATGAGTCAATGTTTTGGACTGGATTTACAAGTGAACTTCCGAAAAGTAGACAAATATTATTCTACATGCTTGGTGTAAAGCTCTGGCTGAAAATAGGATGCATAGCAAAATTCTGATAATGTCTAAAAGTATTTGTGGATATGTTTGCATTCTTATGGCTCTTTTCTGAAATATATCCAAAGCCCTTCTTTTGGTCACTTGGACACTGCAGCAAGTGTCCCCATTGGAAGACTTTCCCTTTATTTATTTTTGGTGACAACTCAAAAATGTGGATTTTCCCTCACTTTCAGTCAATTTGCTAACAGTCATCAAGACATATAGAGAAGTTGAATCTTCCCAGTGGTGACAAAAAAACCCAATAAAAACACTTACGGGGATTGTAACCCTCCCAACTCTATCCATATTTGGCCAATGACATCACCCAGGATCTCCATCTTCTTCTTTACATTTTAGCAATGAGGGATCTGTCATTTAGTGACTGTAGTGTGGGGGAAGGGGAGGGGGGACAACATTGTTCGATGGGTCATGGTGGCAATGGAGATACATCATCAGGAAGCAGGTCATTGTAATTGAAGATTGATTTACATTACTGGACAATGTGACTGATGATGGCTATATATCGGGTGACATCATTTACATTTTTTTAATGTAATGTAATGGCTTTTACAGTGTGTGTATACATTTTACCTTTGGAAGTGAGAATTGAAGGAAAACCAATGTAACCTGTACTTATTTCCTTGGAGGGATGCATGATATCTGAAGGTCCTCTTGTTCTAACAGGGACTTCCACATTACTATACAAACCCCCACATCCTCTTGGGAACTGGATGTGTATAAGAGGCCCTTTTCCCCCAGCATTGTCACAAGATGACTTCCCACCTTGCAAGGTACCCCCCAGTGTTGACATATGACCTAGCACAGTACAGGAAGGGGATCACTGCCTCCCCTTTCCTGGCCAACCAGGCTGCATGCCTGAATAAGTGTCTGGTTTGATCATTTAAGAAAGCCCACAACATTTTTTCTTGTTTTATTTTATTGCAATATGTTTTTATTGAAGATTTTCAATAACAAAGTAACGTAATAATGACGTTCAGTTCAGTAAAAATTGCAGTCATACAATACAGTATTGAAACCGGTTTACCCCACCATTTGGCTGGGGTCAACTTAAGAGTAAGGCAATAGCATCAGAGGTAGACAAGGATATATACTGAACTTTGGTGAGGTGTAGGAAATGGTAGAGGGGTGTTAAACAGGGGAGGGGAGGAAGAGGGCAGGGAGAGGAGGGGGAAATTGTAATAGGGTGGAGAGAGGAGTACCCGTCTAAAATGGGTGGGTAGTTCAATTGTTTGTACGAAATCAGACTTGTACTGAGCAATTAGGATGTTGTAACCAACTAGTCCATTGGGAATTGAATTTGTATTAGGACGAGTTGTTGAGGGACGATCTTTTTTCCATTTCGCATTAATTGGAAATTAAGATCTGTAATTAGTGATTTGAAAGAAGGGGCAGTAGTGGTGTTCCATAATCTGGTTAGAGTGATTTTTGCTGCGAAAAGTATGTGGACAATGATGGTGCGAGTGGTATAGGGGAATTTTTCAATCCCAATGTGTAAAAGCGCGAGTGAAAGGTTTGGGGTTATCACTGTTTGGGTTATTTCAGAGAGTGGTTGGAAGACACTTTTTCAAAAGGATTTTATTGATTTGCATGACCATAATATGTGTAGTGTTGAGCCTATGTCTCCGCATTGTCGCCAGCAAGAGGAGGAGTTTTTTGGGTAATACATGGCAAGTTTGACCGGGGTTTGGTACCATTGGTGGAGGATTTTTAAATATGATTCCCAATGCGAGCTGCAGCAGGATGATTTGTAAGTGGTATTAAATGCTGTGCTCCATGCGTGTATTGGATAAAGAGGTAGATTTTAGAGCAAATTGCAGGTTCGTTATGTATTTGTAGAAAGTGGAGATACCTTTACCTGGGTATTGTAGTTTTGTAAAGAAAAGGTAGGCAGTATTAGGGATTTTTGTGGTGGGGGGTATACTCTTTGTTCGCATACAGTGGACAATTCCTAAATACGTGAAGTATTCCGTGGAAGGCAAATTGAACGTGGATTGGAGATTTTGAAATGGCTGCAGGGCGTGGTCTTTATAGAGGTCTGTTATTTTGTGTATGTTTCGTTTTTCCCATTGGGATAGGTCGATTGAGGGTGTAATGGAGTGTAATATGTCAATTGGGGTGATAATTCGTTTGGGGTCTGTGTATTCCATGGTCAGAAGATCGCGCCAGGCTTGAAGGGTGGCTTGGATACATGGATGCTTTAATTGGTAATTTGTTTGTGACATTGGTGGAATTAGAAGTAAATTTTGGGGTTTAAGTGGAAGGAAGGGTAAGGTTTCCATTGTAGACCAGATTTTTTCTCTGGTTGGGTTCCACCAAAAATATATTTGGTCCAGAAGAGTGGCATTATAGTAGGATTTTAAATTTGGGAGGCCTGCGCCTCCTTTGGAAGATGGGCGTATTAAGAGATTGGTAGTGCATCTAGGTTTTTTAGAGTTCCATAAAAATCTGGAGAGAATCGATTGTAATTTGGAGAAGAAGGTGTTAGGAACTGGTATGGGGAGTGTGCGAAAGATGTGCAGGATTTTTGGTAGGATGTACATTTTCAAGGTCGCAACTCGGCCTAATTTGGAAAGTCCTAAGGTGCGTAGGGTGGCAATTTCTTGGGGTATAGTTTCGAGTAGTGTTTTGTGGTTTGAGGAGAATAGTTGGTCCGTTGTTTTGGTGAGTTTGATTCCTAAGTAGGGGATGTTTTTTTTTTACCAGGAGAAGGGATTTGTTTAGCAAGTAATATTTGGGTTTGGTGTGGTGTGTGGAGATTTAGGATTGAAGATTTGGGTTCATTGAGTTTATAATAAGAAACCGTAGAGTATTGTTGAAGGTGCGTTCGTATTGTTTTGAGGGATTTGGTTGGGTTGGTAATCATCAATATGATGTCGTCTGCAAATAGGCTAATTTTGTGTTCACTGTTAAGGTGCTTGATGCCAGTAAATGCCGGGTCATCTCTGAGTTTAGAGGCTAAGGGTTCAATGAGCAATGCAAATATGATGGGGGATAGTGGGCAGCCTTGTCTGGTACCATTGGTGATATCGAAGGGGTCTGATAACGTTCCGTCTGTTAATACTCTGGCTGAGGGGAGGGAATATAGTGATAGGATGGCTGTTAACATCCATCCTGTAATATCACATTTCTGTAATGTCATTCGCATAAATAGCCAATGTATTTGATCAAATGCTTTTTCTGCATCTAAGGATAAGAGTATTGAGGGCTGTTTGGTGTGTTCTAAATGGTGTAGAAGAGATATAAGTCTTCTGGTGGCATTGGGTGCTTGGTGGCCTGGTATGAATCCTACTTGCTCTGGGTGTATTAAGTTAGGAAGATAAGGGAGTAATCTGCGAGCTATAATTTTTGCATAAAGTTTTATGTCTGTGTTGAGTAGGGAGATTGGTCTATAATTTTGGACGAGTTGCGGGTCTTTGCCAGGTTTTAGGATTGTTGTTATTATCGATTGTAGCATGTCTTTGGGGAATATGCCCGTGGTGGCAGCATGGTTAAAGAGTGTGGATAGGTATGGTGATAGATTAGGGGCAAAATATTTGTAAAATGTGTTTGTATAACCATCGTTTCCTGGAGATTTGTTAAGAGGGAGTGTTTTGATGATATTTTCTATTTCTGTGCTAGATATCAGAGTAGATATAGCGTCAAGTTGAGATGGGGAGAGTTGGGGGAGTTTGGTTGTGTGAAGAAATTGTTGTATGGATGTTAGTGTTGGTTGGATAGTGTTAGGATTGTTTTTAAGATTGTATAGCTGTTGGTAATAGGTCGCAAAAGCATTAACTATTTCTTGTGGATTTGTGGTTAAGGTATGTGTGGTTGGGTGATGAACTGAGGATATTTTGGATTTTAAGCGTCGGTGTTTAATCATTTTGGTTAATAGGGAGTTAGCTTTGTTGCTCATGGAGTAAAATTTAGCTTTTGTTTTTTGAAGGTTGAGGTCGTATTTATAAAGTAAGAGGGATCTGAGTTTGTTTCTATCTGTGGTGAGGGAAGTAGAGGTTGAGGGGTTTGGGGATGTTTTGTTTAATTCTTCTTTTGTTTAAATTGACATGAGGAGTTTGTTTATTTGTTGGTTTCTTTGTTTAGAGATAGGGGCGTTTAGTTGAATAAGAATACCTCTCATGTATGCCTTGTAAGTGGACCTGTCAGGAATGGACTGGCCAGCAATGGTGGGACTCACCTGCCTTATGGGCTGCAGTACCAGGGCTGGCCAGCGGGTGCTCCCAGCAATCAGAGACTCAACCTTGCAGCCAGCCAAACACCTGAAACTGCTTATACTGGTGTATTTAAGGGATGGCCAGACCTGCAGACTCTGCCTTGGTGTGTGTTTTTCCTGGGCCCTGTATCCTGTTCCTGCATCCTGTTCCTGTTCCTGTTCCTGTCTTGTTGCTGACCCTGCCTGATCTGGACCTCTGCTGACTTCTCCTGCTCTGACCCCGGCTCGTTCCTGACCATCCCTCTGCCTGACCCTCTGTACCACGCTGCTCGCTACCTGCTGAACCTGGCTTGTGACCCCGACCATTCTCCGCTTGCTCCCCCTGTACCTACCTGCCCGATTGATATTGACCTGGCCTGCCTGACGATGCTTGCATTGTATGTACTGTTATCTGTGGGTGGTTTGGTTTGTTTGCACTGTGTTATGTTTTAGTATTGCACTGCGTTTATGTTTGTATTGTTAGTGTTAATAAATTATATTGTTTATAACATATCTCATGTTCTAGTAGATCAGGGCACAGAATTCTCTGAGGTGCAGCCATTGATTCAGGTTTGTGCGGAGTTGGTTTCATCTGGTACCCCCGAATGCAGGGATGAATTTTTGCCGCCATTTAGTGCCGACCAGGTAGAGTCCCTGGTATGGTTATTAGAGGATGATGTGGATTACTTTCTGGAGCGTTATTCTGCATGTTCACCACAGGTATTAAGGGATTGTATAAAAGCAGTGCAGTCTTTGGTCAGACAGGCTTTGTGTAAGCGGAGCTTTGTTCAACCCATACTGCAGACATGGACAGATTTGTTGCACCCAGCCTCAGTCAGCTTACAAAAACCCAGTCCTGCTTCTAATCTATTTCCTCAAAGCTCTATTCCTGCATTCCCAACAGCTCCTCCTGCCCTGCTATCTACCGCATGTCAGTACCCTGTTCCCACTCGCTGCACCTATCCTGCCTTTAACCCTGTAAAGAAGTCCTCTGTAGCAACTGTTCCCTCCCCTGTTCCATCCTTCAGCTCTTCTCTGTCTCCAGCTGCTCCATTCGTTTGCAGACCTGCGTTTACTTGCAGTGCTCCAGTAGTTAAAACCAGAAAAAAGCGAAAATTCTTTCCAACCAATACCATCCTGCCAGTATCCAAACCGGTGAGCCTGCCGTCTGAGAACCTGCCTTCCGTGGTTCAGCCTGGTGCCTCGGCACCCGCACTTCAGCCTGAGGTCTGTACCCAGCCTGATGCCTGTACCCAGCCTGATGCCTGTACTCAGCCTGATGCCTCCATTCAGCCTGATGCCTCCATTCAGCCTGATGCCTCTACCCAGCATGATGTTTCTACCCAGCCTGATGAACTGATCCAGCCTGATGATCCTATTAGGCCAGTTGACTCGATGCCCGCTGTTGATCCAGACGATCCGGTACCTGATCCGGTGCCCGCTGTCATGCCAATTGACTCAGAGCCCGCTGTCGTGCCTGGTGACTCGGTGCCCACTGCCTTGCCAGATGACGCGGTGCCCGCTGGCGAGCCAAATGACCTGATGCCTGGTGACCCAGTGCCGCTGTCGTACCTGATGACCCGGTGCCCGCTGTCGTGCCAATTGACTCAGAGCCCACTGTCGTGCCTGGTGACTTGGTGCCCACTGCCTTGCCAGATGACGCAGTGCCCGCTGTCGAGCCAAATGACCTGATGCCTGGTGACCCGATGCCCGCTGTCCAGCCAGACGATCCAATGTCTGACCCAGTGCCCGCGGTCATGCCAGTTGACTCGGAGCCCACTGCCTTGCCAGATGACGCGGTGCCCGCTGTCGAGCCAAATGACCTGATGCCTGGTGTCCCGATGCCCGCTGTCCAGCCAGACGATCCAATGTCTGACCCAGTGCCCGTAGTCATGCCAGTTGACTCGGAGCCCACTGCCTTGCCAGATGACGCGGTGCCCGCTGTCGAGCCAAATGACCTGATGCCTGGTGACCCGATGCCCGCTGTCCAGCCAGATGATCCAATGTCTGACCCAGTGCCAGCGGTCATGCCAGTTGACTCGGAGCCCACTGTTGTGCCTGGTGACTCGGTGCCTGTCGCTCTGCCTGGGGGTCCGGCGCCCGCCGCTCCGCCTGGAGGCCCGAGAACTGTCGCTCCGCCTGGGGGTCCGGCACCCGCCGCTCCGCCTGGGGGCCCGAGACCTGTCGCTCCGCCTGGGGGTCCGGCGCCCGCCGCTCCGCCTGGGGGCCCGAGACCTGTCGCTCCGCCTGGGGGTCCGGCGCCCGCCGCTCCGCCTGGGGGCCGATGCCTGTCGCTCCGCCTGGGGGTCCAGCGCCCGCCGCTCTGCCTGGGGGCCCGATGCCTGTCGCCCCTCCTGGGGGCCCGATGCCTGTCGCCCCGCCTGGGGGCCCGATGCCTGTCGCCCTGCCTGGGGGCCCGGTGCCTGTCGCCCCGCCTGGGGGCCCGGTGCCTGCTGCCCCGCCTGGGGGCCCGCTGCCTGCTGCTCCGCCTGGTGGCCCGGTGCCTGCTGCTTCGCCTGGTGATCCGATGTGCCTCTGCCCGGAGTCCAGCCCGATGTGCCTCTGCCCGGAGTCCAGCCCGATGTGCCTCTGCCCGGAGTCCAGCCCGATGTGCCTCTGCCCGGAGTCCAGCCCGATGTGCCTCTGCCCGGAGTCCAGCCCGGTGTGCCTCTGCCCGGTGTGCCTCTGCCCGGTGTGCCTCTGCTCGGAGTCCTGCCCGGTGTGCCGCTGCCCGGAGTCCTGCCCGGTGTGCCAGTCTTTGATATCCCGCCAGTTACCAGACCCGGGCGGTGGTTGAGGGGGGTAGTTGAATAAGAATACCTCTCATGTATGCCTTGTAAGTGGACCTGTCAGGAATGGACTGGCCAGCAATGGTGGGACTCACCTGCCTTATGGGCTGCAGTACCAGGGCTGGCCAGCGGGTGCTCCCAGCAATCAGAGACTCAACCTTGCAGCCAGCCAAACACCTGAAACTGCTTATACTGGTGTATTTAAGGGACGGCCAGACCTGCAGACTCTGCCTTGGTGTGTGTTTTTCCTGGGCCCTGTATCCTGTTCCTGCATCCTGTTCCTGTTCCTGTCTTGTTGCTGACCCTGCCTGATCTGGACCTCTGCTGACTTCTCCTGCTCTGACCCCGGCTCGTTCCTGACCATCCCTCTGCCTGACCCTCTGTACCACGCTGCCCGCTACCTGCTGAACCTGGCTTGTGACCCCGACCATTCTCCGCTTGCTCCCCCTGTACCTACCTGCCCGATTGATATTGACCCGGCCTGCCTGACGACGCTTGCATTGTATGTACTGTTATCTGTGGGTGGTTTGGTTTGTTTGCACTGTGTTATGTTTTAGTATTGCACTGCGTTTATGTTTGTATTGTTAGTGTTAATAAATTATATTGTTTATAACATATCTGAAGTCTGCGTTTCCCTGAGTCAGTCACACACCTCTGGTCATACCCGGGAGCCCTGACAGGACCATAGTATAGGTATAGAGATATCAGGTGATTCATTCATTTCAAAAAACATATTATGAGCGTCCAATATATGTTTTCTGTGGTCTGGATTCTTCAGTATGGTTGAATTCAATCTCCATATTCGAGTGATCATAGTATGTTGATTGTGGTCTAGAGTGATGGAAATTGGAGCATGGTCCGACCATGTTATGGTGCCGATCTTGGAGGAGGTGATATGTTGTAGGGTCCACTTGTCTGTGATGAAAAAGTCAATTCTGGAGTAGGAGAGGTGGGCCAGAGAATAATAGGTGTAGTCTTTTTCTGTACTGTGTTGACATCACCATATGTCGTAGAGATTGTTGTTGTGTAGAAAGCGATTAAAGGTATGTTTAAAAGGAGCGTTTACTGGAAGAAGAGTCCAGGAGTGGGTTGTTTATGAAGTCCTGAAGTTATGAAGTTATGATCTCCTCCTAATAGTAGCCTGCCTTGTCTCTGGGTAGAGATGATTGAGATTATTTTGCTGTAGAATTGGAGTTGGTTGGTATTTGGCCCATAGATATTGACCAGCATATATTGGATTTCGTTGATCTTGCATATCAAAATATGGTAGCGGCCTTGTGGATCTGCTATTTCTGAGATATATTGGAATTGGAGGGAGTCTCTTATGGTGGTGATGACGCCATTATTTTTCTTTGAGTTGGTTGCCATATATATGGATGAGAAGTGGTTTAAGTTAAATTTGGGAATTTTGGTGAGACAAAGTGGGATTCTTGGAGGAATAGGACATCAGTTTGCAAAGAGCGAGCTTCTTTTTGTAGTAGAGATCTCTTGTAAGGAGAGTTAAGGTCCCGGACATTCAAAGATGATATGCTAATCATATTGCTGGGTGCATGGAGTAGGAGAAATGGTTCGTAAGTTGTGGAAGAAGATGGATATTCCTTTGTTGTGGATGTAAAGCTTCCATAGAGAAGAAGTAGTGAACTTGATATGTTCGCTGGTTTGAGGAGGGTATTTACCGCTTGTAATAGAGGTGTTTGAGGGAAAAGAGGTTGATTTGAGCGACTGGTGGTGTGAGGTGGGTAGAGGGTTAAAAAGGACTTGTGAAAAATACAAGTAACATGTGTAGCACATGTTGCTACTGTATAACGGGGGAACAAGAACATACATTACTCAAAAAAGGAGTCATGTTGACAAAAAACTTGAAGTTTAGAAATGTTCGGTTAGGAGCCATCTGTCAGCCTTTAGTGGTTTTGAGGGGTTACCCAGTGTGTTGGGTAGTGAATGGTGTTAGGGACTATTGGTTCAGGACCATTCTGCATCCATTTGTTGTGGTCGGGTAGAGGTGGATTGGTGTGAGTCCACTGGTAAGATGTTCCATGTTTTCAGGAGTTCGATGCCTGCTTCTAGGGTTTTGACCGTGTAGAGCTTTCCTTGATGCTTAACAATGAGCTTAGTGGGGAAACCCCATTGGTAGCCGATTCCATGGTTCCGCAGCGCTTTTGTTATGGTAATAAGTTTCTTGCTGTTGAGAAGTGTAGCTTTGGATAGATCTGTGAATAGTTTGATATTCGTCTGAGATGCCGGAATTGAGGTAGGGTTTCTAGCAGCAATCATGATTTTTTTCTTTCACGTTGTAGAAGTGCACACGCATTAGGATGTCTCTATGTATTGCGGCTGGTAGGAACAATGGTTTTGGTATCCTGTGTGCGCGATCTATGGCGTGCTCCACATCTGTTAGAGAAGGGGTGAGGTGCCTCATGTATTGCTGGATGTAAGGGACTATGTCACCTGTAGTGATAGATTCTGGTATTCCGCGGAATGTAATATTGTTGCGCCTGGAGCGGTCTTCTAGGTCTGCCAATTTTAGGTTAATTTGTTCTATGTCAGCTCCGTGGTCTGTGTGTGCGTCTATGAGGTCATTGTGTGCCGTGAGCATTTCCTCCATTTTGTTCTCAATGTGGCGGATGCATCGATCCTGATTTTGTACCGCAGATGAGATTTGCGATATAGTTGCTGTCAGGTCGTCATGTAGTGTTTGTCACAGGGATAGTAGCATACTTTTCATTGAGATTTCAGCGATAGGATGATCGGAAGCAGGAAAGTTTTCAATTAAAGATGGAGTAGAATTAGCAGTAAATGTATCAGGATAGGAAGGTTGCAGGTCAGATATAGGTTGTATGTCCAGTCTGGGTCTGGATATGCAAGACTGCTTGTAGAAGGAGACAGGGGCGGAGAGGACTCACCCGGGTCTCCTGGGTATAGTGGTGCTTTGAGCCTGGGGTCCGTGGTTTGCGCTGCGTCTCCCTCTGCTTGTGCGAGGAGACTGTCTTGTGAGGAACTGGCGCCATCTTGGATGCAGGGGCTGAGAGCTGGGAAGAAGCTCGTCAGCTTCCCTGGCTGCCCTGGTGATGGGCAGCGTCGGGGCATGGTCCGGAGGGTGGTAGAAGCCTCTGTGTCCCCTTATGTGATTGGGGAAAGGCTTCAATATCCCTAGGTCTAGTGTGTGCCGCGGTTAAGGCTGACGGCGGGACGGAGCTCTCTCTATCAAGCTGTCATCCTGGAGTAGACCGCGCATGCACCCCCTGTTTTATTTTAAATGTCACCTTTTCAATGGAACATTGCACTGTTCTGTAACTTCACACGCAGCTTTAAGGTATGTTATTTAAATGATTTAACATTCATAATGTTGCCCTTTTGCCTCACAAAAAGACTCCAATTACAATAAATGTTTGGTTTTTTTTTGCATTGGTACACATCCCCAATGGCAGTGCCTAGCTACCCATGTACTTTTTTTTAACAACAGCTTACAAATTAGTCCTGAAAAAGGACAGATGATAGCAAGTCAGCTACCATATACTTCAGTAGGGTTTGTAGTACCATATGTTCAGGGTTGACAAACATCCTGTGGATTCACCAAACCACCAGTAAACTGAACTTTGACCGGTTTGCTCATCCCTGTTTAATACTAGGATATTGGGCACAATTCACTAATGCTTATCACATGAGTTAAGTCAGTCACATGACCACGTATCGCATGCAATACTGAAAATGTCAATTCACTATTCCTAGTATGCGGTATTCACAGAAAACAGCAAAAACACCCTGTAAATACCACATAAAAAGACCTTAAAGTCAATTCACAAAAGGAAATAAATAATGAACTACATGCGGTAATTACGTAGAGGTCTAGGCATGTGGTATGTGCTGGTATCTGTCAGTACATATATATATATATATATATATATATATATATATATATATATATATATATATACATACATACTGCATATTGAAATGTATTTTTTATATATTACAATATATATGAATAATATTTCTAAAAATATTTTTTTTTTTAATATATTCTTCAGATTTTTTTTAACATATAAAAAAAGTCATTTTAACAACATATATTTTTACTTATATTTGTATATGCATTACAAAAATGTAGATTAAATGTATTGAAATATATTTTGACGTATATTGAATACGGCCAAAAGTGTAGTATTTAAAATGTATGTCTATATATATATATCTATATATATATATATATTTGGGAATAATATTTTAAAAATATATTTCATATATATTTTTCTTCCATGTGGGCTGTCATGGGTTGTTAAGGAATGGGAGGTTGCGGAGTCCCTAACAACCCATGAGTTATCAGCCGCCAGCAGGGTTCCCCACTGACAGCTAGATGTAAAATAAAAAAAATTGCTGGCAATTAAAAAATAATTAAAAAAAACTGTGTGGGTTCCCCCCACCATCCATACCAAGCCCTTCAGGTCTGGTATGGGTTTTGAGGGGAACCCCCCACACCAAATTTTAAAACAAAAAGGCCTGGGGTCCCCCCCAAAATCCACACCAGACCCTTATCTGAGCATGCAGCCTGGCAGGTCAGGAAAGGGGGGAGGATGAGCAGGTCCCCCCTCCTGAACCATACGAGGCCACATGCCCTCAACATGGGAGGGTGCTTTGGGGGCCTCTTCCCTACAACCCTGGCCTGTGAACCATGTACCCCATACTCATTCACATAGGGGGGCTGGGATCTGGAGGCCCCCTTGCTAAAGTGGGCCTACGGATTCAGATAAGTCCCCCACCCGCAGATCCTCACAATCACCAGCCAGGGTTGTGGAAAAGAGGCCCTTGTCCCTATTAACATGGGGACAAGGTGCTTTGGGGGGAGCCCCCTGCCCCAAAGCACCCCCCCTATGTTTAGACCTCGTATGGATCAGGAGGGGTGGCGCTCGCTCATCCCCCCTCTTTCCTGATCTGTCGGGCTGCATTCTCGGATAAGGGTCTGGTATGGATTGTACAGGGCCCCACGCCATTTTTTTTTTATTTCGGCTTAGGGGTTCCCCTCAAAATCCATACCAGACCCAAAGGGCATGGTATGGATGGGGGTGGGGCATGCTATTTTTTAATTATATTTTAATTGCCAGCAATTATTTCTTTCACATTCAGCTGTCAGTGGGGACCCCGCTGACAGCTGAAACATTAATGCATGGTTTTCACTACTAAAATACTGCATGACTTGATAAAATAACTCATGCAGTATTTTAGTAGTGTTTTTTAGTGAATTCAAACTTTTTTTTTAAATGCTCTGCGGTATTCTACCACATACTCAGATGTGGTAAGATACCGCTTAGTGAATTTTGCCCATAGACATTTGATACACCTGGACTGTGTTTTGTAAACCCTTTATTTATCTGTTGACATTGTTTTTTTTTCTGGACAACAGACAAAAATTCTGGTATGGAAACTCACAGGGTATTAAAGTAATGATGGATTTCAAGTTAAAGTGTAGCCTCTTCCTTGTACAATTGTAATTGGCATTTTGGTTGTCATCACTGACTTGTGAATTTAGTGAATTCAAATGTAAATATTTGTCTTTTTTTCTTGTTATGTTCTGTTTGATAGTGACTTTAGTGAAGGAATAACGTGGACTTTTCCATTTTGTCTAAGTTTTAAAATTAAAGATTTTCACAGGTTTTCACTGGTATCAACCAGTGCTGAACCTACATCAGTTATCAGTTTCCTCTTCGCAATCTTTCAGTCTTAAGATTTCAGCTAGCCTATCAATTAGCATTTTAGATGCTCTATCTACCAACTGGTATATTCACTAAGTAAATTTTCGTAAATACTGATACCTACCGACAAAGTCATTTTTTAATATTGATCCTCACAAGACTTGAGTCTGCATAAGATCCAACTGCAGTGCAAACAAATAACTACAAATAAAATTTAGCAGGCCCTGAAAAATAAAAAAGCAGCCTTTGCTGCAATACTCACCTTTTGTCCAAAGGCACTTTGCTCCATTCTACACTGCCAGGCCAGCATCATTCTGTCCACTTTCTATGAGCCCTGGAAGCCACAAACACACCCTACTGGGCTCACAACACAAAGCTTTCTGGACATCCCACCCAAGGAAAACAGAGAAGGAAGTGGACCAAAGAGGATTTTGTTTTTATAAAGAAGGGGGCATGGAGTGTACTCAGAACCAAGGAGTGCTCAACCTGGAACTTGGCTTTAAATTCCTTGGATGGATTTGTTTATCTGTAGTATTTATGAGGAAAGGGAGGTTTTGTGACAGCTTTTCAGTAAGCAGAAGATCCTTCATGGACATTTGATTCCATATCCAATCTAAACAATTAAATTTTTGGTTCAAATGGATGGACTTGTGTCTTTTTTCAACCGTAATAACTATGTAACTATGTAATTAGACGCTCAGAATGTCTTCTTTTTAGGAATTAATGAATTTTAAGGATGGTGACAAAATGTTTTTTTTTATCATTTTAAAAAGTATTTGGGGTATACTTTGTCCTTTAGAAAGCCTCTGCATTATTATTGCATAGAGGCTACCAGTGTCTGTCAAAGCTTTGGGGTTAATTTACTAATAGCATAAGGCTGTTAACTAAGCAAAGAATATGTTTACTTTAAAAAGTGCATGTTCAATTTGCAAAAAAAATTATAGTAAATAAGGATGAACCTGTGTGAGGGATATTAAAAGGTGGATTTTTTACCAACACGTGATTGATTGATTGATTGATTGAAGTTAATGCAATGTCATCATATTTACCAAACTCAATGGACATTCACTTTGCAAACATTAAGCCTTTATTTATTTGATCAACATCATTGTTTTAGTCATTGCTGTGGCTTTACTAAAGTATGCAATAAGTGGCTGCTCACATTGCAAAGTGCATTAGGTGGACCCGTATTTTCTTTGAATACTCGATCATTTGGGTTTTAAATAAAAAAATAGATTTTTGCCAACACATGAGAAGGTATTCAACATGAGCAGGTATTGAACCCAGCTTCACCTTATTCACTAACATTCACTTTAAAACACAAAAACACCTTTTTTTCAAAATTATTAGTCTCTATTTTTTTTTTGTAAATCAACCCCATAATTTCATCATGTCAATAGGAGGCACTGTGTCATCCTTACATTTTGCCTTGGACCTACAAGGCATTCAGTCTTTACATACACTATCATTTATTCAATGGTATTTCCATGCAGAATTAAAACAACATAAAACATACTATGACATATTTTCTAGAATACACTTTATGTTTGTACAGTTAAACTCCCTGGATGCTTAATAAAAGTATACATTTATAATCTATAGTATGCATCATGTGACCAGAACACCTAGGGGTTCTGCATTTACAATTATCTTCCTGGTTGGCTATAATGAGCAGAATTATTTAATCAAGCCCATTCTGTTCTGATGACCTGTAGGCACTCACAGACTCTTTGGCATGGTTTGCAAAAAAAATTGTTGCTAATTCAGCTTTATTCACTTTTCCCATTTGTCTTAGTAGGTTCTATGTATATTTATTTTATATTTTACTTTCACGTACATGTAATTAAAGGCATAGTTAGGAAACACTTCTACAATAAACTACAATAATAATATATGGTGTAATTTTGATTGCAAACTGCCACCATAATTGAAATGAAGGCTACAAATAACTTCCTAAAAGATTGTGTGTTGTTAAGGGAATGGAGCTTTGTTACATGGAATATCCTTGTGTGCAATGGTTATTTGGTGTCTTCAACCAACAGAAGCAGGATAGTGCTGAAGACTGACTTTGTTTCAAGCAATACGCTTAGAAAAAAGGCATTTTTTTAGATTAAATATTGCTGCAGGGTGCACTGTATATTTATATTCTTGTACATGCCCTTCCCTTCCCCATTGCGGTTTTTGGTTAAATAAGACAATGTTTTTTGGGCTGAACTTCACCCAATTGGCTAAACACATTGCAGAAATCCACATATAGTTCTACCTTACAAGGGATTGTTTATCGAGTCCTGAGATTTAGGACCTGTTCACACTGGAAAACTATGTGGGAAAGGTATGCGCCGTTTACATTTTACTCATCTCATGTGGACACTGGTGCCAATTATTTGTTAAAGGAACCCAAAATGCATCTCACAAATGCAGAACATTTGCGGCCACCAAATTGCATGCTCAAAAAATGGCTTTGAGTGCCTCTCAAAAGGACACTGCTAATGCTCTGGTGATTCACTGGAGAAGTGGGTGCTGGCATTCATGGAGCTCATCTTTGCCCAGTAAATTATCCTGAAGCAAAAAGACACCAAACACCAATCAACCTAAGTATTCAGTGCTGATCTAGAATGGCCTAAACCTTGGCTCCTCCCAGGCCATGCCCCACTAACGCATTTCCCCCCACCGACAGGGCTTAGTCATAGTGGTGGGATCGTGGAGTAAGAGCAGGACTCTTATTATGGGCCATGATGACGGGTGTAAACAGTTAGAGTAAATAAGCAGATAAAATGTAGCTGGCCTCCAATATTTGTGTCTGTTTCTTTGCACTGCATCAAGTGAGATACATACAGTTGTGTTCAAAATAATAGCAGTGTGTCGAAAAAAGTGAATAAAGCTCAAAATCCTTCTAATAGCTTTTTTTTCCATACACACAAATGCATTGGGAACACTACACGTTCTATTCCAAATCAAAACATGAAGAAAAAATATATCAAATGTGTGTTGTTCCTCTAAAAAAATTGAAGAAAAGTGAATATTAGACTGTTCAAAAAAATAGCAGTGTTTCTATTCTTCTTTACAAACTCAAACATTCACTATATAAACTGAAAAATGGTTGAAGATTTTGCTTTTCTTTGAATCACTTAATGAATATTTAGTTGTATAAGCACTGTTTCTGAGAACTGCTGTACATCTGTGTTGCATGGAGTCAACCAACTTCTGGCACCTGTGAACAGGTATTCCAGCCCAGGATGATTGGACTACATTCCACAGTTCTTCTCTATTTCTTGGTTTTGCCTCAGAAACTGCATTTTTGATGTCACCCCACAAGTTTTCTATTGGATTAAGATCCGGGGATTGGGCTGGCCACTCCATAACGTCAATCTTGTTGGTCTGGAACCAAGATGTTGCACGTTTACTGGTGTGTTTGGGGTTGTTGTCTTGTTGGAACACCCATTTCAAGGGCATTTCCTCTTCAGCATAAGGCAGCATGACCTCTTCAAGTATTCTGATGTATTCAAACTGATCCATGATCCCTGGTATGCGATAAATAGGCCCAACACCGTAGTATGAGAAACATCCCCATATCATGATGCTTGCTCAACCACGCTTCACTGTCTTCACAGTGTACTGTGGCTTGAATTCAGTGTTTGGGGGTTGTCTGACAAACTGTCTCCGCCCACTAGACCCAAAAAGAACAATCTTACTTTCATCAGTCCACAAAATGTTGCACCATTTCTCTTTAGGCCAGTCAATGTGCTCTTTGGCAAATTGTAACCTCTTCAGCACGTCTTTTTTCAACAGTGGGACTTTCCGGGGGCTTCTTGCAGATAGCTTGGCTTCACATAGGCGTCTTCTAATTGTAACAGTACTCACAGGGAACTTTAGACCTTCTTTGATCTTCCTGGAGCTGATTGTTGGCTGAGTCCTGGCTATTCTTCTATCCATTCGAATGGTAGTTTTTCGCTTTCTTCCACGTCTTAAAAACTGTTTACTGTAACTGCTTATAAAGTATTAGCTGGAGTTTGGCTTCAATTTGTTTATGTATTTAAATCTGATAGTATATCTAACACTCCCCTCCCCCCAGACTTACAATGTCCCTGTTTAAAGGTGCCCCCTGTGCTCCTTCATCTAGAGTGATGACACTCTAATACAGGAGGTGTGTTACTGGCCAGATCACCAGGTTTAAACAGAGGGAAAATCCTAAAAAAAGAAAACTAATGCAGCCACCATATCTAATTAGTAAGCTGCCATACAATAAATGTTGGCAATATAGGATCCAATAGATAAAGTAAGCTTTTATGTGATTTGCTGGACTATGCCTGTGAATGTTCTAATTTTTCTAGGTCATAATGTAGCAAGTAGCAATCACATTCAACTGGACTTGGTTTGTAAAGTTGTAGAATTACGGTATGGTGTTGAACATTACAGAGCAAGTCCAGGTGAATGTGACTATGTACTACTATTCTGACTATGACTTCTGTTTCCTGGCTTCAGTACCTACATGACTTTGCTTGGAGTCAATGACCATATAGAGTATGATGTGGATATGTGTTACAAGGGTATCAGAATCAGACATCCAAATGAGGAATTACAGATGGGTATCATAGACAGAACGTGTCAAGTTTCAGAGTCAGGTGTCAGAGAGAAATGTCAAATTTAGGAATCAAAGTGTCAAAGTCAGGAATTGGAATTAATTGTTAGAGTCCACTGTCAAGAGTTTGATGTCAGAGCCATACATTTTGTTTTATATGTCCATTTGTGCAAGTGACATATCCCCCTGAGATCCAGTACATATGGAGAAAAACTCAGATTGACAAAATCCACTGATAGATGAGCTCACAAAGAAGATACATTTTAAAACAAATATAGTTCATCGGGGGAACTGAGCAGACAACTAATGATTTTCTGGGGACAAGATAATTCGGTACGCCATGGGATACGATCTAACTATCATGCAACAAAGGGTGGAACAGTGAAAAATAGCAACTCAATTGGAACATTTTAATTTACTGCTGCAGCATCACACTAAGTTTCAGAGTTAGTGCTGACCTCTACTCTGTAGAGCACCCCAACCTCCCTGAGGCCTCCTTCCCAGCATCTGTTGTCTATATTCCCAAAATCCAGTAGCCTTTTGGCTGATCTAATGACATGATGGGGTTTCCTCTCCTTCTCCATCAGCAGTGATGGCTGATCCTTGCTCCTGCATTGAATAGTACTCAGGAAATGGATGCTGGTCAGTGCAGTGGTGCTCTGGCCTCAGAAAAAGTGAGCTGAATGACACTGAGGGGGAGATTTACTAAACGTGGTGCACTCAGAATCTGGTACAGCTCTGCCTGGTACTCAGTCAGCTTCTAACTTCAGCTTGTTCAATTAAGCTTTGACAATAAAACCTGGAAGCTGATCGGTTTTTATGCACAGCTGTACCAAAATTTTCAATCTCCAGTCTTAGCAAATAAGCCCCGATTGTCATTCAGGCCAGAAGACTGGCGATATCTAGTGATGGAAAGATATTAATGTTGGAGACAGCCTCAGATTGACAGTGAGTATCCGGGGCCATCTGCTATTTATTAAAATGTTGCTGGCCTATTTGTGATTTTAAAACATGATGTTTTTCAAGTATTAGAGTCGTGAGCCAAAGTCAGGTATCGGATTTATGGGCCAGAATCATAATGAGAACACATAGATGTTACACCCTGGTCACATCAAATGCTACTTTGAAATCAGGTGATTTACAATGAGGTTGCGCAATTTCAAAGTCGGATGACATGCCAATTTCAGGTGCGATTTGCAAGAAATCTGATACAGATGTCTATGCAAATCACATCAAATGTAGTGCATGTACTACTTTAGAAATTTGTGTGGCTCCGACCAAGTTAGAACTGCACCAATATGACCGCAGCCTATTGCGGACAATAGGCTGCGATTTGGCATGCGATTTGCAGGTTGCATGGCTTGCAAATTGCATGCCAATTCGTATCCACTATGACCGAGGTCTTATAGAGATAAACATGATCGATACCATGGTTTTAAATAAATATTTTTAGTATGTCTGTGATACAATTTGATACATTTTAGATTAATTTATTTTTCTTTTATGAATTCCTTCATCTCATCAGAAACATACACACAATTAAAAGTCCCCTTGTTTCTAGATGGACAATATGTGCAGAAAAGTGGTCTAAAGTTAAGAGATAGGCATAGATCAGTCATACACAATCCAATGAGAGTGCCAAATGTCCTAGAGTGCAAGGTTATTTAATGATAGCATTTGTTCATAGCATAATAGAGCCAATGCATTTTGGGGGCCAAACACTCCCTTCATCAGTTCTTAAGAATTCTGAGTGTGATCAGATGGACTCAGGTGAGCAGGTACCAAATAAACCTGCACTGTGATTTACTGCTTGGAAAGTTTCTGAAGGGCAGGTTACGGCAGTGTTAGAGAATGAAGCAAAGGATTTGCCACAATGAAATTTTCCACAAAGTAAATCACAGTGCAGTTTTATTTGGTATCTGCTCATCTGAGTCCATATGAGCACAATCAGAATTGTTAAGCCAAATGAAAGCCCCTGAAACCTATTGGCTCTATTCTGCTATGAATCAATATTTATCAATACGTTACCTTGAACTCTTGCATGTTGGTTTGGTGCTCACATTGGATTGTATGTGAGTGAATTCTCAACTCAGGGTCCTTTCCCTTTTCCCTGAGGGTGGTTCCCATTTGTGTAGTGCTGCTGAACTGGAGCTAGTGTGCCCAGTGACAATGTCAGTGACCCTTAGAAAATCTGAATCCATTACCGCATTAGTTTTTGTGTTAGGATAGACCATTGTCACTGCACAATACCTACAACCTTTACAAGTTAAAGCTTGTATGAGTGTAACCTGTATTGTAGCTGATAACTGCTGTAGAACTATGTCCTTTGTTGGTTAAACTGAATATTCATTAATGCAGAAGTGCAGCAGCCATCTTTAAGAAGACTCTTTTGCAATGCTAGTCTATAGAATGTCTCCAGTGCAGGGGAAAGCCTGGACCTGGTTCAATCCTGGGGGTGATTGGCTACTGCAAGAGAGCAAGGTGAAGGGGCATGCTGGCTTGTGAGTAAAGGGGGGAGGACTGTCTGGAAGCAAGCAGATGTGTGGGGAAAAGACGTTGTTGCTGCTGGCTGAACAAAACTCTGCCATAGCTGACCACAGTTGGGAGAGACTGTTGATCAGTGAGAGCTGTGATTTGAATGCCAGGCATGATTAGACTGTACTGGAGAGCATTCCCCCTACATGTAGGGAAGGAAGAGAGGGCCTATTTCAGCAGGATTAAAAGAGAGAGATCATAGCAACTTCTATCCTTGTCTGTAAAAAAGTAAAAATACTCGCGCTAGGTGTTTTTGCCAGATGTGAGTGCATTCCTTTTACTATACCAAATTCATAATAAAAATACTGCACTATCAAACATTTCTTCTTTGGCTCGTTATTTAATGAGCCCCCAAGGTGGAGTCCTGCAATATACTCACTGTGTTCCCATCCAATTGGTCTACAATATCGGACGTGATGTCCCTGGAGTCTGAGTGTGAGGTCTGCTGATCTGCTTGTATGCTGACGTGTGCCAGATGATTCTTAACATCCCCAGACACATCCAGATGACCATGACGGGATAATTATACACAAAAACGCTTTTATATTGCGCTTCTGGTTAGTGCAATAGTATATATCAGCTTCCAGTCACTCAGTCACGGAACTCACCAGTATTTATCATCTCTTCATTTGGACTTCATCATGTTATTTATGAATCACTAAAGTCACTTTATTTCATTTGTCACTTTACGTATGTGTACACCATACTGTTACGTCATAATTAGACGATACCACTGCATACTATATCACTTTTAGCACTTTGTAGTGCCTGCACCTATTTTCTCACTTTATAAGTTCTTTAGTGCTGCATTTCTGTATTACACATCTATCCTTGTCTGACTGGAACTGGACTTTTATTAAATAACAGCACATGTCTGGAGTCCCAGGAGAGGGTGCTTTGGGTCTGGTAAGTATCTTAAATCTCTTGTCTGCTGGGAACCCTTATATCAAAAAGTTGCTGTAAAAAATGAACTTAGCTCAATACCTCAACCCTGTCAAAGTTGTCTATACTCAATAAATGTAGATAAATTGTGTATCCAAAAAGACATTAATGCTAACAGACATTTTTAACCATATAAATTCTATTCATATTTGAGAATATACAAATACCAGATATACCGTATTTTTCGCCGTATAAGACGCACCTGACCATAAGACGCACCTAGGTTTTAGAGGCAGAAAACAGGAAAAAAAAATTCTGAACTAATGGACTGCAGACACAGTACAGGAGATGACCAGAGACTGCGGACAGCACAGGGATGACCAGAGACTGCGGACAGTACAGATGACTGCTTTGGGGAGGTGGGGAGCGGGTACCTGAATTTGACAGGTACCCGCTTTTACTTCCGCAGAGTTTTTGTTTGATCTTACCTGTTCTTCGATCCAGCCGCACGCTGTCTTCCCGGCTTCTGTAATGGCGCTCGGCATGACAGCCGGGTGCCCAGTGCGCATGAGCGAGAAGCACTTGCGCTTTGTGATTGGTCCGGCGGCTTCTGGGATCTGTCATGTGTCCCAGGTACCGCCTTACCATTCACAAAAAGCACCGCTTCTTGCGCATGCGCACTTGGCACCCGGCTGTCATGCCCAGTGCCCACACTACAGAAGCCGGGAAGACAGCACGCCGCTGGATAGAGGAACAGGTAAGGTCCCGCTGCAGAGCTGAGTGGCCGGCCCGGTATTCTGACACGGCCGCGGTGGAAATACCGGACCGGCCGCTCCATATTCGCTCCATAAGACGCACTGACATTTCCCCCCCAGTTTTGGGGAAGAAAAAGTGCGTCTTATACGGCGAAAAATACGGTAGATAAGATTTGGGGAAACGGCACTGTTCTTTTGACATGCCTTATCAGTTTTTATGGGGGTATTTTTGTTCTTTGTTTTTAGTATGTTTTGGTCTTTTTAATCAATAAATAGAAGTTATGCGGTTAAAAAAGTCTGTTGGCATTAACGTATTTTTGGATACACAATGTATGTACATTTATTGAGTATAGACAACTTTGACGAGGTTGAGGTATTGAGCTAAGTCCATTTTTTACAGCAACGTTTTGATATAGCGGTTTTGTGGTGGCTCCCTCCCCTTCAATGTATATAAATTTGGGGCTTTGGATAATGTCACGACGCTCCACGAAGGCAGCAATGGTAGCTGCAGTAGCAGTGTTCATTGATTGACATCATGGTAAACATTGTGTTTTACCCACTACATGAGCCCAGTCATACGGTACCTGACTTCCCCCGGCACAGGTCCATGGATCTTGGGCTTATTTATAGTCAAAGAGGTTGATTGTACTTGATGCGATTGGGTACCCTTCACTTGTGAGTGCGCAACTCATTTACTTTGAGATATTAAAATGTTTTAAAGTTTACGTACTATGGTGTCCGTTTATGGACCAGCGGTAATAGATCGCTGCTCAGTTCTCCGGCATTCTCGGAGAACACAGTTCTCCTGTGAATGCAGTTTATGAAGCAGTTCTCCGAACAAAGGGAGAACGGTCTCCAAACGCTGGAGAACGGTCTACAAACTCTGGAAAACGGCTCATTTTACTATAATCTCGAGAGATTACAGTAAAAGATCAGTTTACTAAGCAGAGGTAAATTATCTCTGCTTAGTTTGCGGTCCCTCTGATTCTCCAGCTCTGGGCTGGAGAATCTGGAGGGAGAACACAGATCTCCAGTGAAGGGCTGACATGATCTCCAGAGTGTCATAAACTGTGAATGACCAGAGAATAGCTGAGATCCGTTGAATCGCAGCTATTCTCTGTGTCATAAACGGACACCATTGTGGAGTCTTTTGTTTATGCGGTGATGTGATGGTTGGAGCTAAATTCCGGACGAGTTGTGAATGATAGCTGGGATCCATCAAGTTGATTTACAGTGTCCATACTGGGACCAAAAGCGCAGTTAGACCAAACATAGTTTTACGTGAGGTCATACTGCTGGAGGTAAGCAGACATCTGGTGGTGGAACAATTGCACGTATATGTTATGGAGCACTTGGTAGTTACAGAAAGATGGAAGCATTTTAATGAAGATAAATGGACTTATTTGCACATATTTTTGTGATTTCATCATAAATTGTAGCGCTGCACTGATCACTGTATTTATTAGCTAATTATTTGGGGGTAGCGCTACATGAGATTTTACAAATACTGGAAACTCTATATCAGTAAAATGTTTTTTCTTTTTTTTAAGTCAATATAGACTATTAACAGAAATAGAACAGTTTATTTTATCATTTTCTCACAAAAAACATCACAAAAATGCCTCCATAGGTAACCAGCTTATTTTACACAACATGTTGATAACTGAATTTTAGGCAGAATATATAACATGCCTGACAGCTATTTTGTCTGTTTGTATGAATTCTCTGCTCCTTACATTCTCATTTTCTCCTGTTTTTGTGATATTTATATTTTATTGAAATAAAGTTGTAAGTGCAGGTTAAATCACCATTATGAAGGTAGTGTACATACTGTATAAAATGCATTTATAAGACAGAGATGAATTGATTAAATTTTTTGCATTTTTTTAAACATTCAAGAGTCAGTTTCAAAATTTAAAATAGCCCTTGGCAACAGTTTCTGCAACCTTTTAAAATGGCACTTAGTTTGTTAATGCATCTGCTGAGGATGGGTGTAGGAACTGCCAGAGTTTTACCAAGCTGGATGTCTGGGTACTCTCTAGCAACATGTAACGAGGATGCTTCCATATCATAAAATTAGAAATTCCATTATCACAGATGTCATCAACATTTCCTGTGTTGTCCGGTAACGCCTCCATTTTTCCCTGCCTACCTCTACAGGAACAGATCAATGTAATAGTCATCTATTGCTTGCTGGTAACAGAAAGCAGACCAGACAAATCAAAAAAGAAATTAACTATACATTACAAATAAGCATTTAAATCAACTAAGAAAACTATCTAATTTGCACTGCTGTCTGTTTGATCTCCTCCTAATGTTATGCTAACAATTGATAAAACAGATTTTTTTTTTCTCCTCTATGTAGCATTTTTCATCATTGAATGAGAATAAAGAAAAACTTTGACTTTGACATTCCTATTTTGTTAATGGAGATTAGTGAATCAGTGGGGTGGATTTTATAAAGCAAATAGACTATGAACTTTGCAAGTGCAGTTGCACTCATTTTCACAGAGCATAGTGAATGTAATGAAGATTCACATTGTAAAGAATACCAAATCAAGTGTGCGGAAAATAAAATATATCAGAATTTTTGCTTGCAGATGATTAGATGATGAAAATCAGCTGCTTTACTACATTTGCTAAGCTCTGGGGATAATGAGTGCAACTGTCCTTCAAAGTGCATAGTCTATTTGCTGTTAGTAAATCCACCCCAGTGTGCCAGAATATGTAGAAAATACAGTCAGTTTGCATTGCAGAAAGATTTCTACATAAAAAGTGATACATATTCCACCCACAGTGTCATCACTTGCACCATTTAGGAAGCACAGTTGCATATGTTGTTATATTTTTTATTTTGTAGAAAGAGCAGGAAAAATAGCAGACTTACAAATTATCATGAAGTACCAATTGCAGCAAGCAGTTATGCAATACAATAATTTACAAATGGCATATGGTGCAAACCTACAGTAAAAAAACAGCGTGGGATGTAAAGAATTAACAATAAAACAATGTGAAGTCCATTTAGTCCATATCATAAGAAGTCCATACAAATTGCTAAGGTCCATAAAAGCACCTAAAGGCAGCTCCACCAGGAGACTTAAATTGACAAGAGACAACAGGTCGATGGAGTCAAAGGACATGTCAGAAATTTCAGAAATATCAATATTAGGACTATAATCAGCCCTTTGTGTGTTTTTTATGTTATAATATCGTTTAAGTGTAAGGTTTCTAATAAACCTATTAAGATCTTTGAATAAAATGAATGGATTGGGCCATATAATAGAAGCAAAATTAAGACCTCTATTAAGGAGGGAGATATCATTATCAGTAAGTATATAGAAAGAAAAGCTGTACATTTTTACTGTATCAGCCATTTGCATTTTTTGGTGGTGTCTAGATGTTCCCCCTCTCCTTCCTCTTCTTTGAGCTTTCTTTTTACTGAGCTGAAGTGGGGGGTGGGGCTTAAAAAAGAGGAGGAAGTACTGGTAGATGCACTGTTTGTACAACTAGACAATTCAGATGGAGTGGATATACCTAGCTCTTTAGTAGGCTGGGAAATAATACCTTGGTTATTATGGGTTTTGGGTTGAAAGATGATGCCATCCTTGTTGGAAATGGTAGGGTCTCCAGAAATAGCACAAATAGGGGTAGAAGTGATACTCTCAGTACACAACGAATGTACCAGTGCAAAAAAATCCCTATGCTTAACGTGTAAACATGTCACACATGGTCAAAAGCAGTTTCAGGTCAAGAACAAAACATATGATATTAGAGCATTTTACAATTTTTCCTCTGAATATGTCTTTAATTGCCTCATGTGCCCTTGTGGATTATTCTACATTGGTAGAACCATGCGGACACTGAGGAAACATTTCGGCGAACATTGCCGATCCGTGGAGGAAGGGGTTGAAAAGCACAGTGTACCTAGGCACTTCAAAGAGTACCATGGAAAATGCTCCAAAGGCCTAGGGGTTTGGGTCATTGAGGGGCTAACATATACCACTCTGCCGAATGTTTCAAAAGATTACATGTTTTAAATTTTATGTGTTTGTCCGTGTCCATGTGTGTGCACGTAGATATAAGTACATACATATCACATGGCTTTTTATTAAGATACATTGTTGCTATGTTAATTGACTCTGTTCACTCCTACAATCTTCCTTAGTTGTGTATAAGACCTCCCTTACCCCGCCCGCATAGGCTTAGGCACTAGTATAAATGGGGACTGTCGTCTTAGCCAATCAGGTTTGACAAAGGAGCTGATTGGTGCTCTGAAACGCATTACCTAGGATACAGACCCACCTTCCATGATGCCACTTCTGGTCTTGCGGTCCACGGTGGTTTTTGACATCCTTTTCTAGTATAGAAACCGATGCCTTCCACAGATGGAGCACAGATGTCCTGTTTGTCTTTCGACTCCATCTGGTCCTGGAAGCTGCTACTAACACACCTGATGAGTGGCTGTGGTCCCCACACTATTTTATGTCTTCACAAATGTGAATGCTACAGTTTATGGTTCATTAAACTATTTTTTAATGCTGCACTTAGAAGCGTCCCCTTGTGTTCTTTTGCAATACAATAATATCAAAACCACTGAAGTCACTGAGGCTAGTAATGCATAAGATACATTCTGTATAATAATATCATAAATCACGCACTTAACATTGATTGAAAGCAAACAAGCTACCACTATTTAACACCTAACAATTTTAGTTTTTATTGTTGACTTCTTTCAGGTACCAAAAGAGCTTTATTAAAAACAATTTTGTGCAAAAGTAGCTCAGAGAAATAAACCATAAAATGTAACATAGGGTTAGCAAATGAGACAGGCACAGTAGGGGCCCATGCAGGGGCCAACTTGGCTGTAATCATAATGTGTCAAACAGAAAATGATCCTATTCCACATAGTAGTAAAACAATATAGAGCTAAGGGTGTACTGGTACGGCTCAAAAAAAAAAAATGGAGCATGCAACTTGATCCCCCAAATGCACACCCACACAGCATGGTAGCTGTTTTATACGGTGGGGCTTGAAAACCTTTGGTTGTGAAAGCTTGATTATAAAGATGAAGTTGTTTGACAAAAGACCAAAAAACATTGTTAGGTATTACCCATTTTCAATATGTGGGTAAATGCATGTGGGGGAGTAGGGGCTCCTGAAATGGAAAACGCAGGAGTCCCAGTATGGATCTTACCATGCACTAGCTCAAAAAGAAAAAAAAAAAAAAAAAAGGGGGGAAATAGGAAGAAAGAGAGAGAAAAAGCATAAAGAGGGGTGGGGCAGGGAGGGAGTTTCACCACGGGGTGTTGGCATACGTCCTCCTGTCCCATCAGAAACAAGAACGAAAGGAAGCATTTTCGGGAGGAAGGTAAAACTTGGGTGTGCAGGGATGAAGTAAGCGAGTGGTAAAGCCGGCGGCCTTGGTTGGTAATCCAGCCAAGGCTACCAAACAGAGATAAATTGGTCATGTTTGTCTTCCAGTATGGCCATTAGCTTTTCATTAATTAGAAAGCCCTGAACTCTGGACTTGACCTCCTCAAATTGAAGACCCTGTGTCCTCCATGCGCATGTATTGTTGACTTTTTCAAATCAGGAGAAAAAATAAAAAAGAGGGGGAACAAGATATAGGGGTAGAGGGTGGGGGAGAGAAATGAGGGGTGATTTGGGGGAAAGGAAGGCAGGATGTCCTATACCCCTCTCCTGCTAATTCAGGTCACCAGTTTGAGTCTTCGAGGATTAAGATACAGCCTATCCTACGATTGCAAAGCTAAGGATGACTGATCTTTGTAGAAGAAATACGGCATCCAAATCTGCCAATATTTCTCTTACTAATGTTTCACAGTATGATTTTCCATCTTTGCATTTCTTAAATTCAGATATGCCAATGTGATATGGTAGGAGGCGATGCTTATTTCCACCTCTCCAGGATTCAGGCTTTGGATGCATTAAGGAGATATTTTCCACAAGGAGTGTTTTCATTTTTTGGCAGATGGGGAGGTGTCATGTAACAAATAAGCTGCCGAATTTGCACCCGTAATAAGGTGCAGACACACCCATAAGAATTTTGATTGTTTGTTCAACTATATCCTAGAAATCCCTGAGCAATCCTAAAAGAT
Source organism: Staurois parvus (assembly GCF_062004578.1). NCBI lineage: Eukaryota > Metazoa > Chordata > Amphibia > Anura > Ranidae > Staurois > Staurois parvus. The sequence goes on from NW_028317883.1 coordinate 4,216,323, forward strand.
ATGCAGCAAGGTGCCTTCTGACTCAAAGCATCACCACATTTATTAGACGTCTATGGGAACAAACAGTGAAGGACCACAGGGATTCTGTATCACCTAGTTAGAAGCTTATAACCTTCTTCTTGGTACTTGCTCACTATGGAAGGTTGGTGTGCAAAAAAAGAATTATCTTCTGATTTTAAGGTTCAGAGAATGTAATTTTTAAATCTACGTCCCAAATCTGAATGAAATGGACTTGCTGTAGGAGTCCTATTTTTATCAATGAAGTGTATAGCAGTGATAAAGTATGCCAGACTGGTACTCTAGCCAGATAGGTTTGTTCCAATTTGGACGTCATCCTTACTTTTTTTTATAGTCTGCTGGAAAAGTGCAAATGCAAGCCCCAACTGGGCTGATGTAACAGCCGGAAGGTCCCCTATTGGATAGGTACTCCAAATTCAGGATCATCCATGCTATGTGGGAATTCTGCTGCTTCCAGTATAGGAATCACAGGGCAAGGAGGAGCTGAAAGAGAGGTGGATTGAATAATTACCCTGGTCATTTGTAAAGTGGCCATTATGAGTGGATGTTATTTGATGGATGCAGGAAACCTTCAGGAAACCAAGGGGAGGAGCTCTGCTAGAGGGGGAACAAGTAACGCTTGTTCTAAGTTGATCCAGGGTTTCATCTCGTCTTATGGGGTTTATAGTTAATTGTTAGCATAGGTATATTCAGTTTAGCTCACTGTATCCAATGCAGCATGGTTTGATTATTTTAGTCTGGACTGTGTCCAGAGGTTGCATGATTGTTTGCTTCTCCCTGTTCACCTGGTAATGGAGGCAGGAGCACATCAATCAGCAGCTTAATATTTATGTAGCCCCTTTTAATCCCTGGGAAGGTTGGCCCAAGGGATTCTGAGAAAATGTAAAAATACCCTTTGAGCTGAGTGCAGCCTCATCTTTTTCCAAAGGTAGAGATCATTGCCTATGGGGGCTTGTTGCCTTTCGTGGGTATTCTGTCATGTGCTTGTCAAGTGGAGACCCCAGCTGGGAGGCTGGAGGGACTGGAGACACTGTCTGCTGCTGAAGGCTGCCTGCAGGATACTAGTAGGAGGCCATTTATTCAGACGCGTTCTGTGGGTAGAGGAGTGGAGAGATCCTAGAGATTGAGTGCCATCACTCCTCTTGAATTCTAGAGAGTCAGCAGTGTGTTTGCTAAGGAGTTTTGTCCTGAAGAGCAGAGTCATTTCATTCCTTGTGAAGGGGAAGTTGGTAGGACTGAACGGAGGAAAGCTTAACCTCCTAAATACTTTACTGCAGAATCTGTCCACTATCTGCTACATAGGGACAGTGTTCAGAGTTTCAAGAAGCGAGTTTAGTGTCCTCAGGTTCATCGTAGCAAGCTATTGGAGTATCCTGCTTTCCCCAATCCCCATCCAAGTTCAACCCCTTATTAAAACATCAAAATTCTAAATCCTAGACTGTTATTTGAGCAAAGAGAGAGAAAGTGCATGTGCGCCTGGCTAAGGGGCATCTACTGGAAATCTGGGCATATCACTAGCTGTTCCTACGGGGGTAGAGCTATATTAGAAAGGAGAAGTCCCCATAATAAATGGCATCCCCTCTGGCTCAAAATATAGCTGTTTCCTGCAGTCACCAGTAAGAAGAGATTAAGACCCTCCAAATCACATGCAAATACACTCTCTGTATTTGAAGAACTAAACTTTCACAAAAGAAGGTTAAATAAATAAGTAAAATAAATAGATTTTTTTGTTATATAAATGTTTCTTATATTTTTCTCATGTTTTTTACCTGCTCTGTGCAAATTCTATAGACACTAGGGTTGATTTTCTAAAGGCAAACAGACTGTGCACTTTGCAAAGTGCAGTTGCACTCAGCAAGTGCAGTTGCTCCAGAGTTTAGCAAAAGAGAAAAAGCTTCACTTTGCAAAGAATACCCAATCACACGCAAGAAAAGAAAACACAGAATTTTTGCATGCACATGATTGGATGATGGAAGTCACCAGAGCTTCTGCTCTTTTACGAAGCTCTGCAGCAACTGCTTTTGCAGAGTACACAGTGCACAGTCTATCTGCCTCTTGTAAATCAACCCCTCTGTATGAACTTCCTTATGAATATGTGTGCAGTCCAGTAAAGACAGAATGTTACAGTTTTACTGCGGTGACTTTGTTGAAACGAGCCAAAACACTATAAAAATCGGGTGACATCAGAACATTGGATCCACATCAGTGAGATAAAGATAATAAATATACAGCAGAGGAAAAAGGTAAAGTACAGTCCTACAGCTTTTTGCTTTTCTTTTTGCATCCATTAGTTATGTCATTGGTCATAATTATTTGACTTTTTCTGTCCATTCTGTCCAACTGTTCAATTTACAAAGCCATTATATTCATACTTGTGGCCAACAACCATCACCAGGGACTGCCCCAAAAATAAGGGTAGAGTTCATTTTCCAAAATTCCATGTGCATCAGCTGTACTACCATCACCATAAGCCGGCACTATCATAAGAAAACTGGCAGTTGTGCTCTTAGAAAGCTCTTAGAATATCACACAAATAAAACCCTAAAATACTGAATAACTAATCTTCTGTGTTTTGTATTTATGTTGCACATGTTTGTCTCAACAGAGGCAAGAATTGCCAATTAACAATGGAGCAAATGTACCACAGATTAAAATCTGCCACCAAATTAAATCCAGATATGTTAAAAATGCCTTATATGTTATTATTATTGTTGTTATACAGGATTTATGTGGTGCCAACAGTCTGTGCAGCACTTTACAACATGTTATGAAAAAACAAATTGTATTAACATATAGGTTCTGAAACACATACTGCATATCCAACATTAAAAAAAAAAAATCAGTGACAAAGCAGAGGCTGGAGTAAAGTAAGATATTGAAGTTGTTAGTGAATTTTCGAGCTATTTCTGTACTTTTTTCAAATTTCAAATTTGTACTTCCATCCAAAGCTCACCTCTGCATCCTTAGCCACAGGTCACCTCTATACGTCCAAACCACAACTAACCTCTTCACCCCTGTATGCAGATCACTTTCGCATCCCCATCCATACGTCCCCTCTGCACCCCTGTCCATAGCTCATCTCTACACTCCTATCTGCAGCTCCCCTTCACACCCCCTGTCTGTGGCTCACCTCTACACCCCTATCCAAAGCTCATCTCTGCACCCCTGTCTATAGCTCATCTCTACACTCCTATCTGCAGCTCCCCTTCACACCCCCTGTCTGTGGCTCACCCAGGGGCGGACTGACAACTCATAGGGCCCCCGGGCAATAGGGGATCATGGGGCTCCAGTGTCCTTGCCCAAACTCAAAAAAGCCTACGAAAAAGGTACCAGGGGCATCTCATGGGGCCCCCTACTGACCCCAGATCCTCGGGCAGTACCCGAGTTTCCAAATGGTCAGTCCACTCTGGGCTCAGCTCTACACCCCTATCCACAGCTCACCTCTGCACCCCCTCTGTGGCTCATCTCTACACCCCTGTCCATAGCTCATTTCTGCACCTGTATCTGCAGCTCACCTCAGCACCCCCTGTCTGTGGCTCAGCTCTACACCCCTGTCCGCAACTCACCTCTGCACCCCTGTCCGCGGCTCACCTCTGCACCCCTGTCCGCGGCTCACCTCTGCACCCCTGTCCGCGGCTCACCTCTGCACCCCTGTCCGCGGCTCACCTACACAAACGTTCCCTCTTCCACAGGTCCCTCTGATCCTTCTTCTGTGTTTACAAGTGACAGTAGTGAGCAGTAAGCATGGGAACAGTGCCAGGGATGGTGACATTGAGTTGGGGAGGGGCACATGATGTCACAGCACTCTACATGTGATTGAGTGGTAACTATTCTAGACCAAATTGCCGATTTGCACTACTGGTGTTTTGTATTTAATTGTTGGAAATGTGTGGTGCCTTGCAAGCACCCTTTTAATGTGAGTGTGATTCTGGATGATTGGGTAATAAAGGAAAATGTTTTAAAATGATATAAGCGCTATCTTTTGGTGATTTCTGTTGCCCTTATGTGTGTGGCTGATCTATGCATGGAGTGAGGATACAAGATTGGATTGACAAACAGAGGAGAGGACAAACAGGAGAGAGATTGGAGGATTATACCCATTTGAAGTGTCACATCTGGTCCCTGAGGGACATCAGCGCTTATTGATCATACTATAATAGTAAGGTCATAAGATGCCATGTGAGAGCACATCCAGTGAAGGGTGATCAGACTGGTGTGAAGTATTAGAGCACTTATTGGATTTAAAGATTGGGCGGTGGATTGTTGATTTGAGACTATAGATATTTTCACATTTTCTTATTTTAAATCAAGAATATATAATGCTTAAGGTCACTATGATTATACTATTCTATATGGTGCAATACGATATTTGGTTTGTACAAACAGTGAAAATTAAGTTTATGTTTAAGCTGCAAAAGTTTATATTATCATGGCACAGTATTATTAATTTTTGGAATCGAGTTCTGTCAAGTGAAGGTGGAAAAAAAACCCTACAGACAACATACCTGCACTTTAAGAATGAATAAAAAAAACTAACTGGAAAAATGAAAACTTGACACATTATTTTGTTAAACAAAAGCATCAAACATAATAAAGCAAAAACACTATAAAACAAAGTTCTTATCGATGTTAAAAATAACAAATAATAATACATTTTATCAAATACAATAAATGTAATAACCCTTTTTCCAGTTTGGCTGTTACCAGTTTGCTGCTTTATAAAAAGATAGGAAAATGAGTGCCACATTAATTAAACAATCTAGAGATATTTAAGACTGACAAATTGTATTCAAGTTTCTGCTTCTTTTGGTATAACCCTTTGTTTCTCCCTGGAACTCACTTTAAGGAAATCAGATACTTAAAAATTATTTTCTTTTTCTTATAGACTATAAAACGTACACTGAAGGTGCTTTTGAACAGATATTTTGCTCATGTCTTTTTTATTTTTACTTAAAGGTTATTTTTTAAGGTGATGTAGTAGATTCAATATATTTATGGCAGGAATAAATATCACTCAGTAGCAAATGTCTACACAGCCTGCACTTTTATAGTGGAATATCATACAGAGAGAGAGAGGTGTATGTCTGTTTGCCATTTCATTTTCTTGCAGTAGGTCAGGGACTTCCTAATTGCCTATGAATAAATTGCTATTATTCTCTCATCTACAGTACTACATAATTCACAAGTAACTATCATCTTGGCATTCCTTCTCTCCTTTGTATGAACAGATATATACACGTCCTGATGTATGCTGTGCTGGCTAACAGAAAGGTCAAACATACTTAATGCAATAGACTGTTATATATGGAGCCAATGATATCGTACAGAAACGTTGACTAACCCCAGGTCACCAATGAGATAATGATCAAGTCTAATACTATGAACATACTATTTTAAGGGCATTGCACTTTTCAAAAAGGGACTTCTTTAGACAGATGTACTTATGCATAGCCTGATGAAACTTCATTAAATAATCACATTAAAGTAAAGGCAATACTCTATAGTAAAACAGCAGTGGAAATCCACTATTGCATAGCTCACTTAAACACTTAAATTGCAGATATGAAGGTACAGATTTTCTCGCACCAGTCCAGCTTGGACCAGTGTAAGCATACATATGCCATACCTGTTGAATCCATGTGAAGGTGAAGAATCATTTACGGTGAATTCTTGATGTCTTACTGTATTGTAAAACGTTTGTCACTGCAGAGACACATAGGAAGCAATTGTTTGAAACGCAGCCTATGACTGCACTAAAACGCAGCCATGCTACATTTTATCGCAGCACGCCCTGCTGAACCACAAGGCAATGTACAGCAACTCAGCACATCGCACTGTTGTACATTGCCTTCAATGACGTTTGAAATTTTCATACACTTCAAATAAAGGTATATGTTTATTAAGCAGAGATCATTTATCTCATTTCACTTCTCATAGAAAAATCATATCCTCTGTTCCTGTTTATGAAGCGGAGAACATTTTTTCTCAGAAGGAGAAGAGAGCAGAAGTTTTTCCTCTGAGAACAGCTGAGATCTGTGAAGAAGAGGGAGGGGCTGCATGTGATCTCCTGAGATAATTGTGTGATTACAGATCACCGGAGTTCAAACAGTGAAACCAAAGTTACAAGGATCATGTAATTACATGAAAATAATAAACACTGACCACTGGTACTTTTTTACGCACATTTTTGCTCATACATGTGTTTTAGTTTCTCTTTTTCAGCATCCAATACACAGAAAATAGGTTATATGGTTGTCCATGTCATAGTTCACATCAGTGTTTGAGGTTCCAGTGCATTCCATTTGCAGAAAAAAAAGTAGAACAGGCTGCATTTTTTTCTTCACAGAACTGTACTGGAATGCAATAAAACACATAAAGAATTCACCAGAACATACTGCAACGCACCAAAACCCACCAAAAATGCACTGGAACACATATGTCCCTATTTAAATTTAAGAAAAAGAGAGGGGGGGAAATGAACTGGAATGCATAAAAAACCCACTAGAAAGCGTCAGAATACAAGGGGGGAGTCCTCTTTTGGAAGGGACTTTAACGGCACAATTCTCTTATATAATACATTTAAACAGTTCAATAAATATTTTTTAAGACGATATGCAGTTTTATTTTTACAATCTTAAAAAAAACAAACATAGAGCTACAATACAATACTGGTGTATCAGAAAGGCATCAAAAACACACCAGAACACGTCAAAAACGTACATGTGGAAATGCATCTGGACTGCATTTCTATAGTGTGAATCGTCCCTAACTGTGCATTTTGGCTCCTTTTTATTGAGCATTTTAACATTATTTACCTGCATTTTGCCGCTTTTTAACCATTTCAATACCGTGCAATTTTACACCTTCCTGCCCAGGCCATTTTTCACGTTTCAGCGCTCTCACACTTTGAATGACAATTGCGCGGTCATACAACATTGTACCCAAACTAAAATTTTATCATTTTCTTCACACAACTAGAGCTTTCTTTTGGTGGTATTTAATCACCGCTGGGGTTTTATTTTTTGCTAAATTAACAAAAAAAGACCAAAAATTTTGAAAAAAAACCACGTTTTTCTTTGTTTCTGTTATAAAAGTTTACAAATAAATAATTGTTCTTCATAAATTTAGGCCGAGATGTATTCTGCTACATGTCTTTGGTGAAAATAACCCAAATTAGGATGTATTATTTAGTTTGTAGGAAAGTTATAGAGTTCACAAACTATGGTGTATATCTGAATATTGATCAATCCTGAAGTACTGACAGCCAATCTAATTTCTTGAGGTCCAAGAATGTCAGAACAGTACAGATATCCCCAAATGACCCCTTTTTGCAGTTTAGATAGTCCGACATACTTCATAAGAGGCATGGCGAGTTTTTTGAAGTTGTATTTTTTTTGTCATAATTTTTCGGAAAATTAAAAAATTAAAAAAATTATTTTCACTATTTTCTTTTTACATACTGTCACCAGTGCAGTACAGCGTCATCATATAACTGGCATGGCGATGAACAGGGACACTGACTGGTGACAGTATGAAAAAAAAAATATATATATATATATATATATTTTTTTATTATTATTTTTAATTTTTTATTACATTTTTTTAATTTTTTTTAAAGATTTTTTTTTCATATTTTACTATGACCAAAGTAGTACAGTGTTACCATAGTAACATTGTACTACTTTGGGGAAGTGATCAGTATTTTTTTTTTTTTTTACACAATTTGCTTATAGCAAAGAATTACTTTGCTATAAGCAAGCATTTACCTGAATGAAATCGATTCATTCTAGTTTTTTTTTTTTTTTGTGCTTAGCTGTGATTTGGTCACAGCTAATCACATGACATGTGCATGTGATTAGCTGTGACCATTCACAGCTAGGCACTAGTATACAATGGATGGCATGAATGAAGCCATCCATTGTATACAACTGTCATGTGACCTGCTGTGATTGGTCACAGCAGGTCACATGGTACCAACAACGGGGGCCGGTACTCAGATCTGTCATCGGCCGTGTCCGAGGTACACGGCCGGTGACAGATCGCGCCGCTGCGCGGCTCTGCATTAGCGCAAACTGCGCATGTTGGGGAGCACGCCAAATGGCGTGCACCCGGAATGCCGAAGCACTTTTGAAGCTGCCAAACGGCCATTGGCCGGGCAGCTAATGGTTAACATGCTGTATTTTTTTAACACGCATTTTTGCGTGGGTTTTTTTAATGTGCATTTTGGCGCTTTTCTAAACACACATTTAGGCACTTTAACGCACAAATTGGCACAGGCTATTTTAACATACATTTTGGTGTGATTTGTAACGCACATTTTGCTACTTTTCTTAGCACGTATTTTGGCACATTTTTAAAGTGCATTTTGATTTGGTTTTTACGTATATTTTGCCAAACTGCACATCTCCTAGCCACATTTGGGTGCCATTAACAAATAATGGCACCGCAAGCATGGCATGCATTTTGCATGCGTTTCCAGAACACACACACAAAAACGCTGTTAAAAAAAGGAGCCAAAATACATGTTAAAAAAGCACCAAAATGTACATAAAATTTTCAGCTCACATTTTTTAAAAATGTGTGTTGAAAAAAGCAGCAAAATGCTTGTTAAAAACTGCACCAAAATGTGCATTAAAAAGCCCCAAAAAAGCCAAGTTGAACCTTTTTTGGGCATTTAGTGTTGTGTGTTTTTTCAGTGCTCATTGCGTATTTTAAAGGCAAATTTGTCTTTATTAGATTTTATATCAAATTAAACAGTACATAGCAAGAAAATAATAAGAACATCGACAATGGAATGGGCAAAAAACCATCAACATAGGTATCAGTATGATCCATCGGGATGAAAGAATACGAATCCAAACAGCTACAAACAGGCGATATTCAACAATAATGAGATAATTCCATAAAACCAAGAGAATACACCCAGACAGAGAGAAAAGGAGAGAAGAAAGAGAAAAGAAGAACAAAAAGGGGGGGGGGGAAGAGGGAAGGGAGACAACAGATGTAAAGATATTGAAGGAAGAGAGGAAAGCAAAGGAAGAGGGTCGGGAGACGGACACGGCAATAAGTGGAGACAATGTGACCATCCATCAGTATCCCATCAGGATGATCCCACCGGTCGCACCCCAATATGGACCACAGGGCTACACCGAGGAACATGCTAGAATGAAAAAGAGTCGGGGGAGTAGGGCACAACTCCATTAAGTAACGACAGAGGAACACAAATCTCAGAGACGAAGAAGAGGAGAAATGGAGCCAGACCAACCACAGCAACTTATGTTTATCGTAGGTATCATTGGCAAATACCAGCATTTCCTCTATACGCATGGTATAATTAAGTACAGAGACCCACAGTGGAAGAGGCGGTGGAGTAGTTGACTTCCAAAAGAGAGGTATCAATTGGCGGGCCGCGGATAGAAAGAAGCGCAGCAAATTTTTCTTCTGCGCAGCCAGCAAGCCCGGTAATATAGAGAGGAGAGCAATTTCCAGTGAGGGGACCAAGGACTCACCATAGATCGTGTCATATATAGCAAAGACCTGTCGCCAGAAGGGTTGTATTAGGTCGCAAATCCCACCAGATATGGAGCTGTGTACCAACAGCTTTAGTACAGCGCCAGCATAGATTAGATGTAGAAGGAAATATTTTGTGTAGGGAGAGGGGGTCCCTGTACCATCGAGAAAGGAGCTTAAAGTTCTTTTCTTGTGAATAACAAGAAATAGACGATTTATGAGTGAAGTGGAATGATGTGGACCAGTCTGCAGCCGAGATGTCTTTACTTATATCTCGAGCCCACGGTGTAGGGAGGGAGATCGGAATTAAGAGCATTGTGCAGTACTTTATATAGGGAGGCTAGGACATGTATAGGCAGATTATAGAGGGAGCACAGCCGCTCAGACTCAGTAAGTGGATGATGAATGTCAGAAGAAGAGTGTAGGTGTTTGCAAAATGCAGATAAATGTAAAGTGGTTAACCAATCCCCAGATCCGCCCCGAAGGAGCGGAAGACCTGATTGAGGGCAAATAAAGTCTCGAGCTATGGGCCATAAGGTGCGCATAAAGGGACCGATGACAGAAGAGCCCATCCCTGAAGAAGAGCAGGGTTGTCAAATAGGGGTGATAAGGGAGAGGGATCAGACGATAAAAGAGCAACAATGCCCCGTTGGTACCACAATCGCAATACAGCCATAGTCAATGGTGACAGGCCAAGAAAACGCCAGTCGTCTCGAATATAACCCTACGGCAAAGCCCGAAGGTCAACTGGAGACAAATCTTGTTCAATCATACAAGAGGCTTTATGGAAGGGCCTGGGAAACCAGTCAAGCATCCAGGCTAGCGGTGTGGCTCTATAGTATAGTTAAAAGTCTGGTAAACCCACTCCACCTCTGGATTTCGGGTATTTAAGTACCCTATATTTTAACCATGAGAAACCTTGGCGCCAAATAAATCTAATTGAAAGGGAACGTAGGGAAAGGAAGAAACAGTAATTGGTACAGTCTGGAAAACGTATAGTAACTTTGGTAGGGTGTCCATTTTGAGGGTGCTGATGCGGCCGAACCAGGGCAAAGTCGAAGAACCCCAGGATGCCAGATCCTTTTGGATACGAGAAAGCAAGGGTAAGTAATTAAGGGAATACAGAGCAGTAAGGTCAGCAGGAATAATAATCCATAGATAGATACTTAATAGCCTTTGGGCACCATTAAAAAGAGAAATTGAAGCATAAGTTTGCCAACACATGGACAGATAACAATACATTCAAGGCTTCCTTTTTAGAGATAATAAGTTTGAAGTTACTGAAGAGATCAAATCTGTGGAATTCATGAAAAAGACTGGGGAGTGATATAAGTGTTTGTTGGACGTATACTAAAAGGTCATCTGCGTATAAAGACAGTTTGTGATGCGCAGAGGGAGTGCGGATGCCCAAAACTGAGTCATTCGCTCGTATGGCTCTCACAAGATGTTCCATTACCAAGACAAAAAGAAGAGGCAAGAATGGGCCACCCTGTCTAGTCCCATTCGAAATGGGGAAGGATGAAGAGACCGTATCATTCACCAGGACAGACGCCGAGGGGCAAGAATAGAGGAACATAATCCGAGAGAGGAACCGCGAGCCCAAACCTATCTGTTCTAAGGTAAGACATAGTAAACACCAATCAACGCGATTGAATGCCTTCTCAGCATCAAATGAAAGGAGGTAAGCCTTTAAGCCATGTTGTTTGATATAAAAGATACGATGGATAGTTTTAGAAGTATTATCCCTAGCTTCACGACCTGGGACAAAACCAACCTGATCACAATGAACCAAGGTTGGCAAAAAAGGGGAGAGGCGGTTTGCCAAAAGCTTAGTAAAATGCTTAACATCTAGGTTAAGTAGAGAGATTGGGTGGTAGCTACCGCAAAGAGAAGGGTCTTTATCCAGCTTCAGGATAACTGAAATGTTGGCGGACAAAAAGGCTGAAGAAGGCACATTCAGATCATCGATGATATTAAAAGCTTGGGCCAAAAGCGGAGCCAGTGGGGCAGCAAAAGTTTTGTAAAAGTGAGGGGTAAACCCATCCGGGCCCGGGCACTTACCAGTTTTCAGGGCTTTGATCACCCCAAGGACTTCCATAGTCAAGAAGGGCTCCCCCAGATCCAAAGCATCCTGAGCATGTAGGACAGGCAGTGCCGTCTACGTAATGTATTGGGACATAGCTGTAAGAAAAGAAGCGGGAGGAGCATCAGGAAGCACCGATGATAGATTATAGAGTCGAGAATAGTAACGCTCGAACGCAGATGAAATTCCCCAGTTATGATATAGTTTAGTATTGTCAGCCTCCTTGATGTGCTGGATGGGCGGGGGTGGAGTACACGTGCCAGGTGTTGACCACATTTATTTCCTAGGGTGTAGTGAGTGTTGCATGCTTTGGCTCATGCAGCAAGAGAGGAAGAATCTAAAAGTTGGAGTAAATATCTGCGAGCATTACTTAAGTCCACCGCAATCCTCGGGTCCAACGTGCTTTTGTGTGAAGATTCCTTCCAGGTGAGCAATGTTTAATAAGAACCCCTCTAAGAACACTTTTAAGAGTCTCCCATTGATTGAGAGGGCAGGTTGTGTCCGATGAGTGATCAAGAACAAAATGTTGAATAGTCTGCACAACCTCCGTTACACACAATATGACGCGAGCTGCAGAATAATAACTATAGTCTCGCCCTGAAGGGTGTCCACTAAGTGTAAGTCATGCAGGCACGACTTAATAAGGGATAAGACCGATGAAGGAAGAGAAGATTTACCCATGGAAGTGTCCAGGCCTGGAGAGAGAGCTATGTTGAAGTCCCCTCCAACAATGAAACAGGGAACGCCAAAATTGGACAGCTTAGAGAGGACCGTTGCAAGAAATGGAGCCTGATCTTGGTTGGGAGCGTATACATTCGCCACTGTGAAAACAAAATCTTGGAACTTTAATTTGAGGAGGAGGTAGCTCCCAGCTGGGTCTATTGAGCCACAGCCCCAGGGCCCAAAAGGCAACAGGCACAAATATAAGTCATAGAACAACAGGAGTAACCAAGAGAAGACAAATAACCTGTAAAAAATAGAAAAAAGGGTTAAATGTCCCAAATTACTTGGACTGTGGATCATCTCTCTGGGATCTTCTGGAAAGAGGACCCAGAACGCCTCTTCCTCCCTCAAATGGACCGCTGCCAGGAAGAGGGAAATGGGAGGTCTGGGGTCGGGAGCTGGAAGGGCCAGTCCAGGAGGGACACCTGAGGTAGCTCGAACACATCGAGAAATGTGGGCAAGTCTCCAAGAGTGCGGAATTGAGCGGATTTACCATGCTGTGAAGCTTGAAGTTGAAACGGGAAACGCCAACGATAGCGTATATGCCTTTCCTGTAACATCTGAGTGAGAGGGCGCAGAGCCCTGCGCATGGCCAGAGTCTGGCGGGAAAGGTCAGGGAGGAGCATCACCAGCACTTTGTTGAATAGAATGGTATCCTGCAAGCTGGCTGCACGCATAATGGCGTCTTTGACCTTGAAGTAGTGAACCCTGCACATGGTGTCACAAACAAAAGATGGATCAGGATTCCTGGGGCCCAGCGTGCGGTGTACGTGATTCAGCTCTATATAGGTGTCTTTAGGTTGCTGTAGGAGTTGATTGAACATAGCTGTAACTGACGCGGCTAAATCTTTAGATTCGAAGGATTCTGGGATGCCCCTAATCCGACTATTGTTACGGCGGTTTCTATTCTCAATGTCATCTTTCATCTTGTTGGTATGTGAGCTGTTGTATAAGAACCGTATGAGAGTTAAGGGTCTCTTTGTGGGTTTGTAAGGTGTTATTTAGGCTGTCATCAGTATTTTCAATCTGTTCGAAACGCGTACAAACATCTTGTTTAAGAGCAGAAATTTCCTGTTTGTATGTACGTTCAATACGCTTCATACACTGCTCAAAATCTGTCTTTGTAGAGAGAGATTTGATGTAAGTGTGTAAGGATCGCATGTGGGACTGCAGCCATCCTCAGAACAGAGAGATGCTGGAGAAGGGCTGCCAGACCCCTGTGTGTCCTGTGGTCTCAGTGCAGAAGAGGGGCTGCGGGACCCCTGTGTATCCTGTGGTCTCAGTGCAGAAGAGGGGCTGCAGGACCCCTGTGTGTCCTGTGGTCTCAGTGCAGACGAGGGGATGCGGGACCCCTGTGTGTCCTGTGGTCTCAGGGCAGAAGAGGGGCCACAGGACCCCCGTGCATCCCGCGATCCCAGTGCAGAAAAGGGGCTACGGGACACCTGTGTGTCCTGTGGTCTCAGGGCAGAAGAGGGGCTGTGGGACCCCTGTGTGTCCTGTGGTCTCAGTGCAGAAGGGATGCGGGACCCCTGTGTGTCCTGTGGTCTCATTGCAGGATCCCCAGAAGGAGAGAGAGAAAGAGAGCCCTGAGGGCTTACCTGCCTGTCATCTGGCAGCTCCATGTCTTTTTTTTTCATGGGAGAGTGCATGTGGACAGCATAGGGCCAATCAGCAAATCCCAGACAGAGGTCAGGGATTATGCATCCTCCTAGAGAAAACTCCTTCTATGAGCTTTAACCAGTGCTCTGCTGAACACTGATAGAAGTCACAAACTGCTCTACCTATTGATGAGAAAACGTATTTAGCAGTTTATATTTACTAAATTAATTACATTTCCATGTTCAGTGTACTGTTGGAGAACATATATAGTGAATGCAGGGTCCTGGGTTTAGTAACACTTTAAGTATAATGTAAAATATCCATTTGCTGCTGTATATGTTTAATCTGGACTGGTGGCCTATCTAGAGTACCCAGTATCAGGGATGTTTTTTACAGCTCAGTCTCAGTTTAGAATTCTATTCAGATGAATTAGTCCTCTGATACTTTGTTACAATAATGTTTTATTATTATATTATTATCATTGTTATTATTATACATGATTTATATGGGCAGCATATTGGCTAAATGGGTAGCACTTTCGCCTGGCAGTACTAGGGTCAGTGGTTAGAATCCCAACCACGGCACCACCTGCCTGGAGTTTGCATGTTCTCCCTGTGCCTGCGTGGGTTTCCTCCAGGTACTCCAGTCTCCTCCCACACTCCTCCAGAGACATGCTGGTAGGTTAATTGGCTCCTGTCTAAATTGGCCCTAGTATGTGTATGTATGAATGTGAGTTTGGGACCTTAGATTGTACATCCCTTGAGGGTTAGGGACTGATGTGAATGTACAATATATATATATATATATATATATATATATATATATAGCGCTGCACAAATTGATGGCGCTCTATAAGTACCTGTAATAAATAATAAATAAATAATATAGCGCCAATAGTTTTCACAGCACTTTACAAAATAAAGGAAGATAATACAGCAACAATACAGTTTATTACAAGAAGGTTACAAGGGCCCTGCTCCTGGGAGCTTACAATCTAATAGGGAGGAACAAGTGGAACAACAGATATAAATTGTGAGGGATAAATGGATGGGAAAAATGTAAGATTGAGTTGTTAAAATGCAGGATAGGCTTCCCTAAAGAGATGCATTCTCAGAAATCACCTAAAAATGGACAGAGTAGGAGATACCTGGACAGGTTGGAGTAGGGACTTCCATAGGATGGGAGAGACTCTGAAAAAGTTCTGGAGATGAGCATGGGAGGAGGAGACAAGGGAGCTAGAGAGCAGGAGGTCTTGGAAGGAGCAAAGAAGATGGTTTGGTTGATATTTGAAGGCAAGATTGGTGATGTAGCCTGGGACAGTTTTAAATGGCTTTGTATGTTGTTGTTAATATTTTGAATTTTATTAATTGGGCAGTGGGAAGCCAGTGGAGGGATTGGCAGAGAGGGGTGGTGGACACTGAGTGGGTGGTAAGATGGATGAGCCTGGAGCAGCATTCATGACAGACTGAAGGAGGGACAGCGTACAAAGAGGTAGGCCTATGAGGAGGGAGTTACAATATTTATAATAGTCAAGGCGAGAGATAACAAGGAAGTGCATAAGTTGCGTAGTGGTTTCAACGGTTATAAAGGGGCATATTTTGGAGATGTTACAGAGGGGAAGTCTACACAATTTGGACAGTGATTGGATTTTGGGCTGAAAGGACAGGTCAGAGTCAAGGATTACACCTAGTACCTTGGAATGAGGGGAGGGACCAATAGTTGTATTATTGATTTTGATAGAGATATCAAGGGAGGGGGAATGGGAGGAAGGGAATTTTATGAACTTAGTTTTAGAAAGAAAGTTTATCAAGTGACCAAGGGAGGAGGTGTAGATGGAGAAGAGGAGGGGTCTAAGGACAGAACCTGTGGGGACCCCTACAGAAAGAGTAAGTGGAGAGGAGGAGACAGAGTTGTAGGCAACACTGAAGGAACTCTATGATGGATAGGAGAAGAACCAGGAAAGAGCAGAGTCTTGAAAGCAAAGAGAGTGGAGTTTTTTGAGGAGGAGAGGATGGGCAACAGTTTCATGGGCTGCAGAAAGGTCTAGAGTGAAGCCTGACTGTAAGGGGTACAGAGCATTGTTGGTAGTGAGGTTGGAGCTCAGGCAGTTGTAGACTAAGCGTACTAAAAGTTTGGAGGTGAACAGGAGCAAGGAGATGGGTCTTAATTTGTTTAGGCTGGTAGGGTTCAGTGAGGGCTTTTTAAGTATGGGGGTGATCCGTGCATGCTTTAGAGGGGAGGTGTCAGTAGAGAGGGAGAGATTGAATATGTGAGTAAGAGAGCAAAGGACTGAAGAAGAGCGTGACCATAGTAATTGTGAGGGAATGGGGCCCAGTGAACAGGTGGTAAGTTTGCTTCTGAGGAAAGTTTGGCAACATCTTCTATAGTAGCAAAGTCAAAAGAGGAAAGTATTGAATGTGGTTTTGTAGAGAGTTTGTTAAATGGGATAGATATCAGTACAGTGGAGATGTCCCTACGAATTGCATCAATCTTATTTTTGAAGTGATTGTCAATTTTGTAAGCAGTGTGTAAGTTACTGGGTGGAGAAAGTAGAGTTAAAAGTAAAGAGCCATAACTTCAGCAATTGCACAACGTTCTTGGTGCTGCAGTATGTGATCACTGCTGTTGAAAGTTTGCTTATTTTTAAGGTAATTCATATCAAAGGTAACCTGGCCTTGGCTAAAATGTTTCT
Source organism: Staurois parvus (assembly GCF_062004578.1). Lineage (NCBI taxonomy): Eukaryota > Metazoa > Chordata > Amphibia > Anura > Ranidae > Staurois > Staurois parvus. Next base: position 4,232,948 of record NW_028317883.1, read on the forward strand.
ATGGTATCACAGTACTCAGACACAGGCACCTTGTTGTGCCTGTAGCTTCCTGTATTAGTCAAAGCAATCCTTGTGATTCCTCTTCAATCCTGGAACCTTTTTCCACCCAAGTTGAGACTAAGACCCACTTCATTTCTTTGCTCTTTGCCACCCTATGACATTCAAATGACAAATGTCATAAACACTACTATCCACTAAAGTTCTGGTACTTGAGAAAAGATTGGGTTTAGCACTGGAAATATTGGGAGCATAATACAAATGTTGATAGAAGTCAAGGCTCCATGTACAACCTGGGCATAGGACCCAAGGTGCCCCAAAAAGGTGCAGTGATGTAATAGAAGTCTAAACCTGGCCATAGACTTATCAAACTTTGGCTGGTTCAGCAGGGACGAGCCAAATTTTGATTACTGTGTGGCCATCCTGGTTCAGCAACAGTCATTTGATTGCTTGACTTCTGTTATAGGGACATGCTGGAAAACTTTTACAGTCAGTGTCACTGCAAGACAATATGTCAGGTTTACTTTAATACCATTGCAATATCGCACCTATGGTAGAGACACCAAAGTAAAAGTAGTTTTTCATTTTTCTTTCTCAGTGGTTTATTAGTTGTCAAATAGAACACTATGGAGAGTGCAAAATCAGGTGCAGCTGTGCATGATATTCCATCAGCTTCCAAATCAGCTTGTTCAATTAAGCTTTGTGAAAAAATTAAAGCTGATTGGACGCTATACAGAGCTGTGCCAGATTTTGTACTTTTCAGTTTTAGTAAATAACCCTTATGAATAACATAAAGAACTTGCAGAAATAATTAGCAGAGAACTACAAATATCAGGGAACTGGAGAAAGTGCAAAGAGGGGCAACCAAACTGATAAGAGGCATGGAGGAGCTCAGCTATGAGGAGAGATTACAGGAACTGAATGTATTCTATCTTGAGAAGAGGACATTAAGGGGGGATTCGATCAACATGTATAAATACATCAGTGGTTCATATAGTGAACTCGGTGTAGAGTTATTCACTTTAAAGTCATCACAGAGGACAAGAGGGCACTCTTTACGCCTGGAGAGAAAGAGATTTAATCTCCAAATACTGAAAGGTTTCTTTACAGTAAGAGCTGTGAAAATGTGGAATGGGCTCCCTCAAGATTTGGTTCTGGCCAGCTCAGTGGATTGCTTTAAAAAGTTCTGGATTATTTCCTAAATGCACATAATATAACTGGATACTAACATTTATAGGTAAAGTTGATCCAGGGAATATCCAAGTGCCTCTTAGGGGAACAGGAAGGAGTCTTTTTCCCCTGCTGGAGCAAATTGGATCATGCTTTGCTGGGGTTTTTTTTGCCTTCCTCTAGTTCAACTTCTTTTTGTTGGTTGAACTAGATGGACTTGCGTCTTTTTTCAATTAGACTAATTTTGTAACAAATACTTTATGGGAAATAATTGGTTTTAAGTTTTTACACAAGTTAGACTAATTTTATCCTGTTGGGTGAGCTGTACTGTAGTAATTCCCTGGCTTCACTTAAATATGTGTACCCTGTATTTCATATCTGCCATAGGCCAGCAGCAAAGCTACTGCTGATCTGTCACTTGTATTACTAAAAATCAGCAGGCAAGCTGTTACTTGTAGTCCTATGGCTCTTAAATATAATGCTTTTCTGTTATTTGTAGTTCAACAGACAGCCAACCTTACTTGTAGTTGCACAAACATGCAGGGCTATTGGAGTACCCATGACCCAGCGCACTTCAGCCTGTACCCTGCTCCTGTAACCCCATGCACCTCAGCCTATACCCTGCCACTTTGACCCTGTGCTCTCCTGTCTGTATTCAGCTTTAGTGACCCAGTGTAATCCAGCCAATCTTCCAGCTCTAGTGTGTTCCCTGTGCACTACACTTGCAGTCCAGGCTTCCAGGCCCAGTGTGTTACTTTGCACCTTAGCCACATCCAGTCCTCCACCTTTATTGTTTTTCACATGTACCCCAGTTGTCTTTTGGTCTGCTAAAATATGCTGGTAATGTGTGTTGCTATATCTGTTTGAAAAGTTCTAAAAATACCTGTTGATCATGTTAGGAACTCAGAGCTACACTCTTACTTACAGACATTTATTCTTTGCAAAGGCACAAGACAGAGATGTACATTACCATCCTTGATTTTTTGCACTATTTATCCATTTTACCTAAAACCCTCTAATTTTTTGAGATTTTTCCAGTGACTGTCCCAATTAGGAGTCTTAAAAACTATAAACTAATATGTAATTAATTTCATCTGGACTACAAGTACCATAGAGTGTCCAAACCCTTATTGAAAATGAAAGGGGCAATGGGTACCCTGGTTTTCCCAAATATTTATCTATGTTCCTGAGCATCATAGGCCACACTTCCATCATATAACAGATGGACAAAACTGGACAGTTTATAGGTAGCCCCAGTGCACCCCAACTCAAACTCTGAAGTGTAATCAATTCCAGATGGGGACTTGCTAGCCTCATTGTAAGTTACCAAGAATTTATAATACAGATCACAAGACAAATATAATTTGATTATGTCAAACTCTTTGATGTCATCATTCTTATTCAACCCCAGGCAGTCTCACCACACCGATTGTCCAACCTTGGCAAAACATTCCTTATTCAAATACACAAGAAATTTACTTACTTTTTCTGACATACAAGAAAACGTTGAAATCCCTCCCAAAGCATTCTATAGCTATTTACAAATCTGTAGTTTCACTCAGTCTACTTTGAAAGACTCACACCCCCTTTGAAGGGGTTTGCACAGACTGTTCCTTTTGCATATGCCTTATTTTTTATATTGACAGCCCAGTAGGCCTACATCCAGAGAACCCATTCCCAAAACACCATCCTATGAAAAGATGTAAGGCAATCGTGGACACAGAGCTTCCACTAAAGAGGTGGAAGACACTATTGGTGTATGTTCATAAATGTACCATATGTATTATATACAAAGAAAACGCATCTAAAGTTTTGATGCATTGGTACTACACACAAGAAAATCTCAACAATAGTTACCCCAATATTATCAAATTATGCTGGAACTATAAATATCAAGTGGACTCCCTATACCACACTATGTTGACCTGTACATGTGTTACCCCAGTCTGGTATGGAATCAATAACCTTCTCTTGGAGATTGCTGGCTGCTTTAAAACACTTGACCTATTACCCATCTTCCAGGCTCTCCAAAACCTATTTAAGCACCTGCAAAAACCTCTCCATACACATCCTCAAAGCAGCACGTTGTCTGTTTACTTCTTAATGGAAATGTACTCACCACTCAACCCTCCAAGATTTTCTTTATTGGGTTAGGGAAATAAAAGCTAATGGAAATGCTGATGGTCATTTATTATACATGCACAAAGATGTGCCTGCAGTGAGTGTTTGGTAAGTGTTGGATGCACTGCTTTGCAAAATCCCCCCTATATGAAACATACAGTAATACATATTTTTAAAATATTGATAAAATGACATTTAACATTGGGAACACTTTTCTAAAACTAGAGCTGATATTATATTTTATTGTATCTCTTTTAGCCCTGATGAAGGGGGTTCTCTGTAGCCCCAAATATGCATTGGCACTTCCTGTTAAACACAAAAAAAGCCTAATCTGTACTTATTACAGTGAAATGCCATCTTTATCTTTCAATTTTAAATACTTTAAAAAGTTAGAATATTCCCGTAGGTGTATCATCACAGCCAGACACCCCTATACATTGACTATGTAGAAAGCAGAACATTTAATTACCCAGGAGGCAAGATAGGTTGAGGTCATCTGACACAAAAATACGATTCTCACCACATTTTGCTATAGTTAAATATTGTTAAAATACAAAATGGCATTATTTTTTATGGCCATGTATTCCGCAATAGAATATTATTATCTGTAATGTCAGTATGATATTTCCATGAAATTCTGGGTTTTTCCAATGATCACACATTGTTCAGTCAAGCTGGAATAAATGTTGTTAAGCGATGCTGAGATACCCCTGCTTTGTCCAAATTTCCTGCATAGACCTTACATTTCTTTATTCCCTGCTCTGGTATTTTGATAGAGCGTATACAGGTGACAAGACCATCAAGCAAACAATCATTTGGCTAATTTGATTCAGTCTTCTTAAAATGTGTTTCTCTGCCTCTGCTGCTCTAACACAGCCTGCTGGACCGCAGTCACGGATGAACAAACTGCCAAATTCTCTCCAGCCCAGCTCCCTAGGAAGTAATTGCTTCTCTATCTAAAGGGTGCAGAATTTCAGCTAATTAACTTTAGAAAAGGTCAAAGGCTTTCAGATGAAATTTCTGGTTTGGACAGTGGACACAGAATTCTCTATAGGTTGGAAACAGATCGGAAATCTAAGGGGTCGAACAAACATCTGAAAAATGTTTGCAGATGTTTGGAAAGGATTTGGGAGAATACTGCTTTGAGTTTGTGTTTACCCTGTTCCAGTAAATTATTTGTTGTGTAAGTAACTGGAGGGCAAGAATAAAGAGCTAGAGCAATCTTTCAAAATACAACTGACAGCAACTTTCAGGAGCTTCACGGTGGAATGTTAAATCCACTTCTGTCCACACATCATTGTAATGTCACTTTTTCCTGAAGCCATTTGTGACCTCCCTGTCCTATCTGCTTGGTAATAAAACTGGTATTTACAAGAGATGCTGGAACAATCCCTCAGGTTATTTCAAGGATAAGTCTCAAACACAGAAATAAGTAGGAAGAATATGTATATCCTTTGGAAATAAAACCAAACAGGCCTTTGTTCTAATCCCGTGTTATCCGGGAGACATTTCTAAATCCTGGAAACAGGTTCCATTGCTGTCTTGAGGACAAGCTGAGAGAGGGAAACGGTGTCTGATGCTCCATGCAGATATCAGATAAAAGCTATTTTTATTTAGCTCACATTCCTGCAATGTCTAAATAACGAGTTACATGTCACATACAGACAGCTTAATATACTATGCGCACTCAGAGTATTTAGCTTGTATAGAGGGAGGGAGGATGCTGTCTGACTGCAAAGCATTTCTATTACATTAATGTGCTCAGTACATAACACAGCGTAAAACAAACTTTTTGTTTATTCGGGGTACTGTGCTCAAGCAGTTTTAGTTGTACATAAATATCAACCCTTTCACAGACATCAAGCTTTGCTCTATTCTACAATCATTAGAATTACAGTATTACAATCATGTTTTCAGAGTATTTGAAATCCAGGCAAACAGCTAAAATACAAAAGTGAGCTAGTGGTAGAGATTCTGTATATAACCCAGACAGTGCACATGTGTTCATCTGCTACTTCTCTACAACACGAAACAGGAACTTTATTATAGAGAAAAGACATAGAGTTTAACCATAGATGCAACTACAAACTTATAAAGACTGCCATCTACTGGTTGAAGAATATATTTCTGCTGAATACTTAAAGTGATACCAAAGGCTTATTTTTTTTTTTTTTTTAAATAACAAACATGTTATACTTACCTGCTCTGTGAAGTGGATTTGCACAGAGCAGCCACGATCCTCCTCTTTTAGGGTCCCCCTCTGGCACCCCTGGCTCCTCCCTCCTGCCAGGTGCCCCCATGGCAAGCAGCTTGCTATGGGGTCACCCGAGCAGGCATGTTCCCAAGCCACTGCTCCTTGTGCCTATTCACACACAGAGCCACTGCTCATCCCCACCCCCTCTCACTTCTCATTGGCTCACTGGCTGTTAGTGACAGTCTCAGGCAATGAGGAGAGAGAGTCCCAAGATAGCTGAAACTCCAGTGCACATTGCTGGATTGAGAAGGGGCTTCGGTGAGTTTGGGGGGGGGGGGCTGGGGGGCATACTGCACAGAAAAGGTTTTTTACCTTCATGCATAGAATGCATGAAGGTAAAAAATAGAGATGAGCGAATCGAAGTAGCCGAAGTGGAATTCGAGTCGAAAATCGGAAAAATTTCGCGCGAATCAAAATTTTTCCGAAAATGGCGGCTGACATGTGCGGCGACGGAGCGGGGATGTCTGGGAAGGTGCGCAGACAAGGCGCGCTGACCCATAATGCATTCCTCAACGACATGTGATCGCATCAGCCAATCAGCAGCCAGCCAGCTAGCACTGTGTAATGGTCGAGCTATAAATAGCGGCCATTTTGGAATTCTTCATTTGCCTGCAGTCATTGAACAGAGGCAGACCGCTCTGTATTAGGGACAGGGACAGAGTTAGGGCCACAGAAACGATACTTGGGGACAGAGAAACGATACTTAGGGACAGAGAACTATTACTCAGGGACACAGATTTGTTAATTAGGGCCACAGAATCGTTACTTAGGGACAAAGAAACGCTAGTTAGGGACACAGAATTCATACTCAGGGACAGACAGAATTGTTACTGAGTGCCAGAGAATTGTTACTTAGGGCCACAGAAACGTTATTAGGGCCACAGAATTGTTACTCAGGGACAGACAGAATTGTTACTGAGTGCCAGAGAATTGTTACTTAGGGCCACAGAAACGTTATTAGGGCCACAGAATTGTTACTCAGGGACAGACAGAATTGTTACTGAGTGCCAGATAATTGTTACTTAGGGCCACAGAAACGTTATTAGGGCCACAGAATTGTTACTCAGGGACAGACAGAATTGTTACTGAGTGCCAGAGAATTGTTACTTAGGGCCACAGAAACTTTAGTAAGGGCCACAGAATTGTTACTCAGGGACAGACACAGAATTGTTACTGAGGGCCACAGAACTGTTACTTAGGGCCACAGAATTGTTACTCGCACAGACACAGAATTGTTACTCGCACAGACACAGAATTGTTACTGAGGGCCACAGAACTGTTACTTAGGGCCACAGAATTGTTACTCGCACAGACACAGAATTGTTACACAGGGACACAGAACTGTTACTGAGGGCCACAGAACCGTTACTTAGGGCCACAGAATTGTTACTCGCACAGACACAGAATTGTTACTCGCACAGACACAGAATTGTTACTGAGGGCCACAGAACTGTTAGTTAGGGCCACAGAATTGTTACTCGCACAGACACATAATTGTTACTCGCACAGACACAGAATTGTTACTCAGGGCCACAGAACTGTTACTTGGGGCCACAGAAACGTTAATCAGGGACACAGAATTGTTACTGAGGGCCACAGAACTGTTACTTAGGGCCACAGAATTGTTACTTGCACAGACACAGAATTGTTACTCGCACAGACACAGAATTGTTACTGAGGGCCACAGAACTGTTACTTAGGGCCACAGAATTGTTACTCGCACAGACACAGAATTGTTACACAGGGACACAGAATTGTTACTGAGGGCCACAGAACCGTTACTTAGGGCCACAGAATTGTTACTCGCACAGACACAGAATTGTTACTCGCACAGACACAGAATTGTTACTCGCACAGACACAGAATTGTTACTCAGGGACACAGAACTGTTACTGAGGGCCACAGAACTGTTACTTAGGGCCACAGAATTGTTACTCACACAGACACAGAATTGTTACTCAGGGACACAGAACTGTTACTGAGGGCCACAGAACTGTTACTTAGGGTCACAGAATTGTTACTCGCACAGACACAGAATTGTTACTCGCACAGACACAGAATTGTTACTCAGGGACACAGAACTGTTACTGAGGGCCACAGAACTGTTACTTAGGGCCACAGAATTGTTACTCGCACAGACACAGAATTGTTACTCGCACAGACACAGAATTGTTACTCAGGGACACAGAACTGTTACTGAGGGCCACAGAACTGTTACTTAGGGCCACAGAATTGTTACTCGCACAGACACAGAATTGTTACTCGCACAGACACAGAATTGTTACTGAGGGCCACAGAACTGTTACTTGGGGCCACAGAAACGTTAATCAGGGACACAGAATTGTTACTGAGGGCCACAGAACTGTTACTTAGGGCCACAGAATTGTTACTCGCACAGACACAGAATTGTTACTCGCACAGACACAGAATTGTTACTGAGGGCCACAGAACTGTTACTTGGGGCCACAGAAACGTTAATCAGGGACACAGAATTGTTACTGAGGGCCACAGAACTGTTAGGGCCACAGAATTGTTACTCGCACAGACACAGAATTGTTACTCGCACAGACACAGAATTGTTACTGAGGGCCACAGAACTGTTACTTGGGGCCACAGAAACGTTAATCAGGGACACAGAATTGTTACTGAGGGCCACAGAACTGTTACTTAGGGCTACAGAATTGTTACTCGCACAGACACAGAATTGTTACTCAGGGACACAGAACTGTTACTGAGGGCCACAGAACTGTTACTTAGGGCCACAGAATTGTTACTCGCACAGACACAGAATTCTTACTCGCACAGACACAGAATTGTTACTCAGGGACACAGAACTGTTACTGAGGGCCACAGAACTGTTACTTAGGGCCACAGAATTGTTACTCGCACAGACACAGAATTGTTACTCGCACAGACACAGAATTGTTACTGAGGGCCACAGAACTGTTACTTTGGGCCACAGAAACGTTAATCAGGGACACAGAATTGTTACTGAGGGCCACAGAACTGTTACTTAGGGCCACAGAATTGTTACTCGCACAGACACAGAATTGTTACTCGCACAGACACAGAATTGTTACTGAGGGCCACAGAACTGTTACTTGGGGCCACAGAAACGTTAATCAGGGACACAGAATTGTTACTGAGGGCCACAGAACTGTTAGGGCCACAGAATTGTTACTCGCACAGACACAGAATTGTTACTCGCACAGACACAGAATTGTTACTGAGGGCCACAGAACTGTTACTTGGGGCCACAGAAACGTTAATCAGGGACACAGAATTGTTACTGAGGGCCACAGAACTGTTACTTAGGGCCACAGAATTGTTACTCGCACAGACACAGAATTGTTACTGAGGGCCACAGAACTGTTACTTAGGGCCACAGAATTGTTACTCGCACAGACACAGAATTGTTACTCAGGGACACAGAATTGTTACTCAGGGACACATAATCGTTTAATTAAAGAGTATGTCAGACAACATGCAGAGGAGTGGCAGAGGAGGCAATGTTTTAGGAGTGAGCAGACGTGGCAGCAGAGGAAGGGGTCGAGGCAGCACTATTCGCAGCCAGAGGCCAGTGCTCCCGGTGTCATCCAGCGGTCGTGTCTCCACCGACAACCCTGCCGTTATCAATTGGTTGGCTCGGTTGTCTTCCTCTTCCCAGGTCACCTCTGACACCTACAGCCAACGGTCGGTGGGTACGTCAGACACAACCGTTAGTTGGCATGGCCCGGGACCAAGCCCACTGAAATCACGTGTCCTCTACCTGCCCCTGTCCTTTGGTGTTCCCTCACCAAGCGAAGTATCGCATGCTGTGGGCTCAGCCCCACTGTACAGTGAGGAAGAGCTAACAGAGGGCGGTCAGGAACGGGGGGAGACATCCGCCTTTTCAGCAGCTAGGCGAAGAAGTAGTGGCGAGGAGAGTGGCCCGGTAGCCGGTCTAGAGACAGGTCTGTCTCCTGACCCAGACGCAGCCGAGGGGGCTAGTAGTGAGGCGGAGACCCTACTTGATGATGAGGAGGTTGATCGCACTTGGCAGCCTCGTCGTCATCAGGCAATTTCTTCCGCATCATCAGGAGAAGAGGGTGGCAGCTTGGCAGTGAGCGAAACAGTCGGTGGGTTGCCCAGGAGACAGCAGCAGGGTCGCAGCAGTGTCAGTGGAAGCAGTGTCAGTGGAGCCAAACGGCCACGGAGTAGAGCACCAGCTCCACTGCAGCCTACCACCACGGCCAGTAGTGGTGCGGGTGTGCACGGAGGAAGCAGCAGTCAGCCAGTGAGGAGTATCGGGGGCAAAGTTTCCTACTCGGCGGTGTGGCAATTTTTCGTCAAGCCGCCCGAGGAAGTAAACGTAGCTGTATGTCGACTATGTGGCCAGAAAGTCAAGCGTGGCCAGGGGGCCCATGTTGGGACTACAGCGTTGCGGCAGCATATGCAGCGTCGCCATTTGGTGGCCTGGGAAAACCGTGATAAAGATAAGGCGGTTCTGCCCGCTCCAGCCCCCGCTCCATCACCCGCTCCGTTACTTGCTCCGTCACCCGACGTCAATCGCCCTCCATCAGCCAGTCAAGGCTCCAACACCTCTGCTGAGGGGAGTTGTCCCTCGTTGGCATCTTCCGCTCGTTCAGATGCTCCTTCTCCTGCTACTCCTCTTCACGGATTCCGTCAGCAGTCTTTCTTGGAATCCGTTTCCAAGAGACAACAGTTTGCGAGCACGCACCCGACGGTGCAAAAGCTGAACGTCCTCCTGTCCAAGTTGCTGGTGCTGCAGTCCCTCCCTTTTCAAGTGGTGGACTCAGCACCTTTCAGAGAAATGATGGCTTGTGCCGCTCCGCGGTGGAGAGTGCCAAGCCGTCATTTCTTCGCCAAAAAGGCAGTGCCAGCCCTGCATTCACATGTAGAAGACATGGTGGGCCAGTCTTTGAGCATGTCGGTCTCTGCCAAAGTGCACGGCAGCGCCGACGTGTGGAGCTGTAACTACGGTCAGGGACAGTACATGTCATTTACGGCCCACTGGGTGAACGTGGTGCCGTCACAGCCGCACCAGCAACTTGGACAGGTCACGCCGCTTTTGCCTCCACGTTTGCACGTCCTTTGTCCGGCAAAGATGTCCGCCTCTACCACCTCTTCTTCCGCCGTGTCCTCAGCCGCCACCCCCGTGCCAAGTCCCATTACCCGACCGGCATATCACATGTGCAGGGCGCAACGGTGTCACGCTGTTCTGCACCTGGTATGCCTTGGCGAACGTAGTCACACAGGGGAGGAACTTCTGAGTGTAATGAACAGAGAAATCGACAGATGGCTGTCTCCGCGCAAACTGAAAATCGGAACCATGTTGACCGACAACGGAAAGAACATGGTGTCTGCTCTGCGTCAAGGAAGGTTGTGCCATGCGCCATGCATGGCTCACGTGTTCAATCTGGTTGTCAAGCGGTTCCTAAAATCCACCATCCCACTGCAAGACATCCTTAAAATGTCACGTAAACTTTGCATGCATTTCAGCCATTCCTACACCGCAAAGCACACCCTCCTTGAGCTGCAGCGGCAGAACGGAATTCCACATCATCGCCTGATCTGCGACGTTGCAACAAGGTGGAATTCAACCCTACACATGTTAGACCGCCTTTACGAGCAGCGAAAGGCCATCACCGATTTCCTGATGTTACAAGCGGATAAAGGTACTCCCCTGTGTAACTTCGATGTCAGCCATTGGCAGCTCATGCGTGACACCTTGCTCAGGCCCTTTGAGGAGGCCACGCTATTCATGAGTCGGCAGGACTATGGGATGAACGACGTCATTCCTCTGTTGCACGTCCTTGAACAAATGCTGTTAACAATGGCTGGTCAGGGTGCGGTAGACGTGGCGCACAGATCTCAACGCCACATGACCCCTGTGGGGGCAGGACAGGAAGAAGAGGAGGAGGTAGAGGAGGACATTTGTGCTCAGGAATTATTGAGTGAAATGGGTGGTTTTTCCACTCAGCGGACAGGAGTGGAGGAGCAGGAGCATCTGGTAGAGGAGGAGGAGGAGGAGACAGAGGACCCAAACGCACCGTGGCAGTATGCTGTGGAGATGGAGGCAGGGAGTCCCTCGCATTCCTTGGCACAAATGGCCCATAGCATGCTCGGTTGCTTGCGTAGCGACAGCCGAATAATAACCATCAGACAGAGGGATGACTTTTGGCTGTCCACCTTGTTGGACCCTCGCTACCGTTCCAAAATGGTGGCCTTTTTCACACCTGCTGAGAGGGAGGCCAAAATAACGTACTATAAAAACCACCTATGTAGTCAGTTGGTCTCTGCCTTTGTGCGCCAACGTCCATCCTCAGACACTGTGGGCCCTGTGCGCTCGCGTTCCGCTGCCATGGCAGCAGGGGAGGGGTGGGGTGGTAGGAGCAGTGGCAGCTCCACCAGCAGCGGCTGCCTCAGTCTGCAGTCGATGATGAGTAGCTTTCTTCACCAGCGCAGTGAGGAAACTACTAACCAGCCGCAGCAGCAGCAGCAGCAGCATCAGGTGGACCTGGAGCAGGACCTCAAACAACAGGCTTGGGCCTACTTGGACAGCACCCTGCCAACCGAGGTAGACAATCCCCTTGACTACTGGTCAACGAAACTTGACCTTTGGCCCCAACTAGCTGAATTTGCCCTTGAAAGGCTGTCATGCCCGGCCAGTAGCGTGGCATCGGAGCGCGTGTTTAGTGCGGCAGGAGGTATTGTAACTCCGCGGAGGACACGACTGTCCACCCAAAGTGTGGAGAGACTCACATTTGTGAAAATGAATCAGGCGTGGATTAGTCTGGATTTCAAACCACCAGTTCCTGACACAACTGACTAAATCCGCCATGAATCATGCCTCAAACATGTGCCACTTTCAGGTCTCCTCACACACTGCTGGTGTGTTGAATTGTTTGACATAGGGTGCTGGCAGATTACGGGCCTCCCATTGCTGCTGCCAGGCCCCTAATCTGCCATAGGCCCCTATATACCGCCTCCTCATGCTGCTGCCAGGTCCAGAGTCTCTCATGGGTCCCTGTACGGCCTCCCATTGCTGCTGTCTCCATCGCCACACTCTGCCATGTGCCACTTTCAGGTCTCCTCACACACTGCTGGTGTGTAGAATTTTTTGACATAGGGTGCTGGCAGATTACGGGCCTCCCATTGCTGCTGCCAGGCCCCTAATCTGCCATAGGCCCCTATATACCGCCTCCTCATGCTGCTGCCAGGTCCAGAGTCTCTCATGGGTCCCTGTACGGCCTCCCATTGCTGCTGTCTCCATCGCCACACTCTGCCATGTGCCACTTTCAGGTCTCCTCACACACTGCTGGTGTGTAGAATTTTTTGACATAGGGTGCTGGCAGATTACGGGCCTCCCATTGCTGCTGCCAGGCCCCTAATCTGCCATAGGCCCCTATATACCGCCTCCTCATGCTGCTGCCAGGTCCAGAGTCTCTCATGGGTCCCTGTACGGCCTCCCATTGCTGCTGTCTCCATCGCCACACTCTGCCATGTGCCACTTTCAGGTCTCCTCACACTGCTGGTGTGTAGAATTTTTTGACATAGGGTGCTGGCAGATTACGGGCCTCCCATAGCTGCTGCCAGGCCCCTAATCTGCCATAGGCCCCTATATACCGCCTCCTCATGCTGCTGCCAGGTCCAGAGTCTCTCATGGGTCCCTGTACGGCCTCCCATTGCTGCTGTCTCCATCGCCACACTCTGCCATGTGCCACTTTCAGGTCTCCTCACACACTGCTGGTGTGTAGAATTTTTTGACATAGGGTGCTGGCAGATTACGGGCCTCCCATTGCTGCTGCCAGGCCCCTAATCTGCAATAGGCCCCTATATACCGCCTCCTCATGCTGCTGCCAGCTCCAGAGTCTCTCATGGGTCCCTGTACGGCCTCCCATTGCTGCTGTCTCCATCGCCACACTCTGCCATGTGCCACTTTCAGGTCTCCTCACACTGCTGGTGTGTAGAATTTTTTGACATAGGGTGCTGGCAGATTACGGGCCTCCCATAGCTGCTGCCAGGCCCCTAATCTGCCATAGGCCCCTATATACCGCCTCCTCATGCTGCTGCCAGGTCCAGAGTCTCTCATGGGTCCCTGTACGGCCTCCCATTGCTGCTGTCTCCATCGCCACACTCTGCCATGTGCCACTTTCAGGTCTCCTCACACACTGCTGGTGTGTAGAATTTTTTGACATAGGGTGCTGGCAGATTACGGGCCTCCCATTGCTGCTGCCAGGCCCCTAATCTGCCATAGGCCCCTATATACCGCCTCCTCATGCTGCTGCCAGGTCCAGAGTCTCTCATGGGTCCCTGTACGGCCTCCCATTGCTGCTGTCTCCATCGCCACACTCTGCCATGTGCCACTTTCAGGTCTCCTCACACTGCTGGTGTGTAGAATTTTTTGACATAGGGTGCTGGCAGATTACGGGCCTCCCATAGCTGCTGCCAGGCCCCTAATCTGCCATAGGCCCCTATATACCGCCTCCTCATGCTGCTGCCAGGTCCAGAGTCTCTCATGGGTCCCTGTACGGCCTCCCATTGCTGCTGTCTCCATCGCCACACTCTGCCATGTGCCACTTTCAGGTCTCCTCACACACTGCTGGTGTGTAGAATTTTTTGACATAGGGTGCTGGCAGATTACGGGCCTCCCATTGCTGCTGCCAGGCCCCTAATCTGCAATAGGCCCCTATATACCGCCTCCTCATGCTGCTGCCAGCTCCAGAGTCTCTCATGGGTCCCTGTACGGCCTCCCATTGCTGCTGTCTCCATCGCCACACTCTGCCATGTGCCACTTTCAGGTCTCCTCACACTGCTGGTGTGTAGAATTTTTTGACATAGGGTGCTGGCAGATTACGGGCCTCCCATAGCTGCTGCCAGGCCCCTAATCTGCCATAGGCCCCTATATACCGCCTCCTCATGTTGCTGCCAGGTCCAGAGTCTCTCATGGGTCCCTGTACGGCCTCCCATTGCTGCTGTCTCCATCGCCACACTCTGCCATGTGCCACTTTCAGGTCTCCTCACACTGCTGGTGTGTAGAATTTTTTGACATAGGGTGCTGGCAGATTACGGGCCTCCTATAGCTGCTGCCAGGCCCCTAATCTGCCATAGGCCCCTATATACCGCCTCCTCATGCTGCTGCCAGGTCCAGAGTCTCTCTTGGGTCCCTGTACGGCCTCCCATTGCTGCTGTCTCCATCGCCACACTCTGCCATGTGCCACTTTCAGGTCTCCTCACACACTGCTGGTGTGTAGAATTTTTTGACATAGGGTGCTGGCAGATTACGGGCCTCCCATTGCTGCTGCCAGGCCCCTAATCTGCCATGGGCCCCTATACCGCCTCCTCATGCTGCTGCCAAGTCCAGAGTCTCTCATGGGTCCCTGTACGGCCTCCCATTGCTGCTGTCTCCATCGCCACACTCTGCCATGTGCCACTTTCAGGTCTCCTCACACACTGCTGGTGTGTAGAATTTTTTGACATAGGGTGCTGGCAGATTACGGGCCTCCCATTGCTGCTGCCAGGCCCCTAATCTGCCATGGGCCCCTATACCGCCTCCTCATGCTGCTGCCAAGTCCAGAGTCTCTCATGGGTCCCTGTACGGCCTCCCATTGCTGCTGTCTCCATCGCCACACTCTGCCATGTGCCACTTTCAGGTCTCCTCACACACTGCTGGTGTGTAGAATTTTTTGACATAGGGTGCTGGCAGATTACGGGCCTCCCATAGCTGCTGCCAGGCCCCTAATCTGCCATAGGCCCCTACATACCGCCTCCTCATGCTGCTGCCAGGTCCAGAGTCTCTCATGGGTCCCTGTACGGCCTCCCATTGCTGCTGTCTCCATCGCCACACTCTGCCATGTGCCACTTTCAGGTCTCCTCACACACTGCTGGTGTGTAGAATTTTTTGACATAGGGTGCTGGCAGATTACGGGCCTCCCATTGCTGCTGCCAGGCCCCTAATCTGCCATGGGCCCCTATACCGCCTCCTCATGCTGCTGCCAAGTCCAGAGTCTCTCATGGGTCCCTGTACGGCCTCCCATTGCTGCTGTCTCCATCGCCACACTCTGCCATGTGCCACTTTCAGGTCTCCTCACACACTGCTGGTGTGTAGAATTTTTTGACATAGGGTGCTGGCAGATTACGGGCCTCCCATAGCTGCTGCCAGGCCCCTAATCTGCCATAGGCCCCTATATACCGCCTCCTCATGCTGCTGCCAGGTCCAGAGTCTCTCATGGGTCCCTGTACGGCCTCCCATTGCTGCTGTCTCCATCGCCACACTCTGCCATGTGCCACTTTCAGGTCTCCTCACACACTGCTGGTGTGTAGAATTTTTTGACATAGGGTGCTGGCAGATTACGGGCCTCCTATAGCTGCTGCCAGGCCCCTAATCTGCCATAGGCCCCTATATACCGCCTCCTCATGCTGCTGCCAGGTCCAGAGTCTCTCATGGGTCCCTGTACGGCCTCCCATTGCTGCTGTCTCCATCGCCACACTCTGCCATGTGCCACTTTCAGGTCTCCTCACACACTGCTGGTGTGTAGAATTTTTTGACATAGGGTGCTGGCAGATTACGGGCCTCCCATTGCTGCTGCCAGGCCCCTAATCTGCCATAGGCCCCTATATACCGCCTCCTCATGCTGCTGCCAGGTCCAGAGTCTCTCATGGGTCCCTGTACGGCCTCCCATTGCTGCTGTCTCCATCGCCACACTCTGCCATGTGCCACTTTCAGGTCTCCTCACACACTGCTGGTGTGTAGAATTTTTTGACATAGGGTGCTGGCAGATTACGGGCCTCCCATAGCTGCTGCCAGGCCCCTAATCTGCCATGGGCCCCTATACCGCCTCCTCATGCTGCTGCCAGGTCCAGAGTCTCTCATGGGTCCCTGTACGGCCTCCCATTGCTGCTGTCTCCATCGCCACACTCTGCCATGTGCCGCTTTCAGGTCTCCTCACACACTGCTGGCGTGTAGAATTTTTTGACATAGGGTGCTGGCAGATTACGGGCCTCCTATAGCTGCTGCCAGGCCCCTAATCTGCCATAGGCCCCTATATACCGCCTCCTCATGCTGCTGCCAGGTCCAGAGTCTCTCATGGGTCCCTGTACGGCCTCCCATTGCTGCTGTCTCCATCGCCACACTCTGCCATGTGCCACTTTCAGGTCTCCTCACACACTGCTGGTGTGTAGAATTTTTTGACATAGGGTGCTGGCAGATTACGGGCCTCCCATAGCTGCTGCCAGGCCCCTAATCTGCCATAGGCCCCTATATACAGCCTCCTCATGCTGCTGCCAGGTCCAGAGTCTCTCATGGGTCCCTGTACGGCCTCCCATTGCTGCTGTCTCCATCGCCACACTCTGCCATGTGCCACTTTCAGGTCTCCTCACACTGCTGGTGTGTAGAATTTTTTGACATAGGGAGCTGGCAGATTACGGGCCTCCCATTGCTGCTGCCAGGCCCCTAATCTGCCATAGGCCCCTATATACCGCCTCCTCATGCTGCTGCCAGGTCCAGAGTCTCTCATGGGTCCCTGTACGGCCTCCCATTGCTGCTGTCTCCATCGCCACACTCTGCCATGTGCCACTTTCAGGTCTCCTCACACACTGCTGGTGTGTAGAATTTTTTGACATAGGGTGCTGGCAGATTACGGGCCTCCTATAGCTGCTGCCAGGCCCCTAATCTGCCATAGGCCCCTATATACCGCCTCCTCATGCTGCTGCCAGGTCCAGAGTCTCTCATGGGTCCCTGTACGGCCTCCCATTGCTGCTGTCTCCATCGCCACACTCTGCCATGTGCCACTTTCAGGTCTCCTCACACACTGCTGGTGTGTAGAATTTTTTGACATAGGGTGCTGGCAGATTACGGGCCTCCCATTGCTGCTGCCAGGCCCCTAATCTGCCATAGGCCCCTATATACCGCCTCCTCATGCTGCTGCCAGGTCCAGAGTCTCTCATGGGTCCCTGTACGGCCTCCCATTGCTGCTGTCTCCATCGCCACACTCTGCCATGTGCCACTTTCAGGTCTCCTCACACACTGCTGGTGTGTAGAATTTTTTGACATAGGGTGCTGGCAGATTACGGGCCTCCCATAGCTGCTGCCAGGCCCCTAATCTGCCATAGGCCCCTATATACAGCCTCCTCATGCTGCTGCCAGGTCCAGAGTCTCTCATGGGTCCCTGTATGGCCTCCCATTGCTGCTGTCTCCATCGCCACACTCTGCCATGTGCCACTTTCAGGTCTCCTCACACTGCTGGTGTGTAGAATTTTTTGACATAGGGAGCTGGCAGATTACGGGCCTCCCATAGCTGCTGCCAGGCCCCTAATCTGCCATAGGCCCCTATATACCGCCTCCTCATGCTGCTGCCAGGTCCAGAGTCTCTCATGGGTCCCTGTACGGCCTCCCATTGCTGCTGTCTCCATCGCCACACTCTGCCATGTGCCACTTTCAGGTCTCCTCACACACTGCTGGTGTGTAGAATTTTTTGACATAGGGTGCTGGCAGATTACGGGCCTCCCATTGCTGCTGCCAGGCCCCTAATCTGCCATGGGCCCCTATACCGCCTCCTCATGCTGCTGCCAAGTCCAGAGTCTCTCATGGGTCCCTGTACGGCCTCCCATTGCTGCTGTCTCCATCGCCACACTCTGCCATGTGCCACTTTCAGGTCTCCTCACACACTGCTGGTGTGTAGAATTTTTTGACATAGGGTGCTGGCAGATTACGGGCCTCCCATTGCTGCTGCCAGGCCCCTAATCTGCCATGGGCCCCTATACCGCCTCCTCATGCTGCTGCCAAGTCCAGAGTCTCTCATGGGTCCCTGTACGGCCTCCCATTGCTGCTGTCTCCATCGCCACACTCTGCCATGTGCCACTTTCAGGTCTCCTCACACACTGCTGGTGTGTAGAATTTTTTGACATAGGGTGCTGGCAGATTACGGGCCTCCCATAGCTGCTGCCTGGCCCCTAATCTGCCATGGGCCCCTATATACCGCCTCCTCATGCTGCTGCCAGGTCCACAGTGTCTCATGCCATGTGCCACTTTCAGGTCTCCTCACACTGCTGGTGTGTTGAATTTTTTGACATAGGGTGCTGGCAGATTATGGGCCTCCTATAGCTGCTGCCAGGCCCCTAATCTGCCATAGGCCCCTATATACCGCCTCCTCATGCTGCTGCCAGGTCCAGAGTCTCTCATGGTTCCCTGTACGGCCTCCCATTGCTGCTGTCTCCATCGCCACACTCTGCCATGTGCCACTTTCAGGTCTCCTCACACTGCTGGTGTGTAGAATTTTTTGACATAGGGTGCTGGCAGATTACGGGCCTCCTATAGCTGCTGCCAGGCCCCTAATCTGCCATAGGCCCCTATATACCGCCTCCTCATGCTGCTGCCAGGTCCAGAGTCTCTCATGGGTCCCTGTACGGCCTCCCATTGCTGCTGTCTCCATCGCCACACTCTGCCATGTGCCACTTTCAGGTCTCCTCACACACTGCTGGTGTGTAGAATTTTTTGACATAGGATGCTGGCAGATTACGGGCCTCCCATTGCTGCTGCCAGGCCCCTAATCTGCCATGGGCCCCTATACCGCCTCCTCATGCTGCTGCCAAGTCCAGAGTCTCTCATGGGTCCCTGTACGGCCTCCCATTGCTGCTGTCTCCATCGCCACAGTCTGCCATGTGCCACTTTCAGGTCTCCTCACACACTGCTGGTGTGTAGAATTTTTTGACATAGGGTGCTGGCAGATTACGGGCCTCCCATAGCTGCTGCCAGGCCCCTAATCTGCCATGGGCCCCTATATACCGCCTCCTCATGCTGCTGCCAGGTCCACAGTGTCTCATGCCATGTGCCACTTTCAGGTCTCCTCACACACTGCTGGTGTGTTGAATTTTTTGACATAGGGTGCTGGCAGATTATGGGCCTCCTATAGCTGCTGCCAGGCCCCTAATCTGCCATAGGCCCCTATATACCGCCTCCTCATGCTGCTGCCAGGTCCAGAGTCTCTCATGGTTCCCTGTACGGCCTCCCATTGCTTCTGTCTCCATCGCCACACTCTGCCATGTGCCACTTTCAGGTCTCCTCACACACTGCTGGTGTGTAGAATTTTTTGACATAGGGTGCTGGCAGATTACGGGCCTCCCATTGCTGCTGCCAGGCCCCTAATCTGCCATGGGCCCCTATACCGCCTCCTCATGCTGCTGCCAAGTCCAGAGTCTCTCATGGGTCCCTGTACGGCCTCCCATTGCTGCTGTCTCCATCGCCACACTCTGCCATGTGCCACTTTCAGGTCTCCTCACACACTGCTGGTGTGTAGAATTTTTTGACATAGGGTGCTGGCAGATTACGGGCCTCCCATTGCTGCTGCCAGGCCCCTAATCTGCCATGGGCCCCTATACCGCCTCCTCATGCTGCTGCCAGGTCCAGAGTCTCTCATGGGTCCCTGTACGGCCTCCCATTGCTGCTGTCTCCATCGCCACACTCTGCCATGTGCCACTTTCAGGTCTCCTCACACTGCTGGTGGGTTCCATTTTTTGTCATAGGGTGCTGGCAGATTACGGGCCTCCCATAGCTGCTGCCAGGCCCCTAATCTGCCATGGGCCCCCGTACCGACTCCTCATGCTGCTGCCAGGCCCGTAATCTGTCATGGGCCCCTGTTGTCGCTTGTTGGCATATTCCGCTCGTTCAGATGCTCCTTCTCCTGCTACTCCTCTTCACGGATTCCATCAGCAGTCTTTCTTGGAATCCGTTTCCAAGAGACAACAGTTTGCGAGCACGCACCAGACGGTGCAGAAGCTGAATGTCCTCCTGTCCAAGTTGCTGCTGCCAGGCTCGTAATCTGTCATGCGCCCCTGTACCGCCTCCTCATGCTGCTGCCAGGTCCAGAGTGTGTCATGGGCCCCCGTACCGACTCCTCATGCTGCTGCCAGGCCCGTAATCTGTCATGGGCCCCTGTACCGCCTCCCCATGCTGCTGCCAGGTCCAGAGTGTGTCATGGGTCCCTGTACCGCCTCCCATTGCTGCTGCCAGGCCCGTAATCTGCCATGGGCCCCCGTACCGACTCCTCATGCTGCTGCCAGGCCCGTAATCTGCCATGGGCCCCTGTACCGCCTCCTCATGCTGCTGCCAGGTCCAGAGTGTGTCATGGGTCCCTGTACGGCCTCCCATTGCTGCTGTCTCTATCGCCACACTCTGCCATGTGCCACTTTCAGGTCTCCTCACACTGCTGGTGGTTTCCATTTTTGTCATAGGGTGCTGTATGGCCTCCCATTGCTGCTGCCTCCACCGCCACACTGTGGCTCCACACTCTGGTTTTGGCCCCGTGACTGCCCAAATGAGTGAAGTGTGCGGTGATTCTAAGATCGACGGCACTCATCTGCATGTCATACTGACTGACAGTATTATTTCTCTTCCCCAGCAGACTCCAAGGGCATTTAAATTAAAGGTACAGTGTTCAGCACTAATATTAAGTCTCTCTGAAGCCTAGAAACACCCTTTTTTAAGTTAAATTCACAGCGAATATATTCGACTCGAATCGAAATTTTTCCACGAATTCGCCGAATCAGTCGAATCGAATTTTTGAATACTTCGCTCATCTCTAGTAAAAAACCTTGAGCCTTTACAACCACTGATGTACAGTAGTTGTTGCACAAAAATACATAAACAATATACAGTATTCCAACAACTACATATATAGGAGCATTTTTACCAAAACCAAAATGAATTATAGTGCAGCTTACCAATAAGTGATTGCTGCATCAGTTTTCTTTTTTTTGGCTTTTCCCCTCTGTCAAATGAAAGATGAAAGAAAAACTAAAAAAGAAAACAAATGCAGCAATCACATCTGAAAATTGCTAAGCTGCAGTATAATACATGTGTGCCTTTGGGTTTGATGCTGTTTTAACACAATGGTCTTTCTGTAAGTCATATATATATATATATATAATTTTTTTTTTTAACCTTTTGTTCTTGCCAGTAGTTTTGGTTTTATTGCTTCTTTTTACAGGGTGAAAGCACCGTTCGATCTTCAGTGAGATCACACAGCAGCATTTTTACCCCGTGGACAGGGTGGTCAAAAGTGGACATGTAGTTTTAGATAGATTTTAGTGACCAACAAATTAAAGCTGAACTCCAACTATCAATTTTAAGCAGTTATACAGTTTTTTTTTTTTTTTGGGGGGGTGGTTCAAAAATGTTTAAAATGTATGGATAAAAGATGACCATTGTAGACAGCCCCAATGTTGTTAAATGGTTTGTCTCAACCTCTTTAACAGTTCCTTTTTGTAGGACAGCATAGCCTGTTAAAGGGAAGGGAAAAGTAACAGATCTACTGGCAGGATCAACAAGCAATACCCTTGTGCTACAAAACTCAGAACAATGAAACTGCTTTGTTAATGGTAGTACCTTACCAGTAATTGCATCATGTAAGTATGTAAGTTTTATTTTTTCCTATAGCTCCACTTTAAATAACACTTACAGATCTTCTCTCAACCCCAACTTGTGACTGGATAGTAAAAGAGAAGCAGCACACTAAAAATCTCATCTCTCTGTCATTATGCTTTCTCCTTCTCTGAGCATGTCCCTTGTTAGCACATTAACCCTGCAGCACAACTTGTTGGCTCCTTGTCCTGCTTTTCCCTCTCCCAGTCTGAGTTGTGCTGCACAGCGACTTATACCAAATTCATTCACTTGAACTGCTTTTAGTTTAAAAATATTCTTAATGTTGTATTACTGAATACAGAGCATTATCTGTGTCCTTTATATCTTACCTGGGTCCAGCTTTTATGGCTCATGAGCGTGGACATATAAAACACTGCATTCAGATCTGTACTATGCACAATTTTATACAGTTCTGAATGCAGCATTGCTTGGATGCATTTACACAGCAGCACTTTGATCCATTTACCTCCAAAATGTTAATGTTCACAAATCAAAAGTAGAAAATTCTGCAGCCATGGTCTGGATTGGAGCATTATTTATGAGACTTATTTATTTATTATTATTTATTTATTTATTTATTACAATTACACATGTAAACGTTTGTGCAAGTGTTTACATGCATTATTTTACTTGGAGCAAGAAAAAAAATGTATGAATATTATATATATATATATAATATTGACCGGCCCATGATGACGTCATGGTGATGAAACGCGTTGGGCGTGGCCTACTTGATGTTGACGTCAGGACGTTTTTTTCCCTGTGTGTGAGGGAGGTGAGCGGGGATCGTCCACTACTCAGTGATGTGTATTGCTGATCAAGCTGGTGTCTGTCTGGACACCCTATTTGTAAGTGCTTTGGATATTTTAATAAATGTATATGTGTTTTAAACGTCCTGCACCATCATTTATTTTCCTTTGTCCCTGAGTGTGGCTCATACATTTATGGAGATACGGTGGTACATGAAGAGATTCATCCTGAGATTTTTAGCTGCAGAGCATTGCTTCTGTTAGTGAGATGTTGTCCATCATTGTCGAATATTGCTACTGATCACCTGGATATGTGAATATTAATGCAAAATATTATATCTACAATCTGAATATCGTTTACCCATCACTCCCAGAGCAAAAGCGCTGGTGCTGGTCTATAATCTGATCAGCATTTAGCTCTGGTGAGTCCATTTAATTCATTTGGTGGTGGATTAATCATGGTGTTATGAATTCACAGATGAAATTTTGAGTTTCAATATTGAGTTGGCCCAGCCTTTGCAGCTATAACAGCTTCAACTCTTCTGGGAAGGCTGTCCACAAGGTTTAGGAACCTTGTCTAACCTTGTGTCTATGGGAATGTTTGGCCATTCTTCCAGAAGCGCATTTGTGAGGTCAGGCACTGATGTTGGACAAGAAGGCCTGGCTCCGCAGTCTCTGCTCTAATTCCTCCTAAAGGTGTTCTATTGGGTTGAGGTCAGGACTCTGTGCAGGCCAGTCAAGTTCCTCCACCCCAAATTCACTCTTCCATGACTTTATGGACCTTGCTTTGTACACTGGTGCACAGTCATGTTGGAACAAGAGGGGCCATCCACAAACTGTTCCCACAAAGTTGGGGGCATGAAATTGTTCAAAATGTTTTGGTATGCTGACAGCTTCAGAGTTCCTTTCACTGGATCTAGGGGCCAAGTCCAACCCCTGATAAACAACCCCACACCATAATCCCCCCTCCACAAAACTTTCCACTTGGCACAATGCAGTCAGCAAGTACCGTTCTCCTGGAAACTGCCAAACCCAAGCACATTCATCGATTGATTGCCAGACAGAGAAGCGTGATTCATCACTCCAGAGAACAGGTCTCCACTGCTCTAGTGTCAAGTAGCTGCATGCTTTACACCACTGCATCCAACACTTTGCAATGCAATTGGTAATGTAAGGCTTGGATGCAGCTGCTCGGCCATGGAAAGCCATTCCGTGAAGCTCTCTACGCACTGTTGTTGTGCTAATCTGAAGGACACACAAAGTTTGGAGGTCTTTTGCTATTGACTCTGCAGACCGTTATCAACTTCTGCACACTGTGCGCTTCAGCATGAGCTGACCCTACTCTGTTTTTTTACATGGCCTACCACTTCATGGCTGAGTTGCTGTTGTTCCCAGTTGCTTCCACTTTGTTATAATATCACTAACAGTTTACCGTGGAATATATAGTAGCAAAGGAAGGCAGCGAATGTTGTACATGCTGGTTACAGTGCATTTCTCTCTGAAATTCTGAGGAAAATAGGTCGTTCCAGACATTGTTCAGAAGAACAGCGTACCTTGATTAAAAAGTTGATTGCAGAGGGAAAAACATGTAAAGAAGTGCAGAAAATGATAGGCTGCTCAGCTAAAATGATCGCAAATGCTTTAAAATGGCAACCAAAACCTGAAAGACATGGAAGAAAGCGAAAAACTACCATTCGAATGGATAGAAGAATAGCCAAAATGGCGAGAAATCAGCCAACAATCAGCTCCAGGAAGATCAAAGAAGGTCTAAAGTTACCTGTGAGTACTGTTACAATTAGAAGATGCCTATGTGAAGCCAAGCTATCTGTAAGAAGTCCCACTGTTGAAAAAAAGACGTGCTGAAGAGGTTACAATTTGTCAAAGAGCACATTGACTGGCCTAAAGAGAAATGACGCAACATTTTGTGGATTGATGAAAGTAAGATTGTTCTATTTGGGTCTAGTGGCCGGAGACAGTTTGTCAGATGACCCCCAAACACTGAATTCAAGCCATAGTACACTGTGAAGACAGTGAAGCATGGTTGCGCAAGTATCATGATATTGGGATGTTTCTCATACTACGGTGTTGGGTCTATTTATCGCATACTGATCATAGATCAGTTTGAATACATCAGAATACTTGAAGAGGTCATGCTGCCTTATGCTGAAGAGGAAATGCCCTTGAAATGGGTGTTCCAACAAGAGAACGACCCCAAACACACCAGTAAACGTGCAACATCTTGGTTCCAGACCAACAAGATTGATGTTATGGAGTGGCCAGCCCAATCCCCGGATCTTAACCACTAGCCGCCCAGCCACTGTATAAAAACGGTGGCAGGGCGGCATGGCTGGGCAAAAGCACGTTTTAAAATGTGCTGTTTTAAAACAGGTAGGGGACGCGCGAGTCGTGCCGCCGCTCTACCTTCACTGACGATCTCAGCCGCGGGTGTCAGTCGCCGGGTCACAGCCGGTTATTATCAGCTGTGTCCCGGCGATTAGCGGCAATCAGTGACAGAGAGCAGGGCTGCAGTAGCTCTGCTTTCTGTCAGTTCCCTGACAGTTCCTGACAACCTGACCAGGAGAAAAGAGTTTCTCTGTCCCTATCAGCCTGTCTCCCTGCAGTGCACACCCCCGCCCCCTAGTAAAACACTCTCCTCACACAGTTAACCCTTTCAGTGCAAAAAAAAGTTAATCCCTTCCTCCCCAGTGCCATTAGTTCAGTGTCAGTGTTTTTTTTTTGCACTGATCACTGTATTGGTGTCACTGGGGATGTCAGTGACCCTAAGTCAGTTCCCCCCCAGTGTCAGAATGTCCGTCGCAGTCCCGCAGTCCTGCCATAAGTCGCTGATCACCGCCATAAGTCACTGATCGCCGCCATAAGTCGCTGATCGCTGCCATTATTAGTATAAAAAAAATTAAAAATCCGAGTATCTTTCCCGCCATTTCTAAACACTATAACTTTCACGTAAACCAATTAATTTACACGTATTGGGTTTTGTTTTAGCAAAGACATGTCGCAGAATGCATTTTGGCCGAAATTTATGACGAAATTTGATTTTAAAATTTTTGTTTACTGGACATGTTTTATAGCAAAAGTACAAAATATATATATTTTTTTCTCAAAATTGTCAGCCTTTTTTTTTTATAGCGCAAAAAATAAAAAACGCACAGACGATCAAATACCACCGAAAGAAAGCTCTATTTGTGTGAAAAAAAGGACATAAATTTCATTTATGTACCATATTGCATGACCGCAATTGTCTGTTAAACTAGCGCAGCGCTGTGTAGCAAAAAAATGGCGTAAATTGCAGTATCTATACCATAGTTTGTAGACGCTATAACGTTCACAAAAAGCAACCAATATACACTTTTTGGGATTTTTTTTTTACCAAAAACATGTAGCAGAATACATTTTGGCCTAAATTTATAACTAATTTTGAGCTTACTATATATTTTTTATAGCTGAAAGTAAAAAATATTGTTTTTCTTCAAAATTTTTGGTCTTTTTTTGTTTATTGAGTGAAAAATAAAAAGCGCACCTGTGATCAAATACCACCAAAAGAAAGCTCTATTTGTGTGAAAAAAAGGACGTAAATTTTGTTTGGGTGCAGCATTGCATGACCGCGCAATTATCAGTTGAATTAGTGCAGCGCCGAGTAGCAAAAATAGGCCTGGTCATTAAGGGGGGTAAATCCTCAGGAGAGCAAGTAGTTAATCCAATAGAAAACTTGTGGGCTGACATCAAAAATGCAGTTTCTGTGGCAAAACCAAGAAATAGACAAGAACTGTGGAATGTAGTCCAATCATCCTGGGCTGGAATACCTGTTCACAGGTGCCAGAAGTTGGTTGACTTCATGCAACACAAATGTACAGCAGTTCTCAGAAACAGTGCTTATACAACGAAATATTCATTAAGTGATTCAAAGGAAAGAAAAATCTTCAACCATTTTTCAGTTTATATAGTGAATGTTTGAGTTTGTAAAGAAGAATACAAACACTGCTATTTTTTTGAACCGTCTAATATTCACTTTTCTTCAATTTTTTAGAGGAACAACACAAATTTGAAATATTTCTCTTCATGTTTTGATTTGGAATAGAATGTGTAATGTTCCCAATGCATTTGTGTGTATGGAAATAAAAGCTATTAGAAGGATTTTGAGCTTTAGTCACTTTTTTCAAGACACTGCTATTATTTTGAACACAACTATATATATATATATATATTTATTATTATTTAATTATTATTATTATTATTATTATTATCATAGAAAACCCTGTTTGAAATCTGGCTATACAGGAAGATGCCACTTATGGGGTGCAGTTCCAAGAGCTGTCACTCAAAGTGTCCTCAGTGCAGCAAAATACTTTCCAGGTTCCCAGATATCTTGAACACAAAGGCATGGGAAGAATTCTACAAGATTCTCACTCTTCACTGGGACTTCCAGAGTGCCATGGAGAAGGATAGAGGTAATTGCATATCTCTGTGATATGTAAAAGGCCTAGTCAACATTTTGTGATCTATGCATTATTAGTACATGATGACTTAGGGTAAGTGAACACCTCCCTCTGTCCTCCCAATTCCTGCTTACTTTCTTGTAGCAATAAAGTAAGTTAGTGGGATTTATGAATGGGCACAAATGCATAGACCCCAAAAGGCTGACTATGCCCTGTGAATGTTTCATGGTGGTTTTAGCTTTTATTTTGCAAATTCTAGGGAAGGAATTGAACATGTGATGGACCTCACTGTGGTATAGGCAGGAGTTGGACAATTATCATCTTTCAGCACAAAGTAAGTCCCAAGCCCGTACAGAAAAAAAACAGCCCACGTATGTTTGTGTGTTCCTTTGTGTAAGTTCCTTGAGAGTTGGATCCCATGTAAATGAATAAAATGTAAAGCTCTGCTGATGGACCTATGCATGTAATACTGTAATAAGTTAAATGTATAGAATTCCCAAATACATTAAACAATAAGGTCACTGTGGTAGCACACAGCAGGGACACAGGTATTACTGTATATGTTTTCTCTGTGTGCAACTGCACTGTCTCAGTTACCTACTTTCTACAGCATCTTTTTTTTCAACCAGGATTCCTAGGCACCTCGGGTGCCTTCTGGAATATTCAGGGGTGCCTTGTCAATATGCCTAAAATTGTTCCAAATTGCCCAAAAACTGTGTACAAACCAGCAGGTGATTCAAACCTGCTTTTTGGTTACACAAACTCACAGATTTCCATTGTTTAACATTACAACCTTAAGATGCTGGTGGCTGGCCTGCACAGTGCCCAACAACCACTGACATCATTGGTTGATCAGGAGGTCATCAGGCACCTGAACAGCATTCTTGTTTGCCCCCGCCCTTATCTGTCAGCACTGGGGTCACATTAGTTGTGCAGGCTATAGAAAATGAGGAAGAAGAAATGCTGGAATACTAGTAAGAACAAGTGGGCAGAACAGTATTTGCTGTGAAAGAATAAATCATCTCTAATGTTGGGTGCCCACAGTGCCTGAATGCTGTTGCAATATGCAGAACTATTTGTTGACTTTTGTACATTTTAGAATGGGGTGCCTTGAGGTTGTCCACAATTTTAAAGGGTGCCTTGACTGGAAAAAGGTTAAAAAACACTGCTCTACAAGGATGGAAAAGAATTTGGCAAGCCCGACTAGCAGACTATTAGCATGCATTCAGAAGGTTATTTACTCAGGGATAAATCTATAATTTTTGCACTTTACAAAACTCTGGTTTAGTCACATCTTGAGTATGCTGTCTAGTTCTGGTCACAGTCCTCAGGAAGGATGTGCCTGAACATGAGAGAGTACAGAGAAGGGCAGAAAGCTAATAAGGGGGCTGGAGGACCTCAGTTATGAGGAACCACTATAAACAATAAACATATTCTCCCTGGAGAAGAGGTGCCTATGACATGATCATAATATACACATTTATGAATGGTATTTCTTGTTCAAAGATTTTATAAATTTTTAAACAGGGAGGAAAAGAAGGGACAATGGGGATATACATTTCTTAGACAGAAAATTGCAAAAGTAGGCATCAATGACAACAGAGTCTTTACAAGAAAGGGGAGAGGAGGGGGACGGTGGGTTTGACAAAAAAAGAACAGTTTTAGGGGATAGAAGACGAGAGAAGCCATTAACTTAGGTACATACAAAGTTTTGATATATAGATATGTACGTTCCCCAGGGTAGCATAGGAGAATCATAACATAGGAGTGTAGATTTATACAGAATGGTCAGGGGGAGAAAATAATAAGAAAAAGAAAAAAAAAAGGGGGTGGGTGGGTTGGGAAGGTCAGAGGGAGGGTGGTGAGGGATAAGAAGGGGTAGGTGACTCCACAGTTAGTAGCAGTAAATGGAGGAGAAAGTGAGAATGATAGGGAGCGGTACCAGAGTAGCATGGAATATTCATTATGGGTTGAGAAGTGAGTTGTCAAAGATGGTATCTAAAATTGTGGCTTCTACTTTGGCGTGAATCATAGCCTGAGTAATTTTATTTTTAACTACTGCAATGCATAGTGAGGGAGATTTCCATGATTTAGCTATGACCTGCTTGGCTGCCATAGTAACTTGTAGGATAAGTTTAAATTGTGAGTTTGCGATGCCAGGGGGGTGTAGGTTGAGCAGTGCAGTGGCCGGGTTCGGTTGGAAAGTTTTTGTGCAAAGTTTAGATATTATGCTAAAGACGTCCACCCAGAAGACTTGGGCGATTGGGCAGTCCCACCATATGTGGAAGTGTGTACCCAGGTCTACACAGCCTTTAAGCAAGTGGAGGGGTAACTAGGGGTATACTTTGCAATTCTTTCTGGGACCAGGTACCAACGAGTCAGGACTTTGTAGTTGATTTCTAGGGCTACGATATTTTGCGATGATGATTTAGTATTGGACCAGATATGGTCCCAGTCAGAAGGGTCTAGTTGCAGGCCAAGGTCCATTTTCCATTTGCGTATGTATGAGGGAGGTGACATAGTGGTCGAGGTTGTAAGGTTGTAAGGAGGGAGTACAAATATGAAATGAGGCCTCGTCTATGGGGGTCTTTGTGACAAGCCTGTTCAAAGGGGGACATGGTGCTCATTTGACTGGTTGCTATGGTGTATGGAGCGTAGAAATGTTTCAATTGTAGGTATCGAAATATTTCGGAAGCTGGAAGTTCATGGGTTTCGCGTAGTGAAGTAAAGGATTTAAATTTATTCCTAAGCATGAAGTGATGGGCCCAGATAAGGTTGGCTGAGGTCCAGTGTTTGAATACGTGTGGTGAAGACCAAGCTGGGGGAAAGGCTGGGTTTCGGAGATATGAGAGCAGGGGATTATCGGGCGATTGTAGAAGATAGTGGGATTTCAGTTTATCCCAAACCAGCAAAACGTGAGAAGTGATGGGGTTTATAACCGAACGGCGGTCAATAGGTCTTAACCATAGAAGGTTAGCAGTAGATAAGGGGTCACACTCTATGGATTCAAGGATAACCCATTGTGGGTAGCATGATATTTTGGTAATTGCGCTATGTGTGCCGCTTGGGAGTATTTACTGATATCTGGGAGACCTAGTCCGCCATTAAGTTTGGGGCGATATAGGGTGGAGCGGGGTACATGGGGGTGGACCTTGCCCCAGACATAGGAAAAAATGCGGTGCTGTAAGGTACGAAGATAATGGGCGGGTATTGAGATTGGGAGAATTCTGAAGAGGTATAAAATTTTGGGGAGGATTGACATCTTCACGACTGCTATTCTGCCTAGCCATGCCAGTGGTAAAGAGGACCATTTGGTCATAAAAGCAATTAGATGGGCTAACATGGGGGAGTAGTTGGCGGTGTAGAAATATTTGGGGTCAGTTTTATACCCAGGAAGGGAATAGAACTTTGTGACCAGGAGAACGGAAGTAGTAGTTTCAAATGGGCCAGATCTTTAGGGGGGAGGGAGATTTTGAGTGCTAATGACTTCTGGGGATTAATTTGAGGGCCGGAGAGAGTGAGCCGAACCTATCGAGGAGCCGGAGGAGAGTAGGAGAAGAAGTCAAAGGGGAGGTGAGGAAGAGTAAAATGTCGTCCGCAAATAGACACAATTTGTGGTGGGTGCCTCCTATCTCGAGTCTATGAACATCCGGGTTGGTCCTAATCAGAAGGGCCAGTGGTTCTATGGCCAAGGCAAAGAGTAGAGGGGACAGGGGCAGCCCTATCTGATGCCACGTGAAATTGGGAATTGAGCAGACCGATGTCCAAGATACTTGATTCTGGCCGAGGGTTCGCGGTAGAGAGAGAAGATCCAAGTTAAAAAGTGAGGGCCAAAGCCCCATCGGAGCAGAATACAGTGCAGGTATGGCCATGAGACTGTGTCAAATGCCTTCCGGATGTCTAGGGACAGGAAACAGGCAGGAATATTGCGGGATTTAGCTATATGTGCTGGGAGAGTTGCGTATCGGACGTTGTCTCCGGCTTGTTGGGTTGGAATGAAGCCCACTTGGTCATTATGAATTAAAGATCCTTTACACAAGTTGAGGCGCTTGGATAAGATTTTAGCTAGTAATTTGATGTCTATATTGAGGAGGAAGATTGGCCTATAGTTGGACCATTGTGTGTCGTCTGAGTTTGGTTTTGGGATCATTGAGATGTTGGCTTGCACCGTTTCTGGGTTAAAGGTTTGGCCCGATAGTATGGCATTGAAGGCATTAGTTAGAACAGACGTAAGGAAGTGGGCAAATTTTTTGTAGGATGTGGCCATCAGGTCCTGGGCATTTACGGGGTTTTAAGAGTTTAATAGCATTTAGGGTTTCAGTTGGGGTGATGGGGCGCTCTAGTGCTGTCAGTTGTCAGCCTGGGACGAGTCAAAGGGTATGGAAGAAAAATAAAGTCGTGAGAGATGCTTGTGGAAGACTTGTAGGATGCGTTCCGGATTACTAGTGGGGTTGCCAGAGGATGTGCGTAATCAAATGGGTTTGGTGATCTGATCAAGCCTACAGAGTGAGAGCGCTAAGAAGGTGCCAGGTTTATTGGCTTATGTATAATATTTATGCCGGGATCTACGGAGAGAGAGCTCAGCCTGGTCCGTGAGGAGAAGATCAAGGGCAGTCGGGATTGTTCTAGGGCTTCTCGGTTGGCAGGGGAAGGGGTCGCCTGGAAGGCTTGATGAGATTGGTCATAGGTCTGTTCTAGGAGAAGGCGTTGTTGTCTCTTTTCTTTATTTAGGAAGAATGATTTACTAATGCAGAACCCACAAAGTACAGGTTTGTGTGCTTCCCAAAGAAGGAGAGGGGAGATGTCTGGAGTTTTGTTTAGAGATAGGTAGTTTTTTAAGCGGCTTCGATATCCGAGCAGTGTGTTGGGTTTGCTAGGAGGTTCTCGTTGATGATCCAGGATGGATCGGGGGGGATGGGGCCAAGGAGGCCATGGAAGCAAGCACAGCACAGTGATCCGACCAGGGAATTGGGAGGATTTCGGAGGTCAGTAATCGGGGGGAGGAGCTAGCAGTCATAAAGATGTGATCTATAGGTTTGTTTGGAGGGGGGGTTGAGGGGACTTGTCTAGGAAGGGGAATAGCGTGCAATTTGAGTCTCCACAGACTAACAGTGTGCCAAGTTTTTTGATAGTCAATGACCGATAGTAGGTGGGAAAGAAACGGTAAGGGACCTTGGTTTGGGGCGTAATACCTTGTGAAGTCCAGAAGTTGCCCGGTTAGCAGGAGATAATGACCTTCAGGGTCTTTTATCTCAGTATGTAGTGTGAAGGGCGTCGTACGGTGGAAGACAATGACTACTCCTCTACATTTGGTAGCTGCAGAGCCTGTGTATACCTGTGGGTAACGGGGGCCGAAGAATTTTGGAGTGGAGGAAGGAGTGTAATGCGTCTCTTGAAGGCAGACTATATGGGCTTTGTATGATTGTATGATGCAAAAGAGCGGAATGCCTTGTTGAGCTTCTGCGGTATGTTAAGGCCCTGAACATTCAGGGTGAGAATATTTAGGGAACCCATGGGGAGAGCGAGTAGTGAACCAGATAGTAAGGTAGTACCAGCTGGAAGGGAATCTGGCAGTCTAGGTAGGAGACAGTTGGATGGGACAAGGAGTTAGGCAGAGATGTGGAGTCATGTAGGGGGGAGAGGGGAAGGATAGAGTCAGGGAAAGATATTGGGAGAGGGACAAAGGAGGCCATACTAGGCCAAGGAGGTGGTCCCCGGAATCACCCAGAAATCGGGTGGTCTGGGGAGCATTAATAGCCCGAGTGGTATCAAAAACATGATACCAAAGGGGCTAGTGGTGGGTGCGCAGGTACGCAGGCCATGGGGAGGACAGCAGATAAGCAGATATGTGGTGATGAGATCCTGGGGAGCAAAAGAACATTGAGATTCAGGGGGTCCTAGGCTTGGGCGGCATCGGTCATCGAGGTAGGTCAGTGGGGATGAGAGGCTGAAATCTTGCGGGCCGCCAGAACCGAGGATCCCGTACATAAATTCAAACATAATCATTTAAAAAATGAGACCAAAAGGGAGCATATAAGGCACAACAAGCGCTTAACAATAGAAGAGAGAGAATAAGATGACCTGTAATTTATGGGGCATCAAGAAAAAAATTCCTCAGTACATG
Source organism: Staurois parvus (assembly GCF_062004578.1). NCBI lineage: Eukaryota > Metazoa > Chordata > Amphibia > Anura > Ranidae > Staurois > Staurois parvus. The sequence continues at coordinate 4,266,237 of NW_028317883.1, forward strand.
TTAAAACATTGAGAGAAAAAAGGACAAAAAGGAGGTCAAAAGAACGGTATGAGCCCTGAGGGCTAACATAAGGATACGGATGCTTAACGTCTGCATCTGGGTGAGGAATGAGAAGAACAGACAACATGTGTGTCAACTACGGTAGCGGCAAAGTTCTGCTTTGTTGTGTGTTAGCTGTAGGGTGAAAGATGGTTGGTACAATTCAATCCATGGAATCTTGCGGAGACGGAGCAGGAGATGAAAAACGCCCTCATTTGTGGGTGTTGAGTTGACCATTGGTGAGGTGTGGAGGGTGGGATTTCTGAGGTGAGCAAGACGCTGATCGCCGTCTGGAGCTTTCTGACGGTGTTGCTTGAGGGTGTAGCTGGAGGTTCCGCAAGGTGTCCAGTAATTTGTCAGGGTTCTTGCAGATGTAGTCTCGGGCCTGGTAACGGAAATGCACTGCAAAGGGAAAGCTCCATTTATATGGTATGCCATGCTGTTGGAGCGCTTGTAGATGCGGTTTCATGGCCCTTCGTTTGGCGATAGTAGTGGGACAGAGGTCTTGGAACAGCTGGTAGGCGTGACCCTGGAACGTGAGGGATTCTGCATTGCGGGCTGCTTGTAGGAGTTGCTCTTTAGTGTGAAACAAGTGGAGCTTGGCTATGATATCACGTGGTGGGCCGTCGGTGCATCTTGGAGCTAGTGCCCTATGAATCCTATCCATTTCTAGACGTTTTATCGGAATAGCGGGGGCGAGCTCTTGAAATAACACTGTGACAGTTGATTGGACATCAATGACCGACTCAGGAAGGCCACGGATTCGCACATTTCAGCTCCTAGTCCAATTCTCAAAGTCCTCTAGGCGCATTTGCAGTGTCGCGTTTTCATCATGCAAGAGGTCAAGGTCATCTGCATGTGTCTGAAATGAGGCGTCAAGGTCATCCACTCTCTGTTCCAGGTCAGCAGTGCGTTGCCCTAGTTCGCGGATTTCTCTGGACAACTTGTCTGTAATGCGGTCTGAGGTCTGCTTCAGGGCTTTGTGCAGCATTTTTTCAAAACGCATGAGGAGGTCAGGAGTAGTAAGGTCAGGGGTTGAAGCATGTATGGGGGTCTCTGAATCAACATCAGACTCACCCTCAGATGTGTAGGGATGGCTTGGCTGCTCTGTCTGCAGGGCTGTATATTTCTGTGGAGCTTGCCTGCTGCTAGGAGAGGGTGCAGTGGCCAACTTGGAGGAGGCTCATTCTAGGGCCTTCTTAATGGGCTTGCTGCTGGGACGCTCCCCTGACCATGCTGGCGTGTGGCAGGGGGGGTTTCCAGAGCAACCGGAGCCGTTTATATATGATGGCGCAGGCCGGGATCGGAGGTCGGTCGGCTGTCTTCCCTGCGGTGTGGCGGAGCCTCAGGCAGACATGTCTTTCCCGCCGGCCGCACATGCGCACCTCTTATGAATGGTATTTCTAGCATTGGTAAGAAACTATTTAACCTAAGCTCTCTAAAGAAGACACTCAGCCACACAATGAAATTGGATAAGAAGCAGTTCAATATTATACTGCATAAGAGGTTATTTACTGTTAGAACAGTAAAGATGTGGAACTCCCTTCTACAGTTGGTGGTGTCAACAGGGGGTGTAGAGTGTGATATGAGGGATGTATAGCTCAATGGTAGGTGATTTTGAGTGAAGTCAATGCCAGTCTGAACTGTGTTTTAAAGGCTTGGCAGCCCACTTTTATTTAAATAAATGAAAAGAAAAGTCTGCAGACACAGTTGCCTATGCAGGGGTTCTTTGCCAGCAAAAAAGATCACAGAAAATACTGAGCCACCTCGCTTTCTCAACTTGTAGTCCTAGCTCCCAGCTCTTTGTCTTTCTTGACTTACACAGCCTTTAGTTTCAGCACCTCGCTGCTTGGGCCCAAGTCTGAGACCTCAGGTTGTCTCATTTCCCCAAGATTTACGGACTCCCTCCAGTCCCCTGGACTCGCTAGTTGCCTTAGCTTTCTCTGTCTCCCCGGACGGGCACAGCTGTTCTGACTCTCCCATCATCCAACTTTGATCAGAAAGAACAGGAGAGCAATCCAGGTCTATCAAAACCAGGATTACCTTTAGAGTGGGAAAAGGTTGATACTCCAGCAAAGAGTAGTCAAGCTTAAACTTGTACACCACAGGTGTAGATATACACTGTTTCTAGCGTGTTCTAGTTCTCTCTTTCTATCTATCTATCTATCTATCTATCTATCTATCTATCTATCTATCTATCTATCTCCAGCTATATCTATCCATATAAATCTATATATGTTTTATTTCTTTAGGCTCCATCTGTACCAGAAGAGGTCAAAGAACCAACTAAGTCAGGCATTCAGCAGGTGCTTTACCAGCAAACAAAAACGAAGTGTTACAGTTATGGAAGGCAACAACAATGGTAATGGACACTGATGTGTTCTGTGATATGAACCATCAACATGTCATATATTTCTGCAGTCAGACGCTGCACCTAGACTGTTTCTCTGATGAGCATAAGATTCTGGCCAAGGAAGAAACATGCACATTTATGTTATGGCCTGCAACTCTGGTCTATGGAGAGATCTTCCACCTCCTAGATTATTATCTGCACCAGTATCAATTTTGCCCCCTACCCAACATAACAATCATACCATTCCTTTGTGACATCACCTGTACCACCAAGTCATAAATCCAATCATATTTGGACTATTTGTTCTATCCACAATCAGAAAGTTCGTAATGTAAAATCTCTCTAAAAAGCAGGGTATCAGGTATCTAAAGTCACACACTGCAGAACTCAGAGAGGAGAGCTCTGAGTCCTGATCAGAGGAAAGAAGACCCCCCCCCCCTCCTCACCGCACAAAGGGAACATGCACATCTGAGGCTGTCAATGGTGTGCACTGGTGCTCTCGTGTCACCCTCTATCTCTTGGAGTCAGGAAAACCTGTCAGAAATGACTCATGCAGATAACATAATAAGAGTTGTATGTACCTAAATGAGACAACATAACTAGATCTGATTTAGCTGAGGTTCCTACTTATAAAGAACAATCTACTAGTTACTAAATAGAGGCGTATCATATGTTGTTGCATTAGGTACCTTGGTTGTTTAAACACAATACACAATATAAATGTTATTGTCTGCTGAACAACCTTCTTTTTATAAATTAAATGAAGATCAAATGAGACATTATGAGTGAGTTTATTATTTTTTCAAAAGTGTATGGTTAATTTATAAAATCACATTTGTATGTAGGCTGTCCACAGCAGTATTAGTAGGCTCTCTAGTTTTTCCAAGTACTCCTTGTCACATTTTGTAAATACCTACTGCTCTTGCCAATAGAACCATTAGATAAGCTCTTCCTTTGATAGTGTGACACCATTGAGGTTGATTTACTAAACTTAGAGAGTGCAAAAGCTTACAATATAGGAGGGAGGAGCTAGTGGTACAAAAGGTAGTAACTGTGGGGGATAGACTGGTAGGAAGAGTAGAAGATTCCATTGTTAGCTGACGGCAGGATAGGCTTCCCTGAAGAGATAGGTTTTCAGAGATCACCTAAAAGTGAGCAGAGTAGGCGATAGTCTAATAAATTGGGGTAGAGAATTCCAGAGGATGGGGGAAGCACTGGAGAAGTCCTGGAGTCGAGCATGGAAGGAGGAGACAAGGGAGCTAGAGAGCAGGAAGTCGTGTGAGGAGCGGAGAGTCTGGTTTGGGTGATATTTTGAGACAAGATCGGTGATGTAATTTGGGGCAGAGTTATAAATGGCTTTATATGTTATTGTTAACGTTTTGAATTTTATCCGTTGGGCAACAGGAATCCACTGGAGGGATTGGCAGAGAGGGGTGGCTGATACAAAATGGTTAGTTAGGTGGATGAGTCTGGCAGCAGCATTCATGATAGACTGAAGAGGGGATAGCCTGCGATGAGGTAGGCCAATGAGGATAGAGTTACAATAGTCAATGAGAGATATAACCAGGGCGTGAATAAGTTGCTTAGTGGTTTCCGAGGTCTTTAGATGTCTTTAACATGGGCAGCACGTTGTTTTCTATGCTGGAGCTTAGTAAATGATGTAAAAGCCCTGTTCACTGTTCTTCACCCTGCAAAGTGCAGGGGAAATCATGGGTGTAGGTGATATTACCATTAAAAAAGAGGTACATTAAAGTGGAACTTCAGTCTCTCAATTAACACTGACTATTTTTAATCCTTATACTTTTATCATTAGTAAATAGATAGGCAGGGCATATTATGTTTACTTGTTTTGAACTACATTTCTACTGTTACTTCCTGGTTTCTTGCCTAGGTGTATGATGTCATACATCCCATGAGTCTTCAGGAGAGGAGGAGGAGTTTTCTTAGCAAATCTAGACTCTATTGGCATAGTTTTTACTCTCAGCAGTAAATGGAAACTGTCCCATTTGGATTAAGAATACAGGTATTTCCAAACATGCAGAATCCATCTCAGGACCTGAAAAATAAATCGGAGCAAAATCTTACAGTGTGTTCTCTAAACATGCTTGATATGTTAAAACAATATTATGATCGGGAGGTTCTTAGAATTGATGGGGAAAGTCAACAGATTTGAGATAAAGTCAAAATACTAAACTCAGGGAACAATTGAGAACTTTACTAAACAATTAGTTCTCACCAAAGATTAAAAATTCACTAATGATCTAATAGCATTCCAAACAGGCCGGGCCTATAGATGGCAGAGTACCAGGAAAAATAGATCATTCGTCCCAAGAGTTGAGGATAAATTTGATGGTTATATTTCTGATAACTCAACAGCATCCTCTGTTCTTTCTTTTCAGGATACATCTTGTTACAAAGGGGGACAGGGAGGACAGGTGAAAACTAGTACAATTAAGATGGGTGGTGGTGAACCACATAGTATGGTAGATTATAGACAGTTACCAGGAGCTATGAAAAGTAAGGGCCCACCATCAGGAACCAAAAATCTGGGTAAACAACACAAGCACACAGGTGGGAAATTTGGTGATTTTACATTACACAACACTAAGCAAATCCTGGAGTAGGAGGACCCACAGAAAATCCAACAAAAAGGAAAGGAAGATTTTTTAGAACACAATTCCAATTACAAGAACGGATGCAATCCAAACACATAAACAGTACAAGAAATCATGGACCAATACATAGTACAGTCCAATCCATAGAAAACACTAACTTTGAAATTATTAATCTCCTTTTATTCCGGACAAACTTAATTTGAATTTGTTCAATTTGATGAAAGATCTTAATCTTTTCACCCATAAACTTAATTTCAAGTACCTTATAGAAAGTTCCAGATATAGACAACAAGAATTACTGTTGCAAGGTGCAATAACCCATTGGCGCGAGTATTCACACGCAGATTATAGGACACTTAGTCTTACTGAACTCGAACAAGAGAGTGGTGATGTCACGTACCTGATAGGAGAATAAAATGACGAGGTCAGCCTCACTTGTGTCACTAGCCCTGATACCACTGGAAGTGGAACAGAGGGTGCCTAGGGACCAGGGGAACAAGAGTGCCAACAGGTGTTGCCTGAAGAGCTTGCAGCTGGAATCCTTAGGAGACTGGGGAACCACCGGTTCAGGAACGGTAGCGATGTTTTGGAATCCCACCTGGGTTAAAAGGGAACTCCACTTGCACAACCAGATCAGGATGAGTGGCATGTCAGATCTCCCAACAAATTTGAAGTAGGAACAGCTTATGGTGTGCAGATCTGGTATAGTAGACAGCCAGGCGTGCACTTGAGCAGGACAGGAAGCGGGGATCAGAGACAGGAGCAACATCAGGGTCATTAATGGGCAGACAAATCATAAGCAAGCCAATGTCAGGAACAGAGCTGGGGTCAGGAACGATCATCAAGGCAAGAGAGGAATCAGAAGTCAGGTCAGGAACAAGACGGGTCAGCAACAAGGGGATCATACAGGAACACAGCAGGACACAGGGAAACAGCTGAAGACCAGTCAGCACTAAGCACAGGCAGAGGCATCCTTTAAATAGTTCGTCTGATGCCAAGATTCGCTGTGCATGTGCTTGTGCGCGATCGCTCATTTTTGCTCACTATTCTGCGGATATTTCTGTGCACATGCGCATTTCTATTAGCCAGCCATTTCACAGGAATTCCCTTACAGGTAAAGTGGATTTTGGAGATCTTTTATTTGATTGAGATCCTGCCACTAATGTGGAATTGGATATCCCTATGGAGTTAATTTACCAACATATAAGAAAACTAATCTTAAAATTGATTTATTTCTCAAATTGGTAATCAAAAATATTGAAGGGTTACAATGGAAAGGTATACATTCAAACCTCACTAAAGGCAAATCTGATGCTTTAGTTAATTTGCAAAAATGACATGATTTAATCATTAAGCCCTCCAACAATGGGGGCAACGTTATCCTTATGACTCGAACAATACATCTCTATGTGTGAAAACTTTTGAGGAATAGATCATGGTACCGACTTATCTCACCAATCACTATCACTCTGTTTCAAAATTCTCTCTTTAAGATCATAGACAAGGCAAACACACAATCCATTATTACAAAGGACACGCGGGACTTTTAAAAAATAGAATACCTGATAACATCTACTCCTACGCTCTACTCAAGACCCATAAAAGATTATCGGGCCCTCCAAGGCATCCAATAGTGTCAGGTATATATAGTCTACATCTAGAGCTATTCAATTAGTGGATAATCATCTTCACCCTTTTACAGAAAGTTTGCCATCTTACTTGAAAGACACTATCCATCTGCTAATGATACTTGAAGGGTTAAGTGTTGAAAATCATACAATATTGGCTTCTATTGATGTAGAATGTCTTTACTCTTGTATTCTTCATGAAAGGGGTATTGGAGTGGTGGAAACCTTTTTAAGGGAAAGGAGTAGAGAGTATTATAAATATAATGCCTTTATTGTTGAAATGCTGGAATTTATACTTAACCACAATACTTTTGTGTTTGACCATTTACGCTACCTCCAAGTGCAGGGGGTAGCGATGAGGAGTATCTGTGCCCCACCATATGCCAACCTATACCTGGGGGGTTGGAGCAGTTTATTTTATGGATCTGATGAGATGTTGGAATACCTCTGTTACATTTTATTGGGCCGGAGGTATATCGATGATATTTTCATATTATGGACAGGATCACAGGATTTGTTAGTAAAATGTGTTAACCTTTTAAATATCAATGAATGGAATTTGAATTTCACACTCAACTTCAATGATACATCATTACCATTCTTAGATTTAAACATCAGTAAAGATCAAGATGGCATACTCTCCACAAATCTTTTTTAGGAAATCTACCACTGGGAACTCACTGTTACATGTAAACAAAAAATTATATATAAAGATATGTATAAAGGTGCTGCGCTCACACACAACCAACTTCCCCTCTAGTGCCAAATATAAATGCAATAATATGCAATATTACAGTAAACATCCGGCTGAGCACTGCACACAGCAACCAGGGCAATAATACATGTATCACCAAACATAAGTAATCAATGAAGTGATGTTACAAAAATAAATATATAAAAAATATATATAAATAAAATACTGGCAAATAAACACCCAGCTGCCTTACTAAATGGAATTGAAAAATGTGTCATAAACATGTAAAGCCATAGTAGTGTATAAATAGAACAAAAATTGGCCACTGCCCCAGTCTATAACTGGCCTTCACAGCAAGGAAAACATGGAAGGGTGACGCATGTCAAACAACAATAGAGAAAAGTTCCCAGTTCAACTTTCCAGCCAGTTTGCAAACAAACCGAATTAACCTAACAGTATGTGTTAAAAACAGGGGTTTAGTTAGCACACATTTGCAAATACATACTTAAGCTACAGAGGCACATTATTATTATTATACAGTATTTATAAAGCGCCAATAGTTCGCCCAGCGCTGTACATTACAAAGGGGGACAGAACATGTGACAGAACAATACCAATACAATGCAAAACATGAGGGGATTGAGAGCCCTGCTCTTTTGAGCTTACAATCTAGGAGGGAGGGGATGGTGGCACATGAGGAGATAGCTGTGGTGGATGGAGTGGTAGGAAGAGTGGAGGAGGTCGGCAAGTTAGCAGGGGGTGGGGTAGGCTTCCCTGAAGAGATGGGTTTTCAGAGTGCGCATAAAGGAGAGGAGAGTAGGTGATAATCTGATGGGTTGGGGCAGGGAGTTCCAGAGGATGGGTGACACCCTGGAGAAGTCCTGGAGGCGGGCATGGGAGGAGGAGACCAGGGAACTAGAGAGAAAGAGGTCTTGTGAGGAGCTGGGCGGTACTTGGATATTAGGTCAGTGATGTAGTTTGGGGCGGTATGGTGGACAGCTTTGTACGTCAGCGTTAGGATTTTGAATTTGATCCGTTGCGCAATTGGAAGCCAGTGGAGGGATTGGCAGAGGGGGGTGGCAGAGACGGAGCGGTTGGAAAGGTGAATGAGTCTGGCAGCCATATTCAGGATTGACTGAAGCGTGGATAGCCAGCAGCGAGGCAGGCCAGTGAGGAGGGAGTTGCAGTAGTCGAGTCGTGATATGATGAGGGAGTGGATGAGCTGTTTAGTGGTTTCTGGAGTTAGGAACCTGCGGATTTTGGCGATGTTGCGGTGGTGGAGTCTGCACGAGTTTGTTAAAGATTGGACTTGGGGCTGGAAGGATAGGTTGGAGTCCAGAATGACACCAAGTACTTTGGCCTGCGGGGCGGGTTTGATGGTAGCGTTGTTCGATGTGATAGAGAAGTCAATGGGGGGTGGTGTCCGGGCTGGGGGGAAGGCACATCATGGCGCCCTGATATTCTGTAGTCCTAACTCTACAAATTTTGAGAGCTCCCATTTTAAAGGCACATGTATTTAATGGATAGACCAAGGGCTAGTAAACCTGAGGGATCCCACACCTCCTCAAAGGTAAAGGAGAGCACTGGACACCTAACATGTAGCACAATAAATAAATAGAACACACATCAACCTTTCTAGGTAAAAATGCAGCATATATAAATACGTGATGACAATAGTATTAAATGGATAACATATATAAAACATGAATAATCAACATAAACCTGCTCAGTAACAGAATATAGTCCCCAAGTAAATGATATTCAATTGATGATATGTGAGAAAAACTCTTCAAAAGTGTCCACTTCAAACACTTCTGTGTCCACCTTCACCAGGGGTGTGCGCTTACCCCTAAATCTTACGTAGAAACCAGGTCAACTTACGCTCAATAAAACTCCTCCTTCAATATTGATATCACAGACGTGTGGGTCCGTTTGGTACAGGATGGTTGGGCATAAAGTTCAAACAGAAACACAGAAGCTTCTCATAGTGTAGTAAGTATTACCATTTAATATAAAATGTAAAAATTATACACTTACATGGAGCAAATGGCTATATAGCCCATTCAAGCATAAAAACAAAGGTGAAGCAAGACGGCAGCTGGTGTTGCCGCACCAGGAATTACGTCACCATGCTTCCATCCGATGCGTTGCATCACGCATCACATAACTTCATCAGGAATGTAAATACATGTAAGTAGTGCTCATCCTAAGCATGTGATAAGGGGTATCCCCATTGACCAATATCTGCAATTGCACAGAAATTGTTCTAATGATTCTGATTTTGAGATACAAGCTCAGTTGCTCAGAGACAGGTTCCTCAGTCAAGGATACACCAAAGAATCCCTTAAAAAAGCAAATCAAAAAGCTTCCTTTGTTTGGGCAGAAAGAAAGAGAAGGAAAAGTGAGAATAAGATCTATCATACAGTTTAATAATCAAAGTGTTGAGATTAGAGCAATAATGCAAAAATATTGGCATATCCTCACTGATGATAATAATATTAAACAGTTTGTCAATGAGCGCCCATGTCTGAGATTCAGACATGAATGCTCATTGAAGGATACTCTAGTCCAGGGGCGGACTGACCATTTGGAAACTCGGGCACTGCCCGAGGGCCCGGGGTCAGTAGGGGGCCCCATGAGATGCCCCTGGTACCTTTTTCATAGGCCTTTTTGAGTTTGGGCAAGGACACAGGGGCCCCATGATCCCCTATTGCCCGGGGGCCCCATGAGTTGTCAGTCCGCTCCTGCTCTGGTCCAGAGTCATTTTGACAGAAGGAATGGACACGACCTATGTAACATGCGCCCTAAGGGGACCTTTAAATGTGGTAACTGTGCGTTTTGTAAATTCGTACATATATTCAAAAATACAACTTTACTAGGAGGGGTTAAATTTTACCCCAGACACTTTGTAAATTGTGACACTATGGGGGTTGTCTATTTGCTTACATGTTATTGTGGTGCCTTTTATGTAGGCAAAATTGTGTAGAAAATTTTGGCAACGTATCAAGGAACATGTGGCTGATATAAAAGGAGCCAACTTAAAGAGTCTGATAGGTAGGCACTTTGCCGAACAGTATTCATACAAACTAGAGTCGGTCCAATGTTTGCCCTGGCTAGAATACATTGCCACGTACATGGTGGGGACTTTGACCAATGTATATTACAAACAGAGGCTAGATGGATCTATAAGTTGTGCTATTGTCCCCCCGGGATTGAACGACTCTATTAGCTCTGCCCCATTTTCAATGGAAACATAATTGATTCAGAAATACCATCTTGATGGAAACATAACTGATTTAGAGTTACCATCCATTCTCCCTCCTCTGTCAATTAATAAGTATTGGACTGGCAAAATATCAGAAATACTTTATAATTTTAATATTAATTGTTTTTGTTTTGAGATTTATATATTAATGTAGATTGTGTACCCCTCCAGATAGGCGTGTGGGGGAGGAGACGGAAGCAGGGCCTGAATGAAATATTTTTTGTTTTTCTTTTTTTGTTTTGTTTGCCCATTTGCTTGTTATTTAATGTCCATTTTTTTTTTTTTCTTTTATGTGTAGTCGTTACTTTGTCTATGTTGGTTCTAGGTGCCTTATACAGTTGTGTCCAAAATTATTCAACCCCCAATGCTGTAAAGGGGTTTAGGGACTATAGTGTACATTTGGAATTGTATTCAGAATCAAATCCTACAAGGACGTTGTAACTACCCAAATGCAACTAAAATGACATCAATTGTTTATGTAATACAGTAGTAAATGGTTCTTATGTGGTTTCTTCATTGCCACAATTATTCAACCCCTTAAAGACTACCACTCTGAAGAACAGAGGTTCATACAGGTGCTTTCCATCAGGTATTGAAAACACCTGTGGATGTCACCGAGCAGCAATCAAGCATAATAAGCACCAATTAGGCAGCTTTAAAATGACTGTGATACTCAGCTCCTTCTAGACATTTACTGGTGTGGTTACAAACATGGTGAAGGCAAGAGAATGGTCCAGGAAGACAAGAGAAGAGGTGATTTCTCTTCACAGGAAGGGCAATGGCTATAAGAAGATTGCAAAGATGTTAAACATACCAAGAGACACCTTAGGAAGCATCATTCGCAAATTCAAGGCAAAGGGCACTGTTGAAACGCTACCTGGTCGTGGCAGAAAGAAGATGCTGACTTCGACTGCTGTGCGCTACCTGAAGCGTAGAGTGGAGAGAAGTCCCCGTGTGACTGCTGAGGAACTGAGAAAAGATTTGTCAGATGTGGGTACAGAAGTTTCAGCCCAGACAATAAGACGCACACTGCGTAATGAAGGCCTCCGTGCCAGAACTCCCAGGCGTACCCCCTTGCTGTCTCCAAAGAATAAGAAGAGTCGACTGCAGTATGCCAAAAGCCATGTGGACAAACCACAAAAGTTGTGGGATAGTGTTCTGTGGACTGATGAAACAAAATTAGAACTGTTTGGGCCCATGGATCAACGCTATGTTTGGAGGAGGAAGAACAAGGCCTATGATGAAAAGAACACCTTGCCTACTGTGAAGCATGGTGGAGGGTCAATCATGCTTTGGGGCTGTTTTGCTTCTGCAGGTACAGGGAAGCTTCAGCGTGTGCAAGGTACCATGAATTCTCTTCAGTACCAGGAGATATTGGATGGAAACGTGATGCAGTCCGTCACACACCTGAGGCTTGGGAGACGTTGGACCTTTCAACAGGACAATGATCCCAAGCATACCTCCAAGTCCACTAGAGCATGGTTGCAGAGGAAAGGCTGGAACATTTTGGAGTGGCCATCGCAGTCACCAGACTTAAATCCGATTGAGAACCTCTGGTGGGACTTAAAGAAAGCAGTTGCAGTGCGCAAGCCTAAGAATGTGACTGAACTGGAGGCCTTTGCCCATGAAGAATGGGCGAAGATACCCGTAGATCGCTGCAAGACACTTGTGTCAAGCTATGCTTCACGTTTAAAAGCTGTTATAACTGTAAAAGGATGCTGTACTAAGTACTAAGATTGAATGTCACTTGGGGGTTGAATAAAACTGATAATGCTGTGAGCACAGAAAAGACATTTGTGGTTATTTCATTATAACTGTTATGTTATATTTGTCTGACCTACAAGTGCCTCTTTAATGTAAATGTAAGCAAGATGACTGAATGATCAAAAGCAATGTCAAACTGGCCAAAACACTCAATTTCAGTGGGGGTTGAATAATTTTGGACACAACTGTATCTGCCCTTGATGTGTCTCCATTGAAGTAGTCTCTTTGATGGTGTAGTTGTATTTTATTGTGTGGATGTCTTTCTTCTTTCTCCTGGGGTGCTTCCTTGGATTTTCCACTGCAGTTCCAGTGGATTAATTAAATAGAAAACCTGTGCTTGGGAATTTGCAAATAAAATTAGCAGCTGACACAGTAAATAGGCAAAAATAGACAAATAAACACTTAGTGTAGCGCTTAAGATAGTAATTAACAATAAAAAATATTGTCCAAATCCCCACAAGAGAAGGATAATGGTGAAACAATATAGTACATTACATAAAGTCTATACAACATTCATCTGATCCAGTAGTGGTGGTGCCAAGTGAAACCAAACGCCAGAAGGAGAGACAGAATCCATCACCTTTCACCCAATCATTTGGCCTCTTACAGGAAAGTTTGACCACCCGAAGGATTGGTCAAACAAAGCAGATATCAAGCACAGTAGATGAGTCCAGGACTCCCATATGGATGTCCCAAGAAATCAGGATGAATTAAGGACTCACTAAACAATGAGATCTAGGATGGCAAATATTTCTCCACACAGTAGACATTGGAGACCGAAGTCCTCTCTGTGGTCCACCAACAAACGAAAGATTCAGAGTCAAAAAAACATCCGATGACAACTCTTATACTGCCTAGACATGGATATTTGTCATTCTTTTATGGATTTATCACTCTTCCTTGTTTGTTCCTTTCTTAATTCTGGTAAAGGTTGATATTTGTCTGTGTCCTTTCTCTGACTGATTGGAAATTCCAATCTGATTTCCATTTGGGAATGGTCAAGTTTGTCCTTTACAGGCTGTTATCAAATATGATTCCAACAATTTAGATCTATTACTGGCAGCGTTGGTCCAGTGAGTATGATATATGATGTCCTTTTTTGATAAATTCTTTCTGATTTTGTGGGATTTATATTTATGTTATAATTTTAGGTTTTAAACAAAATTTTTAGGTTTTAAACAAAGTTTTGTAAGTTTGTTCTGTGTCTTTTTTTTCCTCTTCTGATTTTTGAACCCTAGCTTCCTTCTTTCGAGTCCAGGGTGTATGCCTTAGTTTACCTGATTGAAAATGAATACATGTGCATTTATGTATGTTATATACTGTATATATATATATATATATATATATATATATATATATACATATATATGTTTTTGTAGCCGGGTATGCATACGTTCTTTTTTATGATGACCGCTTTCTTTATTTCTATTTCTTTCCCCCAATGAGATGCCTTGCCAGTAGTATATTTGCATATACAGGTGAAACTCGAAAAATTAGAATATCGTGCAAAAGTTCATTTATTTCAGTAATGCAACTTAAAAGGTGAAACTAATATATGAGATAGACTCATTACATGCAAAGCAAGATAGTTCAAGCCATGATTTGTCATAATTGTGATGATTATGGCTTACAGCTCATGAAAACCCCAAATCCACAATCTCAGAAAATTTGAATATTACATGCAATCAATAAAACAAGGATTATACATAGAACAATATCGGACCTCTGAAAAGTATAAGCATGCATATGTTCTCAGTACTTGGTTTGGGACCCTTTTGCAGCAATTATTGCCTCAATGCGGCATGGCATGGAAGCTATCAGCCTGTGGCACTGCTGAGGTGTTTTGGAAGACCAGGGTGCTTCAATAGCAGCCTTCAGCTTTTCTGCATTGTTCGGTCTCATGTCTCTCATCTTTCTCTTGGCAATGCCCCATAGATTCTCTATGGGGTTCAGGTCAGGTAAGTTTGCTGGCCAATCAAGCACAGTAATCATATGGTCATTGAACCAGGTTTTGGTGCTTTTGGCAGTGTGGGCAGGTGCCAAGTCCTGCTGGAAAATGAAGTCAGTATCCCCATAAAGCTTGTCTGCGGAAGGAAGCATGAAGTGCTCCAAAATCTCCTGGTAGACGGCTGCGTTGACCCTGGACTTAATGAAGCACAGTGGACCAACACCAGCAGATGACATGGCTCCCCAAATCAACACAGACTGTGGAAACTTCACACTGGACTTCAAGCATCTTGCAGTGAGTGCCTCTCCATTCTTCCTCCATACTCTGGGTCCTTGGTTTTCAAATGAGATGCAAAAGTTGCTCTCTTCAGAAAAGAGGACTTTGGACCACTGAGCAACAGACCAGGTCTGTTTTTCTTTAGCCCAGGTAAGACGCTTCTGACGTTGTTTGTTGTTCAGTAGCTGCTTGACAAGAGGAATACAACATTTGAAGCCCATGTCCAGGATCCGTCTGTGTGTGGTGGCTCTTGATGCACTGACTACAGCCTCAGTCCACTCCTTGTGAAAGTCCCCAACACTTTTGAATGGCCTTTTCCTGACAATCCTCTCCAGGCTGCGGTCATCCCTGCTGCTTGTGCACCTTTTTCTTTCACACTTTTCCCTTCCACATAACTTTCTATTAATGTGCTTTGATACAGCACTTTGGGAACATCCAGCTTCTTTTGCAATTACCTTTTGAGGCTTTCCCTCCTTATGGAGGGTGTCAATGATGGTTTTCTGCACAACTGTCAGGTCAGCAGTCTTTTCCATGATTGTGATTCCTACTGAACCAGACTGAGAGACCATTTAAAGGCTCAGGAACCCTTTGCAGGTGTTATGGCTTAATTAGCTGATTAGAGTGGGACACTTTGAGCCGAGAATATTGCACCTTTTCACAATATTCTAAATTTCTGAGATTGTGGATTTGGGGTTTTCATGAGCTGTAAGCCATAATCATCACAATTATGACAAATCACAGCTTGAACTATCTTGCTTTGCATTTACTGAGTCTATCTCATATGTTAGTTTCACCTTTTAAGTTGCATTACTGAAATAAATGAACTTTTGCACGATATTCTAATTTTTCTAGTTTCACCTGTATAGGTGGGAACTAGCCTAATATAAACTGAGCATGTGAGCTATGCATCTCAGTGGTCCTGAAGAAGCTGAGTAAGATACACCCATTGGCGAAACGCGTTGGCGTCACACGTCAGTAATGTCACTTCCGATCAGACGCATTGGTGCCATACACGTAGTCCTGCAGGGGAGGTGGATACATATGCCTGTGCTAGGCGTCCATCAGGCTGCACGTGTACCAGGATGAAAGCGGAGCCTGCCTGTCTCTAGTCCCGATGGTGGTGGCTGCCTCTGGACTACGGGCGTGTACCCACACATGAGAGAGACTGCAAGGTTATCCATCTTTGGCACGGGTGGATGGGGACATCATGTTATATCTCCTGAAAGGTGTACAGCACCCTACTTTTATTATACGGCATGGATATCCCTACATTCTACACCACAGATTTATAAGGGAGTTTTATAGCCTGCACGCTGGTGAAGAATCCCTGTATTACATTGGCAGGCCCCTGCCACTTCAACTATAGATGGTGGATGCTATATAGAGATATTACTATGGTCACAAAGTTTATTTTATTCCATCACTCTGGACATGACTGTCTTTACTTAAGATCTTACCACTCATCTTGCTCTACAGTGCCTATTTTGAATTATCACTTAATTCTGTGTGTCACACAGTCAGTAGAATTGCATTTATACTGCTTTAGTCTCTCTTTGATTACTTTCCTGAACTGAATGTTTAGGTTTAGTATTGGGTTCCTGAATCCATCTATTATTGGTACCAATATACTTGTTATATTCAGCATTGCATTTCTGATGTTTAGCCTTATGGTACAATTTTTTGAACAGATCCCCTACATGGTGGCGTAACCTGTGTGTCAGTGCTGACTATGTACTAGACCTAGTGTCATTACATTTACAGCACTTTATATTTATGACCTGTCATGATGTCTGTTTTTAACCTATTGGTTTTAGGCCATACTTTGTTGTATTGTCTCATCTTGTGGTGATGGCTAACTGAGGTATTTACCGTAATGTCTACATATGCAATTTTTGTAATAAAGCATCATTTTTGAGGAATGTTTCAGTATTGCTTTCTGTTCATAATGTAACCGCTTTTTTGTGAATCTCTTTTCACATCCCCCTCTTTTTGATGTTTGGTTTTGGTTACATGGCAAATAATATACATTCAGTGATATGTTGAATTTATGGTGCCTCTTGCCCCTTCTTTTTTGTTAGTGTATGCCTTAGTTTACCTGATTGAAAATCAATACCTGTGCATTTATGTATGTTATTTTAAATATATATATATTTACACACACATATTGCTCAAAAAATTAAAGGTAAACTTTTAATCAGAGTATAGCATCAAGTCAATGAAACTCCTGTGATACTGATCAGTTAAGTAGCAGAGGGGGTTGTTAATCGGTTTCAGCTGTTTTGGTGTTAATGAAAATAACAACAGGTGCACTAGATGGACAACATTGAGACGACCTCCAAACAGGAATGGTTTTACAGGTGGAGGCCCCTGACATTTTTTTCCCTACTCATCTTTTCTGACTGTTTTTCACTAGTTTTGCATTTGGCTAGGGTCAGTGTCACTATTGGTAGCATGTGATGATCCCTGGACCCTATAGAGGTTGTACAGGCAGTCCAACTCCTCCAGGATGGCACATCAATACGTGCCATTGCCAGAAGGTTTGTTGTGTCTTCAAGCACAGTCTCAAGAGCATAGGGGAGATTCCAGGAGACAGGCAGTAACTCTAGGAGAGCTGGACAGGGCTGTAGAAGGTCCTTAACCCATCAGCACTGCCCGGCACCATAGAGCTCAATTGGCATTTCCCATTGAACACCAGAATTGGCAGGTCCGCCACTGGCACCCTGTGCTTATCACAGATGAGAACAGGATCATTCTGAGCATATGTGACAGACATGAAAGGGACTGGATAAGCCATGGAGAAATTTATGCTGCCTGTAACATCGTTGAGCATGACTGTTTTGGAGGTGGTCTCAGTGATGGTCTGGGGAGGCATATCCCCAGGTATATCCATGGAGGGACGCATGGACCTCTACAGGCTAGAAAATAGCACTCTGACTCCCATTAGGTATCGGGATGAAATCCTTGGACCCATTGTCAGACCCTACGCTGGATCCTGGGTTCCTCCTGGTACATGACAATGCCCGGCCTCATGTGGCGAGAGCATACAGGCAGTTCCTGGAGGATGAAGGAATTGATACCATTGAACGGCCCCCATGCTCGCCTGACCTAAATCCAATAGAACACCTCTGGGATATGTTTCGGTCCATCCGATGTCGCCAGGTTGCACCTCAGATTGTCCAGGAACTCAATGATGCCCTAGTCCAGATCTGGGAGGAAATACCCCAGGACACCATCTATCATCTCATTAGAAGCATGTCCCGACATTGTCAGGCATGCATACAAGCACGTAAGAGCCATACAAGCTCCATTTTGAGTTGCTGGAATGAAATTTCAGCAAAATAGACTAGCCTGCTGCATCATTTTTCACTTTGATTTTCAGGGTGTCTTTGATTTCAGTCCTCTGTAGGTTGATAATTTTAATTTCCATCAAACGATGGGGCATTCTTACTCTTCTAACACATTACCTAGTCCATAGCAATATAGATATCCAGAATTATATTTTTCTCCATTGAGATCTGATGTGTTTTCAAAATGCTTCTTTAATTTTTTTGAGCAGCACATATATATATATATATATATATATATATATATATGTGTGTGTGTGTGTTTTTTCTAACTACAGATAAGTAATGGATACCTTTCACATACATATGAGCATTATGTTCTGGAAAAGTGGTATTGACCGCAAAATGCATCATAAACTAATGCTTAATCTTTGTGTACAGTGTATCCAATAGATGATGTGTTTATTACGAGCTTTGCATTTTTAAGACATTTGTAATAAAATATCATATGTGGGTTTTAATATTTGAGAGTTTTTTTGGTTGCTATATGAATATACTGATAGGCCACTTAAAAAAAAAATAAAAAACATTTTTCTCTAGTTTTGCTTGTATTTTCATAATAAGTTGGAGCCCTTGCCACCTGGATATAATCTAATGATAACCCACCGCTGCTTTGTCAGCCTCACCTTTACACTACTAACATGTTTTCTCAGCAAAGCATGCCCTCCTGCCTGCATGCCTAAGCTAAGAACAGATGGATTCCAGGAAGTAAATGGTACATGAATCATCTGCCGTTACTTAAGATGGCCAAAGCCAGAAATGATAGGGGATGTTTTCCAAAGTGAAAGTAAAGCATGGAGACATGGGTGGGGGAGTTTGCTTTGAATATAAAAAATTATTTAAATAGTGTTTTTGATTTGTAATGCTCAGATGCAGTGTAGTACCTACCCCAGTATGTCTGATCACCCTCTCCGCCTTTAAGAAATGTTTAAAAACCCATTTATTCAGGGAAGCCTTCCCCACCTCCACCTAAGAACTGTACTTGAATCACCTACATCAGATCATCCCCTGCAGCTATCACCTTTTGTATCACCTCCCCTTCCTTTAGATTGTAAGCTTCATGAACAGGGTCCTCCTATTCCTTCTGTATTGAACTTTATTGTAATTGTACTGTCCCCCTATATATTGTAAAGTGCTGTATAAACTATTAGCGCTATATAAATCCTGTATAATAATAATGATAATAGTACCACTGTAAATGTCTTTTAAGACTTTTAACATGCCAACTTGCAGTGAGAATGCTTGTTCTGAAAGGAAACAACTAGAAGATTTAGATGAATGCACAGGAACAGAAATAAATGCCACTTTTTTAAAGCATTTCATTTTTTATGTCTCTAAATTCAACTCAATATCAGTCAAAGTGTCCATGCACATTGTGGCATTTAGATTTGTATTTTCGAGCAGTATTCAAAAGCATAAAAAATACCCCAAACCTGCATTCGGAGTGGAGCTTACTGGCATTATTTATGCACATACATGCATAAACACGCTTAAATTAATTTCAGTGGCTAGAATAAATGAATATTCTGGTCAGTAGAATGAGTTTACGCTCATTTGCTTTTAAACATCATACATCTGTGAATGAATGTAATTACATATTGGAAAGTTTCAAAATTGGTGCTATGTATGCATTATTAATCTAAATTCAGTGTTTTCTTTCTAATATTTATGCCACCATGGAAGGTGCAAATGGTTAAAAATAACACAGGTCAGAGATTTTATTACACCCCAGAATCTTCCTACATCCAAAATAGAATACCTTTGATGGTTTATTAATAAGACTTAGATGAGATAAGATTACAATTTTGGAATCTTTCTCGGAAAAATTTTGAGGTTTACAAATTTTGGTTTAGGTCCTTTAAATTTTGATTGTAAATGTACAAAAATAATTTCTTTCTCTCATAATTCTATAATTTCTAGGTAATGAAAGAGTCTAACTACAGTTGACATTTCTTGGGTATACTTGTCTTTGTGCACTTGCTTACTTCTATATTTAGTCTAATTCTTCTATCAACAATAGAGACGCAAGAGAAGGACACAGAATAATTATTAGAAATGTATGGCGTCTACTAGATAGCCCTTTAGAGTTTGTCTGTCTCTCTGATGCTGCTGTCTTCATTTGGACCATGTTGAGTACACTGTAATTGTAGACGCATAATCAGGAAAATTGCCTGCAATAATCTAATGAACTTCCTTGCATTTACAGCAGAAAGAGAAAAAAGAGAATGGCATTTAATGATTTTATATGTGGACGCTAAAAATAAAGACAGTGATATTTGATCATACATATAAATAATGGCAAAGCACTGTAATTTTTTTTCTAAATTATTATTATTTGGTCTTTTTCTGTCCACATTAACATAAAGTGGTTCTAAAAGCTGAATGTTGTTTACCTTCATGCATTTTATGCATGAAGATAAAAAACCGTCAGTGTGCAGATCCCCCTCAGCCCCCCAACACTTACCTGAGCCCGATCTCGGTCCATTGATGTGTTCTCCCAGGTCTCTCCCTCCTCATTGTCTGGGACACAGCAAAAAGGGTCATTGGCTTTTGCTGCTGTCAATCATAGCCAGTGAGGAGGGAGCGGGTGGCGAGGCCGAACCATGTGTATCTAATAGACACACAGAGGCTGCTCAGCAGCAAGGCACTCAGCAGGAGTGATCCAATATACGTCTCAGAAAATATTTCATTTACAATGCTTGTATTCTCAGAAGTCTGAGCTCGCATGTTTTTCTTCAGCTAAACCGGTTAATAATCGTTATTGTTGGGCTTGATTGAGTCGAATGTAAGTTTCAACTCGAACATCGGTGTTTGGCGAACACCCGAACGGTAAGGCCATTCGGCAGGCTGTTTGCCCACTTACAGTGCATTGTGATCGGCCAAAGCAATGCACCTTACCTGTGGTATCTTGTTTGGGGTCGCCGGTGACAGCGGGAATTGTGATTGACTGGATCTACCTCGGAGTACATTTTTTAATTTTGTTTTTAACCTCCTCCCGCCCTCCATATAAGGTAATGAGGGGCGCAAGGCGGTTCTCTCGTTCTGGGAGGACGTCATGTGACGTTCTCCCACTCTAACCGCGCATGCGCGGCTCCAGGAGAGCGCAGCGTGGCGATCGGTGGTGCGCTGTGTCCCTCAGACACAGCAGATCACCGATCAACGGAAAGAGCCGAAGATGTCAGCTCAGTCATGTGATCAGCTGTGTCCAATCACAGCTGATCACATGTAAATAGGGAAATGCCAGTTATCAGCATTTCTCTCAAGAGCCGTTACGCTGACAGCTCAAGAGGAAAGCAGAGCCGGTAATCGGCATTCCTTAGAGGGACATGTACACTGATCATCAGGGCACTGATGATCAGTGTGCCCTGATGATCAGTGTAGCCCCAGCAGTGCCACCTGTCAGTGCCCATCAATGCCAGCTGTCAGTGTTCATCAATGCCACCTCCCAGTGCCCATCAATGCCTCATCAATGCCACATATCAGTGCCTACCAGTGCACATCAATGCCACATATCAGTGCCCATCTGAGTTGCCTTTCAGTGTCACATATCAGTGCCAGTCAGTGCCACCTATCAATGCCAGTCAGTGCCACCTATCAGTGTCAGTCAGTGCCGCCTATCAGTGCCGCCTATCAGTGCCCGTCAGTGCTGCCTGTCAGTGCCGCCTAACAGTGCCAGTCAGTGCCACCTAACAGTGCCAGTCAGTGCCGCCTATCAATGCCAGTCAGTGTCGCCTATCAGTGCCACCTATCAGTGCCATATATGAGTGCTGCCTTTCACTGCCCATCAGTGATGCCTGTCAATGCCCATCAGTGCCACCTACTAGTGCCTCCTTATCAGTGCCCATCAGTGCCACCTATCAGTGCCCATCAGTGCAGCTTATCAGTACCCATCACTGCAGCCTCATTAGTGCACATCAGTGAAGGAGAAAAATCACTTGTTTACAAAATTTTATAACAAAAACTAAGAAAAAACATTTTTTTTTCAAAATTTTCCGTTGTTTTTGGTTTGTTTAGCAAAAAATAAAAAACCCAGAGGTGATAAAATACCACCAAAAGAAAGCTCTATCTATCTAAAAAAAACGATTAAAATTTCATATGGGTACAGTGTTGCATGGCCGCACAATTGTCATTCAAAGTGCGACAGCACTGAAAGCTGAAAACTGGCCTGGGCAGGAGGGGGGTATAAGTGCAATGTAGGCAAGTGCTTAATAGAGAACTTTTAAAAGACTGTCTTCTGTCATTTTGCATACTACACTCATTGTGAATGAGTAGCAAAACCATGTACCTCACACTCATTCACATGGGGAGGGAGGGATCTGGGGGCCCCCTTGTTGAAGGGGTCTTCCAGATTCCGATAAGCCCCCACCAGCAGACCCCCACAAGCACCGGCCACAGTTGGGGGGAAGAAGTCCTTTTCCCCATCAACGTGGGGAAAAGGTGCTTTGAAGGGGGTGCCCCCTGCCCCAAAGAACCCCCCCATATTGAGGGCATGTCTGGTATGGTTCAGGAGGGGGACACTCACTCGTCCCCGCTTTCCTGACCTTCCGGGCTGCATGTTCAGATAACGGTCTGGTATAGCCTTTGGGGGGACCCCCACGCCATTTAAAAAAAATTTTGGTGGGGGTTCCACCCAAAATCCATACCAGACCTGAAGGGCTTGGTATGGATAGGAGGGGACCCCACACTGTTTTTTGCTATTTTTTTTAGTTGTCAGCAATGCTGACAGCTAAACCATTAAAGAATGTATTCCCTACTAATATATCGCATGACTTGTGATAATATAACTCGTTGTATTTTAGTAGCTGTACGGTATCTTACCGCATACTCAGATGCTGTAAGATAGCGCTTCGTCAATTGTGCTGGTTCGAAGTTCGCGGTCAAACTTTCAATAGGTTTGAAATTTTGACCGTGAACCAAACAGGGGGATGTTTGTCCCATCACTATTAATCATATATACTATATACTGTATATATCAACTCAGTTCCAGTGTATTAATATTCTTCCTTATCCCCCAAAGTTGGGAGGTGGCCAAAATGACCAAATTTGACAGGTGCAGCCTTCAAAGACTTTGGTCGCAACCTATATATATTCCTGCAATGTGATGCAGGTAAGTATGCTTCGAGGGCAGCAGCGAGACCCTAACTTTCAAGGGAGACCCGGCAAGAAGAGTGAGACAGCAATCTGAGAAGAGATAGTATAAATTATATAGACATTACACTTGTTTTGTTCAAGTAACTAGTTCTGAAGCATCTTTCATACTGCACAGTGACTATTATTCTGCTAAGAGAGACAAAGCTACCGCTGCAGGTCACAACCACATAGGACGGCTGACCATAAGTAGGAGTGATGGCTCATATAACAGCTGAAGGGATGGGAAGGAGACCTGGACAGCCGCACATCCTGAGAACCACCTTTACTGTCTAATTCCATAAAACAGGCAATAGGTACAGCGAAGAGGAGCTGGACAAGGGGCTAGCACATTTCATGCTTCGCCAGTTCCTAATCATACTGTAGCCTGCCAAAGTGTTCCCCCATCACATATATACATGAAGGGAAACACCGCCACACAGGTGTGAATGGACAGGCACAATTAGCAACAGAACTCCAACTTTACACAGAAACATAAGCAACAAAAACTGTTGCCAAAAAATGGTTACATGTAACCCATTGAGATTACTTACAATTCATTAAAATGGACATTAGATGGCAGTGGCCTGCCATTCAGAATCACTTTCATGGACAGAACAACCCTCTGGAACTTGTATACCGTATAGCAGGACTCAGCTGATGAGCAGGGCAGTCAGAGACTCCATTTCCCAAGAGAGGTAGCATGTGGACAGGGGCATATAAATATCAAAGCCCAGGAGATTGGCCAGGAGAGTGAGGAGAGAAACTGAAGGAGAAGGAAGTGTGCTAATGGTTGAAGTGCTGAACTAGGCCATGGAGCCAGGTTGGAGAAAGAGGAAGAGCAGAAAGAGCCTACTGACCACCGGGTCCACTACGCTGCCCAGCAGGCTAATCTGACAGCAGGAGACCAGATGGGTCTTTGCAGAGAAAGACAGACTTCTATGATCTGCTGGACTACTTTGATCGGGTGAGAGAGACTCATGCACCCACTAAGCAAGTGAATACTGACAGTTTGCCACCCCAGCTATCTACCTACATATAGTTGTGAACATTACATATAGTTGCATGAGTTTGCAGCCTAGTTCTTACAGCTGCTATCGTTGAGATACATTACAGTTTATTGTACAAGCTGGTCGCAGGACATACAGTTGCAGGCCAGGATACAGCAGTGCCAACTGAAACAACAAGTTTCCCGTCTTCAACAAAGCAGGATTCACATTACTGTTTGTTTTTGCCTCTGATGTACATAAAGAACTGTCTTTGCCTATAGACATTTATGCCAATGGTTGCTTTTCATTACTTCTAGCCTGCCCCATGTTTAGTGTTTTAAAGGGGACAATGCCCTAATTCACTACCAACAAGAGGCAAAGTGTTAAATCTCCCTTGCTTCTTCACTATATTTTGTGTTACCATCCCAAGGAACTATATTCCACACTTTATACCAACTGGGTCCCAATGAGTGCACAGAAGACATTGCAGTGTTCTTAAAGGGACAGTACTCAATTTCAAATGTCTTCACATCTAAGCCTTATCATCTAGTTCTGATTATCCACAGTGAGCTTACCTGTTACTGGACAGTTGTTTTCTGCTCACTGGGGATTCAGTAGTCCCCTGAGATTGGAGGCAGTTGATTATTTCTGAAAGCAGGCCTGCTAACAGTTATTGTTGCTTTACTGTGAATGACGTTACTTTTGCTCTCAAATTCTGACAGTGATTATATTTGCTACATATATCAGTGTCATTTTGTTCTGTTTGACCAAGTTATCTTTAATTCCAATATAAACTTCATATTGGTTTATCCTAACTTGTGTGTGAGTCCATTTAAGAGTTGTGATTTATTTTGGTCACAAAAGCACGGTGGTGTCAGCAGAGGTTGGGCTTTCAAAAAAAAGTTCAGATTGACAGGGAACCCCAAAATTACTAAGCAATCCTTAGGGGAGTAGTGCTACATAAACATGTCAAAACTTAAATGAATTGTGAATATAGCGAGCGCTCAGAAAAACCAGCCGCTGGAACACTTCAAGGGATCACTAGACCTCATAACAGAGACATTATACATATATATAGTGCAGCGCTAAAATATAATAAAATTAATATAAATTCATAGAGTCTTTCTTGTGACAATAAAACCAAATATGTGCAGGTCTTCTCCTCATTAGGTGACTAGAAAATAGCAAAAATGCGCACTCACCGACCGCACATTTTAAATGCGCCTGTGTATAATATAATCCAAAAGACCAGCCAGGTATGCAGCTCCAGAGACCACACGGATCCTCCCTCTCCACCACTAACATTCGCCTTGGGTGTAGCTATATCTCCAGATCCAGAGGCCCTCTCGCCTCAGGTAGATAGACAGGGATCCCCCTTCTGGTTCCAGACACCCCAAGAATGGAAGATGTATATCTGCACCCTCCAACAGGAGAGTCAAGAAAAAAGGGGGAACGCCAATAGTGTGGTAGTTTCAAAACTTTATTGGAGCAATAATGCCTGGGTCATGTGCACATACACATCCATACACCATTAGCCAATAACGGACAGGTAGGTATGAAAAAAGAAATTGTACTAACCCGGCAATGGTATAAAACAAAGACCACTGGACCTCCTCTTGGTCTCAGTGGTCAGGAAGTCACACTTGCTAATTGGCTCCTCCTGAGGCCTTTCGTGCAAAAAGCACTTCTTCAGAGGATGGACGCCACTAGCAGTGTGACAGCCAGACTTCCATTTAAACGCGGTTTGCGCATGCGCGAAAATCCCGCTCTATCGATCAAAAGCGGAACTGCGCATGCGCGAATAGCCGCCAATTTGCCGTGGATCGCGGCTGTGCAGTATCAAACTGCGCATGCGCCCCCGATCGCCGCCATATTGCCATGGATCATAAGCAGCAGGAAATAAACAGCTGCTGCTGAAGATCTACAAAATAGAGAAAAGAATAAGAAAACAGATACACACGATGCCTATATTTAATTTTGGGGCGTTTAGAAGTTTTTATATGTATATGGTATTGTGTTTATATAATTCTTTATTATTGTGAAATAGTTTTAAGGTTCAGTTTTACTATTCCATCTATGAATGATGAAATATAGCCCCTATGCCATGGAGATAGTAATTAAGAAGAGGGCTTTTGCGGCACCTATTTGTGCACTCCCCTATATATATCTTTGATAAATGGCTCTAGGTCGGGCCTTTCATCTTTTTCCCTTCTGGGGTGGGAAGGTATCTGTATCCATCTATATATGAGGAACCAGCACCTAAGTGTGTATCTGTTTTCTTATTCCTTTCTCTATTTTGTAGATCTTCAGCAGCAGCTGTTTATTTCCTGCTGCTTATGATCCATGGCAATATGGCGGCGATCGGGGGCGCATGCGCAGTTTGATACTGCACAGCCGCGATCCACAGCAAAATGGCGGCTATTCGCGCATGCGCAGTTCCGCTTTTGATCGATAGAGCGGGATTTTCGCGCATGCGCAAACCGCGTTTAAATGGAAGTCTGGCTGTCACACTGCTAGTGGCGTCCATCCTCTGAAGAAGTGCTTTTTGCACGAAAGGCCTCAGGAGGAGCCAATTAGCAAGTGTGACTTCCTGACCACTGAGACCACGAGGAGGTCCAGTGGTCTTTGTTTTATACCATTGCCGGGTTAGTACAATTTCTTTTTTCATACCTACCTGTCCGTTATTGGCTAATGGTGTATGGATGTGTATGTGCACATGACCCAGGCATTATTGCTCCAATAAAGTTTTGAAACTACCACACTATTGGCGTTCCCCCTTTTTTCTTGACTCTCCTGTTGGAGGGTGCAGATATACATCTTCCATTCTTGGGGTGTCTGGAACCAGAAGGGGGATCCCTGTCTATCTACCTGAGGCGAGAGGGCCTCTGGATCTGGAGATATAGCTACACCCAAGGCGGATGTTAGTGGTGGAGAGGGAGGATCCGTGTGGTCTCTGGAGCTGCATACCTGGCTGGTCTTTTGGATTATATTATACACAGGCGCATTTAAAATGTGCGGTCGGTGAGTGCGCATTTTTGCTATTTTCCAGTCACCTAATGAGGAGAAGACCTGCACATATTTGGTTTTATTGTCACAAGAAAGACTCTATGAATTTATATTAATTTTATTATATTTTAGCGCTGCACTATATATATGTATAATGTCAAAACTTAAAACTTAAAAGCAATATGTCTATAAACACAAATTACAGTAGCAACAAGATTTGAGAATGCACATCATCATTTAGTGCCCTGTCACACCGGGTGCGACTTGCCATGTGATTTGCCATGCCATGCGAATCATCCCATGGGAAACTGCACCCTATTGTTCGCAATTAAAGTGGTCTCCTAGACTGTAAGCTCTAATGAGCAGGGCCCTCTGTTTCCTCTTGTACCAAATTGTATTGTAACTGTAATGTCTACCTTCATTTTGTAAACTGTCGGCGCTATATAAATACTGTATAATAATAATAATATCAGTGCGAATCCGACTTCATTGGAGCCGCACCGATTTTTAAAAGTAGTGCAAGCACTACTTCAGGTGCAACTTGCATAGACATCTGTGTCTTGCAAGCCGCAGATGTCTTGCAAGTCACACCTCAAGTCAGAATGACATCCAACTAAGAAATCGTGCAACTTCACTGGAGGTCGCACGATTTCAAAGTCGGATCGGTGTGACTGGGGACTTAATATAACTGGCAGAAAGCTTTTTACAATGGACTTTACCTTGGTAATGCGAAACTATGCTAATCTTGCCTCCAGCAATGCAATGTCCTGGAACTCCTCACTGGTTACTGGCATCATCAAGCTGCTGGTTTCCATGAATCAAATGCCGGCCTCTTTCATTGGCTGGACGGGGATGACGTCACTCCCCCATATGCACAGGAGTTCCATGGGCTTTGGCATTGCTGAATTTGTACAGCAATCTACCGTTGTGCAGATCACTGTACAGGGGCAAACAGGCATGTAGGTAATTTAAATGCAGAACAGGCAAAGCTTGTCTCTTCTGCATTTAAAATCCTGCCTGTTCATCCATTTTTACTTACTATCTAAGTTCCACTTTAAATTCTGTATTATGTGTGGTTGAAAAAACAGGAACACCTCTACAGCTTATATTTTTGTCTACATCGTTCAGTAAATTGCCTCTAGTCTTAGGCCTGGTAATGCCTACAGCTTATTGCAGGACTGACTCCGGATAACCCCTCTGGATAAAATGTATCCACATACAATTTCAAGCCAAACAAGTCAGGCCCTAGAGTTGAAACTAAAGACACATGGAGACAGGCTACATGCTCTCCTGTTAACCTATGTTACTGTTGGGTAGAAGCAGTGGGCTTTTCTAATCACTACAAATAAGATAGTCAAAAATGTCTTTAAGCTTGTGTCCACATTGAGAAGTTGCTTTTTTTCTTGTATAGTACTTAATTAAGTTCCTATTGACATGCAACTTAAATACTAGTTATTAAATTAATCTTGATTTTATATCCATTTTTTAAGTTAAAGCAGAACTACACAGCATCTAAGCAACAAACCAAAAATGTAGTTAATTTATCATTTTCAAAAGCAAACGTGCCCTTCTATCTATGTCTTCATTATTTATTTTGCTTAGAAATCACTTTTAAAAATGCCTCCTTAGCATTTCTAGCCATGGCCATCTTAAGTAGGGGCAGATGATTCATGTAGCATTTACTTATTGGGATCCACCTGCACTTAGCTCAGGCATGCAGGCAGGGGAGTATACTTTGCTGAGAAAACCCCTCCTGAAGACTCCTGGGATGTATGACATAATTTTCCTAGGCCTGGAATCTAGAAAGTAACTGAACAAATGTAACCAAAAAAAAATAATATACCTTCCTTTCTACTTACTAATGCTAACAGCATACAAATGTTAATTGTCAGTACTGATTGAGACTGAAATTCCATTTTAACCAAAAGAAGTGTTACATTTTTTTCTAGAAGGCTTTTACAGCTTGTTACTGCTAGTAGTCACTTACTGTATGGTGCTAGTTTTTCTTGCTGTTTCGGCATCAAGACACTTTTCCTTTTGAGTGTAAGCACTTTTTGGCATATGAGTATTTTCAAGAGCACCCTCAACTTTCACAATGACATAAAGGAATGTGTAAAAGTACCATAGGAATGCACTGACACGAACTGATCTTTCTGAACGGTAAAGCTTTGTAATTGTAAAGTGTCAGTGTGAAATCCTCATGTTGGATATGATTGTGTTGAGTATTTATTTCCTTTGTATTTATCCCTTAATGTGGAATAGCAGAGGTAGTAAGTCAGTCAACAGTAAGTGGATTCAAACATGCTGGGGACAAACATAGATGTATACCTAGACATAAACTACAGACAACTAACCAAACACACACACACACACACACACACGCCAGCACTCTTCTATGTTTCTATGTGGAGGATTAACCCCTTAGGCTCCACAGTGAGTTTAATAAGCATGCTTTACTGCATATATAGACTGATTTTACTGTTGTGGGTTGTATTGTTTAGTAACACTTTAAATGGTAAATTCTATACTTAATTGTTATAGTGCTTTATTTGCTAAAGGAGTAGAACATATTCACATTTGCTACATTCACTGAGGTGTGCTGGGTAAAGTGAACACTAAATCTGGTTTATTGTCTTATGCATTTAGGCTACAGGGACTGAGAAACGATAATGATAGAATTATAAGTACTGTACTCAAATTCTATTTAGACAAGCAAAAACCCATATGTGCACTTTTGTGATGTGTCAAAGGGCAATTACTGAACTTCCAAGAATCAGTGAGAAAAATGGCTTTACGAATACCAAAGAAATCCAATACTCCATCCACCCAAAGTACAAGAGACCATGGTAGAAGGGAAGCTGATGCTCCCAGTGCTGATGACCAGAAGAGCAGCAGCAGGAACAAATGGTGCTGTTCAATTTAATTTTACAAATGTCCTGAAGATTTATTTATCCATAACAAATGATTTTAGATTTTTTGCTGCTTGATAGTAGTCTTTATAGATTTGGCTGCAAACTCCCAGATAGCACTGGAAACTCCCAGCAGGCTCATTAGCTTCAGGTAGTTTGAAGATCAGTGAATGCTTATTACAAGATGAAAGCATAGCCCTGAGCTGCAATCTGACTGGATTGGGTGACTCACCTATTTTTTAATTTCTAGCAGACAAGACTAACTATTACTCCCTAGACCAGTGGTCTCCATACTGTGATCCAAAGGCCAAATCTGGCCCTTTGCTTGCCTTTACCCAGCCCTTGGGGCAGTTTTTCTTACCACTGACACCAATTATAGGGTATTCTCTCTTCCACTGACACCAACAATGGGACATTCTTCCTTCCACTAACTCAAATTATGGGACATTCTTCCTTCCACTGACACAAACAATGCTGCACTATTTCTCCTACTGACATGAGGCACCATTCCTCAAACTGACACCAGTGATTTGGCACTCTTCCTTTCACAAACTCTAGCGATGGGACCTTATTGCTCCCATTGATACCAATGATGGGGCACCTGTCCTCCCAATAATACTAATGACAAGGCATTGGTTACAGCTACTGTCATCAAGGCATTTTCTATTTCCATTGGGCAAAGTCCGGCCCCCTAAAGTCTGAAGGAGAGTAAACTGGCCCATGTCTATTCCTCTGGAAACCCATTACTGGTGGCATAAGCCAAGATGTTAACCTTGTTTAGTTAACTATAGGTATATCCATTGCACACCATTATTATCCGCTTGACCTCCGGAAGAGTTACCCTTCTTTCCTGACCAGCCCATTTTTGCGATTTGGCACTGCATTACTTTAACTGACAATTGCGCGGTCATGCAACGCTGTACATAAATTAAATTTATTTAATTTTGTACCACAAACAGAAATTTCTTTTGGTGGTATTCAATGACCACTGCATTTTTAATTTTTTTTCTCTGTAAACAAAAAAAATACTGACAATTTTGAAAAACAAAAATGCAACGTTACACTTAAGGTAAAGGCTTTTCCAGGAGTTTTCAGGACAGCACCCTTGAGAGACCTCGGCTCCTCTCCACCTGAGGAAACACCAACTCCACCCAGAAAAAAGTGTGGCCTCCTCACTCGGACCTCTGTTCATGACTTATCACCTCCGGTCACCTGGGGAGACACAAAACAAGACACAAAAGAAGCACCATATAAACCGATATAAAGGGTGGGTAACTGGCGCTCTCCTGAAAGATGTCTGGAAAAGGCATTACCAAAAGTGTAACTTTGCATTTTCCCCTCCCTGTCTTTCAGGACAGCACCCTTGAGAGGATAAGCAAGCACCTACCCTTAGGGCAGGACCACCACTTGCAAGACATTGCATCCGAAGGCCTGCTCCTTTACTGAGACCAGGTCAAGCCTGTAATACTTAACAAAGGTGTTGTGATTGGACCAGGTAGCTGCCTTGCATATCTGTCCCACAGTTGCACCAGCCAACTCGGCATACGTGGTTGCCATAGTCCGAGTAAAGTGAGCCACGATGCCTTCTGGGACTTCTAGACACTCAGCTAGATATGCCTGTCTAATTGCCAGTTTCAGCCATCAAGCCATCCAAGGTGCTCATAGAAGCTTTACAACCCTTCATTGCTCCTGAAAATAATACAAAAAAAGAATCTGACTTCCTGATATCTTTAGTCCTGTCTAAATAATGAAGAATACATATTTTAACATCTAACTTGTGAAATTTCTTTTCTTGGTCACAAGAAGGATTAGAACAAAATGACGGTAATTTCTAGGCTTCGATGAAATCTTGAGGCTATCTTGGGTAAGAAGACCGGGTCTGTTCTAAATATTACCCTATCTACAAAAATCTGGAGGAAGGGGGCCCTGAATTAAAGGGCTTCCAACTCACTTACTCTCTTTGCTGTGGTAATAGCTACCAGGAATAATGTCTTGAAGGTCAACATTTTCAGGGAACCTGAATCCAAAGATTAACATGGGGAGATTGACAGTGGATTGAGCACTGTTGTCAGGTCCCACTTTGGAAATAGCAGCTCCCTTACTGGCTTTCGTCTGATCAAGGACTTAATAAACCTCACCACAAGCTCATCCCTGGCTAAGGGTGACTCAAGGAATATGCTAAGGGCCAAGATCTGGCCTCTTAGCGTACTCACTGCTAGCCTCTTGTTGGCCCCAGCCTGCAGGAATTCCAGGACTGATACTAGACTATGCACTTACGAGGAAGTCTGAGCACACCATCTGTTAAAAAGTTTCCAGTCCTTAAGGTAGATTGAACTGGTCTCTTCCTTTCTACTATTTAAGAGGGTGGATACTATCCTAGCAGAAAACCCTTTCCTCCTCAGCAGCTGTTCTTCAGAAACCAGACTGCTAGATTCCACCTGCCTACCTGGGGCATACAGTAGGACTGGACCCTGTGAGAGAAGGTCCTCTTGGCACGGCAACATCCAAGGAGGATAAGTATCCAGGACCACGAGGGTCAAAAACCAGGCTCACCTGGGCCAGTGCAAGGCTATCAGGATCAGGGAAGTTTGCTTGGACCTGAATTCTTTCAGAACTGCCTGCATCAAAGACACTGGGGGGGGGGGGAAGGCGTAACGCAGGGGAAGTCCCACCGTTGCATTAGTGCATCCACCGCCAATGCCCCGTCCCAACTAATTAAGGAGAAAAATACCAGGACCTTGGCATTCAGGCCTGATTCAAAAAGGTCTATGGACAGAGACCCCCACTTCCCTGTGATAATCTGGTAACTGAGCATCCACTCTGATTCCTTCAGTTGCCTTCTGCTGAGAAAGTCTGCCACTTGATTCAAATCCCCTCTCAGGTGAATGGTGGATAGGGAGGCTACATTGGCCTTGCCCCAGGTGAGCAGTTCTGAGGCCAGGGACTACAGAGTTCTGCTTTGTGTCCCTCCCTGTCTGTTGATGTATGCCATGACCAAGGAGTTGTCCGAGAGCACCTGCACGTGTTATCCCACAGCTGCTCCTGGAAGGCCACAAGTGCATCTGACACAGCTTTCAGTTCCTTATAGTTTGAAGATCTTCCCCTCTCTTCTGGTAGCCAAGAGCCCTGTGCCATGGACCCCTCTAGGTGTGCTTCCCAACCTCTTGCACTTGTGTCCGTTGTAACTTGGGAAAGACCCATAACAGCCCCTGGGCTAAATTGTTTGACCTCCTCCACCACCAGAGTGTTCTTTTCACCCAGGGAGATACCCATACTAAGGAGTCCAGAGTCTCCTGACGGCGATCCCAGATGTCCAAAATGAACAGCTGGAGGGGCCAAAAATGCAGCTCTGCCCACTGCATCGCCAGCAGGCCAGCTCCGCAATTGGGAGATATAAGTAGGTGTCCCTTAGATCTATTGAAGTCAGGAAGCAGGGGGGAAGAAGAGACCTGACTGAGAATATGTAATCTATCCGGAACCTCTCGTATTTTATGGACTAGTTCAAGGGTCTGAGGTTCAGAATGAGCCTGTACTTCCCTGAGGGCTTCCTGACCACAAAGACATGGGAATAAAAGCCCTCTCCAATCTCTGTGGAGGGAACCCTGAAAATGACCCTTTGCTCCTCCAATTTCTGCAAAGAAGAGAGCAAAGCTGATGCACATTTTGGGAGTTCTGTCACTAACAGCCTCTGCACCTTTAATTCTAGGCGGTACCCCCTTTTCACTATACCTAGGATAAAAGGGCTGGAGGACACTGTTTCCCACTGTGGGAGGAAGACCCCCAATCTTCCTCCCACCGGGGGAACATCGTCATTGAGACTTTTGGGGCTGCTCACAAGAACGGAAAATTGCTCCTCCCCTGACTTTTCCCTTCTCCCCAAAGGTTTCTTCTGCTCCTTCGGCCTATTGACCTGTACCCTCTTCTGGGAGTGAAATTTCACCCTACCCTGCACCTTGGGTTTTTTCTTAAGTGGAAATGCCTTTTTCTTGTCAGCAGTGTGGTCCAGCACTGTTTCAAGACTGGGCCCAAGAAGGAGATCCCCTGTGAACGGGATGCCACAAAGTTTAACTTTGGAGGCAGCATCCCCCTGCCAGATTTTAAGCCACAGGGCTCTAAGGACCGAGTTAGTCAGGGCTGCTGACCTTGCCGTCATCCTCACTGACTCTGTGGAGGCATCTGCAATATAACCAACCTCCCTGTAATAAGGTTAGTATCTTATCTTTTGGAGAACCTGCAACAATATGGGCCTATAGCTGTGTGAGCAAGTATTCCATATTCCGAGCCACCATTGTAGTGGCCATGGCATGCTTTAGGTTGGATAGTGTGGAGTCCCAGGATTTCTTAAGAAGGGAATGTCATCCCAGGAGGAAGTCCTGCCCCTCAACTGGAAGAGACATCCCCCATCATCCGGCCTGGCAAAAAGCTCCACTGCTGGCATCAGACACTGAGCAGCGGTACCTCTCCCCTGGGTCCCCCTGCTCAGTGAAAGCCAAGCCAGAGAACAGAAGGTAAAGGACACTCCCCCTCTGCACCCAGAGGACTGAACAGGTCCCTTCCAACCCACTTTTCCCACCACTGGGAGGAACAAACTTGGACCGTACCCGGTCCTCCTCCAGGCACAGCGCGGCCCCCTGGCCACCCTGGAAGGGCTTCCCAAAAACATGTTTCCCTACCAGAGGAAACACCATTACTAAGGACTGATTTGGGAGGCCGCACTATTATCTGGGTGGAGGTGGTGTTTCCTCAGGTGGTCTCTCAAGGGTGCTGTCCTGAAAGACGGGGAGAGGAAAACAATATTTTTTTGTTTTCTGCTATAAAACATAACCAATAAAAAAACTTAAAAAAATCCAAATTCTTCAGAAAATTTAGGCCAATAAGTATTCTGCTACTTATATTTGGTAAAAAATCCCAAAAAGCAAATATTGATTGGTTTGCCCAAAAATTATAGCGTCTACAAACTAAAGACTGGGATTTTTTTTATACTAGTAATGGCAGTGATCAGTGATTTATAGCAGGACTGCGATATTGCGATGTACATTTGTACACTAACTGACACTTTGTGGGAACCAGTAACACTAATACAGTGATCAGTGCTAAAAATATGCATGCACTGTACTAATGACACTGGCTGAGAAGGGGTTAAACATCTATGGCAATCAAAGGATTAACTATGTGCCTAGCTTTGTGCTCATGTACACTGTGTGCTGCTTTTACCAAGGGAAGTGATGGATTTTATTGCCTGCTTTGCAGGCACACAAAATCCATCATTTCTCCCCTGTCAGAACAGAGCTCTGCCTTGTCTCTACCTGATGATCGGCAGGTGCTGGCGGACATCTGTTGGCCAGCACCTATTGATCGGTTTCTGCTGTGAGTATTCACAGCAGAAACGGCCCGCTGGTGGTGTGCATTTCCAAGGTGGAAGTGCACAATCATGTTTATATACATGATTTTGCACAAGAGGGCCACCCTGTAGCAGTATATCATCTATGGGGCAGTCCTAAAGTGATTATTGTTAGATTTGCAACCCACAATATCATTGGCTCCTACTAACATTGGCTTAAAAAATACATATGTAACTATTAACATTTCTGTAGAACAGAAATACAGTTTTTGTCAACCAGTCCTGATGCCACTGTGCTTCCCTGAAAAGTTCATCCCATTTACCATTATGCAGCTTTACAAAGTCACAGTCTATCTAGAAGGCACTTGTGCGTTTAGAAAAGGCATCTAAAAGTCTTTGGTGTTGGAAGCAGAGGCTGTGTTTTAGATCAGTTTAAAGAACAGTGAACACTCATTACAAGAATAGAACACAGCTTCTGGGGATGTCTATGGATTTTGGAACTGGAGTTCACTGAAGTGTTCCCATAATCTGCATACTGCACACTTAAAATAATAGAGGTTTTCTGTTTTACAACTCCTCTGTAATGGAATTCATTGTCAGAAAAGTACAGACTGCATATCCCTCATTGATATGATCGTCAGACAAAACCTTAAAAGCTCTCATGTCACTGTTCAAAATTTCCTAAATCTCCTCCGGTAGGAAGTGTTCTGCATGTATGTCAAAATGGTCTTTTTGTATTCAACACTTGTAAGAGCTCACTGATCCCATCAAAGTATGTATCAGGCTAACCACCAAATATAATTAAAGGGCATTATCAGTGGGGCATGGGACATCAATGACTACCAATGTACTGAGGCCTTATATTTTCAACATACAGTCACGCTCCCTAAGCTTGTTGGAAGTGATGTGTTGCAACGTATACCGATTATCAAATGCATATTACTTTTTAAAAGCAGGCTTACCGAAATGTGTCTCTTGCCTGCTGCTCTGTCTTGATATGACCCATTTAATGAATTACTCTGGAAAATGCCATTTGTTTTATTTATGCATTGAAGCGCTGGCTCACTTCTTTCTCTTTGTATGTCCCACTTTGCTAACCCCACTGCAATAGCGTCAGTTCTCTTTTTCCAGCATTGTATTTCTTGCTTGCTGCTCTGTCCAGGTATGAACCACTTTTTAGCAGTTCTTTTTAGAAACTGGAAACCTGACTTGAATTGTTTTCCATTATCCACCTTATGGCCTTCCCTGAAAAGAGGTTAAAGTGTGTGTATGTCAAAGCAAAATAGAGAAACAGCATTTTTGTGGACTGAGTGGTGTCAGTCCTGCCCATTGTCTTTTGCTAAACTATTCCACAAATTCACCTGTCTTCCTATACACAGCATAGGGACTAATGCCTAGTACACTCTGTGTGAAAATCAGACATAGGATCATCTGACTTTCCACAAAGCTACATATCATGATGTAACCGTCAATGGTATTAACATGTACGAAAACTCTTGACTGACAAAGGCAAACGTTAGCAAACATAGCTACCTACTAGCATAGTAGAAGAAAAAGTGTTGGGTAGTTCTTTGCTTCCGGGCATTCGCATTTTTTCCTATTCGATTATTTCTGCGTGATTACTAAACACATTGAACGAAAACCGAATTTTGTGTTCACGTGTGATAAAATTTCTAGCTTGCACCTTTGTCGTCAGAACCGTCAGAATCGGCTGTGGGAAGCATTATACTAATGATCAGATAAATGACCTGTTGTTCCTCGTACAGGCATGTTCATACAATTTTTTTATCGTGTGTATGGGCCTTAATGAACTTATAGTTAAAGGTAAGAACAGGGAGGTCCACTTTGAGCTAGCACAGGCAGAGAACACAGAACACAGGACAGGTTTTGAATTTCTGATTAGAGCACCGGTTGTTTTCTGTACTTATGATACAGATATAAGAAAATACTTTATTAAAATATGATCAATGGTATATTTAACTGACAACAAGCGAGCAAGTATGAAATGAAAACTCAGTGCTTAGAATTTTACAGTGTTCTTTTTTTAAGAGATCTGAGTGCAGCTCTGTTATAGTCAATGACTTCATGTGCATGACTTTTAGATGCATGACCTAGAGCAGCATTCATATCCAAGAAAAATGCCCAAATTCCGAATGTATTTGCATATTTTATGCATGTTTGCATTTGTGCCAACTTTTACATGAATATGGCATGCATCATAAATGCACTCTATGGGAGCTGTCATCCTCCTAGCAATGAAGTATGCTAGACAGCAAGAGCTAGGAGGCAGGTGGCTCGAGCCTCCTAACGTCCTTTATTGCTAGGAGGCAAGAGGCACTATTGGCAGCAGCAGCTGCTCCAGACCATCATGTAAATAATCGTGTGTAATCAGTCGGGTGCTGCTGTTGCCGGTCACACACTATTAATGTTTAAATGTCAGCCCCGAATTCATAAATGATTGAAGGCCACCAATTAATGACTGTTCCAGGGCCAACATGCTTCCTTTGGTGCTAGAAGGAAGGTGCCTAGCGTCCTAGCAACCAATAGTGTATATTTTCATTGTATACTTTGAGTATGTAAACATTACAGAAATGTACATACAGACAACATTTTACACAGAACCTTGCTGCCAGCTTCTTGAGGCCTTATAGTTGATGTGTCTCTCCTGACTGCCCTATTCATAACTGAGAGACTCAAGGTCTGGGTCTGCAGACTGAAGTGGCATCCTAATCTGGCCTAGTTTGTTGTACAGATGCACCTTTCAGCTTTGGAACTTAAAGTGGTTGTAAAGGCAAGACATTTTTTACCCCAATGCTTTCCCTGCATTAGGCTGAAAACACCCCAGGATTTGTGTCTCTCTATATACCTCTATATACTTAGCTGAGTGCTCACTTGACCCAGTGCTGGGCCTGTCTGTAGCAGCTTTCTCCTCTCTCCCTGCATTCACCAGATAGAGTCAGCAGCAGGAGCCATTGACAGCTGCTGCTGTCAATCAAATCCTTTGAGGAGAAATCAGGGAGTAGGGTTGAGCCACGCTGTGTGTGTCTACGGATGCACACTGACCGACTTGTGAGCAAGCCTACACATGCCCCCCTAAAGCAGGCTTCCTTACTACAATAAATCACAACTGTGTGCAACCGCAGCCGGTCTGCAGTTATACTCTGTCAATCAAACTTGTGGCCCTTCAGAAGTTTTGGAATTGCAGACAATCAGGAAAGGTCTGGCACTGTCACATGACAATCATAGACAGGTAGCTGTTTAATTAATGTTGGCTGTCATTTCTTCTGCCTTGTACCCACTATGAAGAATAGCGATGTTGGGCAGTAGGATGTTGTAGGAAATTGCTCAGGTCCATGGAACTGTGGGATGTGTGTCAAAATCTGGGACAGTCCTGCAAAATCTGAGATTGTTGGATGGGTTATACAGATGATTTCTTTTTATACCATCTAATCTTTGCCAGAAGCAACCCTCCCTCTTTCTCTGCACACACATAATTCCTGAAAATGCAACAAAACCTTGTTTTAGTTATTTGCAGATTTGTGGGCCAGATATTAGTCATCTGAGTGAGTTATCGACCCTACTTGCGTGAATCAACGAATTTAATTGATTTGCTCATCTCTGCTCTTAACTGATATGAAAACATCATGCAGCAAAATACAGAAAGACATAAAGCACTTTTTCATTGTGCTAGTACTGTGAAGATACATGAGAAAAGCTATATACAAACACTTGCAATTTAGTCTTTTATCCTTTAGTCTGAGGCTTTTACTCATGTTGTCCTGAGAGAAAGACATGGATATTTGAGATAGATGAGAAATTCAGCTTTAAGCAAAATGGACAGCAATTTAACAGTCATTATCCATCATAAAAAAGTCCTAGATAATAAGACTGCAAGCTCCTGGGAACAGGTAGTGTGTGGATGATTAATACCATCTTTATTGCTCTGTATTTCACACTGTAGTCTATGCTCTCAAATGTAATACAATAATAGCCTCCTATTTTCTGACTCGTACAAATGTCCAGATTATTTTTTAATGAGACACAGTCATTCCGGGTGCGGGTTGAGCGTGACTTTATTTACTGAATGTTCTCTGCTTCACACCAGGCAGAAAATAAAGATGCATCCAACTTCCACCACCTCCAGGAAGAAAGAAATCCTGTTTCCTGGCAGTCAATATGAGTTTCAGCCCATATGTTTCAGTTTTATCTCTTACAGGTTCTTGTCACTGAGGAGAAATCAAATAAGCACAGAATAGCCAGAGGTGTCTGTACCTCCTGCTGTCTATTCGCTGTGCCCCATATAAATCATTTCCCTGCACATCAGTAAGTTTGTGCAGCAGAATCAAGATTTAAGCTAAGCCATACATGGGCAGATCTCTCAATTATTTCAGCAAGAGAGGAGAGATCTGCCTAGTTTAATGACTACTATAGTCATATAGTAAAATGTTTCAACTTTTTAACCAATTTTTATACTTTTTTTATTTACACATATTCACAGCCACAGGGACATTTCCCTTTCTACAGACATTTTAATGGAAACTTGTACTGAAAGAAAAATTTGGGATACCATTGCTGACCTCATTTTAAAAGTGTTAGTTACCTTGTTGTTTCTGGCTTCAGTACTTTTGGAGTCTGTAGCTCAGAAGAAGTGTAGCAGGGTGCTGCTGGTCTTAGTAGGTTCCCCCTCTCCCCCAGTGGCTGTATTGTTGGAGAATGGGCTGACCTCCAGTGCCTACTCTCTTTCTCTTGCTCCTGCCACTGCACAGTGGGCAGCGTGCGTGTCTCTCTATCCTCCCCTCTCCCTCCCAGAAGCACCGGTGATACACAGGGGAGAGAATATAGAGCACAGTGCTCCTTCCCCACCTCCTGGATGATGCGCCACTATAGATTATGGAACTGCTGCTCTATAGAGATAATGCTGGCTGTGGACTCCTTCACCCAGCATTCCTGGTTACAAGAGAAGAAGATGAGCAATGGAGTTTTCTGAGGACCTGGTCTGGGATGATCAGTGCAGGAAGCCAAAGATTGCTGACCTGTTGCTGTGTGGGTCTGCCCTGGGATAGAGCCTGCTGAGGGCCTGAGTGATAAGGACTGAGCCATTTAGGCTGCATTCACACTTGAGTGTTTTGTAGCTTGAAGTTTGAAGCTCTAAAAATCTCAAACTTAAAAAATCAATTGTTCTCTGCAGTGCATGTTCACACCTGATCGCGCAAACAGGCGCCATAGAAAATAATTGATTTTATAAGTTTGAGCGTTTTTGTAGCTTTAAGCTTCAAGCTACAAAACACTCAAGTGTGAATGCAGCCTTATAGCCTCTTGTGTTACAGACTGTGGTGTACAGACCTGCCACTCCTACCTGTTTGTGCCCACATTTAGAGAGACTGAACTTGGGAGCCTAAGGACTGAACCACCAAATGGTCTTTCACTGTGCTGGGACCAGAGCTAGGGAGACCTGTTGCTGTGTGAGTGCCTACGCCAGTAAGACCAGAGCCTTATGGGGAATTGATCCTGAGGACTGAGTCAATGGGACAACACACCGCCAAGCATTCTGGGTCCTTTGTGTACCTTTGTGGTAAGCAGAACCAACTGTGCTTATCTCATTAATGACTGCAATAAATGTCATCAGAGAATGACCCTTACTTAGCAGCCCTACAGTCCTCCACTGCATACAGTTTAAAGAGCCAGTAACATGTGCACCGCCATGAAGATGGGCCCCAATTTTTGCCAACTTAAAAATGATAATTAAGGCATCAGGTACTTTACAGCCATTCTCAGGGTTACCCCTCTCACAGAGTTGTGTCAGAGAACAGAAGACCCATCATACCAAGCAGCTCCTGCGGGGGTAGTACTACAGAAGCATGCAGCTTGTGAAGTAAAAAAAAAATTAGAACTCCAGATTTGTAAAATGTTTTCTTTTAGTGCTTAAAGCTGAAATCTAGGCAGATATAAAATACATAAACAATTGAAGCTCTGTATTCATTGATGCATTGTTAAATTAATTTTTTTAAATACAAGCAGTGTAAACATCCAAATTTGACTTGGTATCAGCAATTTGAGGTCTTGTAATGCAGATCTCAGAAGAGTTGGAGAGGAATAAGCAGCACAAGAATCCAATCAGTTCATGCGTTGACAAGCACCATACTAACAGGAGAAGAAAGTTGAGTGACAAATAGATTAGCTTATCAGTGTTCTGTTTCTCCTTCACTGTCCCATTACAGGCTAGGGGTGGGCCCATGACAAAATGAGCTCAGAAGTGTGTTCAATGATGTTGACCATCAGTCAGTGTAAAATACTGAGAACATCTAGTGATGGGAAAGATGAATTAGGTAGTATTTATCGTTCCTGATGTGGACCTACATCATTGGGCTATGTGAATGACATTGGACACAATGACCCACTACATATAAAGATGTTCCCCATTGAAAATTACATACAGTATCTTTGGTTGACTTTTATATGTAAACAAAAGGGCAGGGGATTCTGGCTGACATCATTGATGAAACATAGTCACGATAATATTTGGCCAATGAGACAACCCAGAATCCCAGGCCTGCTGGTTTACAAAGAATTTTTCTTATCTTATTTTTGTTATTTCAACATTTCAAAATTGAGCCTGATCAAGTGATTGTGACACTTAGCACTGGAGGAATGTGGGAATATATTAAAATTCATGTGCTGTTTTTCATAAAACAAGAAAAGGTAAAAGTCAACAACAGTAGACTTTAATATTCATGTAAACCCTATCACTAAACTCTCATAAGTTTTTAAAACATTCAATTAGATTAAAGTAATTTTTAATCTTTTTAAATTTGCACCTTAAATTAACCACTTTAACACTAAGCTATAACTGATAAACGGCTACAGTGTGGCTGTCCAGTTCTGGGAGGACGTCCCTGAATGTCCTCTCATGTGCGCACCTCCCGTGCACTCCCTGGGGAGCTGATCAGGCATGCTCTGTGAATGCTCTGTGCCTTGGACACAGTAGATCACAGATCAGGGTAAAGGGCCAATCACAGAAACCCTTTACCATATAATCAGCTGTATCCAATCACAGTTGTCACAGATGTAAACAGACTGAAATTCTTTACCAGTTATCAGCTCTCCTTCCTCACATAGAAACAGCACGTGAGGAAAGGAGAACCAATCTGTGAGGGGCACAGTGAGTACAGCATTTACACTGATACACAGTGCTCTGATCATTAGCTCAGCGTATCAGTGCCCATTAGTGCAGCTTATCAGTGCCCATCAGTGCTTCTTCATCAGTGCCCATCAGTGCAGCCTCATCAGTGCCAATCAGTGCAGCCCCATCAGTGCTGCCTTAGCAACGCACATCAGTGAAGAAGAAAAATTACTTATTTGCAACATTTTTTAACAAACATCAATACATTTTTTTTTAATTTGAGGCCTTTATTTGTTTATTTAGGAAAACAAAAACCCAGTGGTGATTAAATACTATCAAAAGAAAGCTTTATCTGTCTCCAAAAATGGTAAAAAAAATGTTTAATTTAAGTACAGTGTTGCATGACTGCACAATTGTTATTCAAAGTGTGACAGTGCTGAAATGTGAAAATTGGCCTGGGCAGGAAGTGGAGTTGATGGTTTTGCTACAAAGGTCCCTGTTAAGCACTTTCTCATATACAGTGATCACACTTGTACCCTTTTTTCCAATTGTATGTATGCTCGTGTCATTATCAGGAAACCCACAATGAGAGATACCATGCAGCCATCCTTGAGGTTCCTGCGTGTAGACAGGAAGAAGCTGCAAGGAGGCTGCAGGAGATCAGTAGTACAGAGATGCAACAGTAGATGGAAAAAAAGGTGAAAACAAGTATTTTCTTTCTTTAAATGTCAGTTTTGCTTTAACAAACTAAATGTCATTCAAATTAAAGTTGGCCAGAGACATGCGATAAAGGTCAGATCATGTATGCATTACATAGCTGATAAAACATCTCTTTACCAGTCAACTAGTATATAAACATCTGTGTTTAATTGAGCCGGCCATGTATACTTGTGCAATAAGCAGACATCCTAATATAGGGAAAATGCAGCTTAGCTGCCCCAAACGTTCCTCATGGAATGCAAACAATTCATAAATATTCCCATGCCGAGTAAAAGCTGTGGCTATACCCAGGTGCCATATAAACAGCAAAGGGTTAATCCACCTTTCAATGCCTTAGGGAAGACATTGCTGTGCAGATAAGAGACACTGTAATAAGCTGTCAGTGTGTCACTTGCCAGTACTATGACAGTGTCAGTGTGACAGCTTATTATCACCCTGGTGACATCCTCTTTCCTGGGATAAGCCCCTCACCGGCTGCAGATTTCAGGAGAGCAGAACAACTGAACCACTTTTAGTCTGAAATGTCAGATAAGTTCAGTAAGGTCACCAAAGGTACTCAGTCAACAATGTACCGATCTCAATAAGAAAGGCTGAGAACATCAAGACCCCAACTTTATCTGTATATCTGATTATATTCCCTGTGCAAAAGTGGAAAAAAAATCTATATCCTAAGTTAAAACTAGGATCTCAAAGCCAAAATGAACTTTGACGTGATACTTCATACTTCACACAAGTTCCAATCTGACAATGATCAAACAGAACATTTAAAGCCCTAAAGTTATTGCATTCTAAATTTAGATTGTAACTTTGTACTTTTGGGTGATGTGAGGGATGAACAGGATTTTTTTTTTTCACATAGAAACGTGTCATTACCATAAACTGCCATATTATTATTATTATTTTATTTTTTTTACTCATTACATATGCAGTACAATATTTTCCTGTCTTCTATTTCTCAGAGTTTGCTATAGGATTCACACAGCAGTTCATGTGACATCAGAGGGAATGTACGGTATATATTTTCTTTATTTATTCATTAGACTACAGATACTACAGATCAAAAAGTGTGCTTTTTGCATTCCCTTTTATTCAGGTAAATATGAAATGTTACTGATTAATATTTCATATCTACCATGTTATACTGGGAGATGGAGGAATGTATGATTTCTGTACTTTTGTGTTGTAATGAGAGTTTATTTGTACCTCCGCTGTTCCGCTCTATTTAGAGCCCACATAGCCAAATGAGTCAGAGGAGAGAACTATCCCCATCCTTGTCTCTAGTTTAATTGCTTGGTTTTGGATTTTAGGGCCCCTTCACATTTTTCTGGTTTATTGTGGTGTGTCACAACAAGTGTGTAAGTGCTTGTTTACACTTGCAGTTGGGGTGTGGTAAAACCACATGATTGGGCCATGGCTTTATTTCCCCCCCAACAGCCCCCCTTTTATCTGAAAAAGCAATGGCCGGGATGTACACATGCTATCTGTTGTGTTCAGCACTACCACCCGCTGAATGCTACCCACTTAAGTGAACAGGACCACACTGTAACTTTCCCACATCTGCATACAATGCATGCGGTTGCAGCATTTAGGTTGTTAAAACAGGCTGAGGAGGTGATATGTTGGGGTGTACTTACTAAATTCAAATACACTGAGCACTTTGCAAGTGCATTTGCACTCATTTTCCCCAGTGCTTAGTAAATGTGGTAAAGCTTTACT
Organism: Staurois parvus; assembly: GCF_062004578.1. Lineage (NCBI taxonomy): Eukaryota > Metazoa > Chordata > Amphibia > Anura > Ranidae > Staurois > Staurois parvus. The sequence goes on from NW_028317883.1 coordinate 4,311,091, forward strand.
TTTTAAAGAATAGCCAACCAGGTGCAAGGGAAATAAATTTAAAAAACCCAGCATTTTTACTTGTACATGATTGGATGATGAAAATCAGTAGCGCTTTGCCACATTTACTAAGCTTTAGGGGAAAAAATGAGCGCAACCACACTTGCAAAGCTTTTAGTAAATCCACCCTATTGCTTCCTCATTACCTGTCAAGGCATGCGGATCGCTTTTCACAGGAGCAGCAGTCCTTGCAAGTCCTTACACTTGAAGAATTTAGTTTTAACATTTAGAAAAGAAAGTATAAAAGTCACTTGTCCGACTATTCAATGGAGCCTCCATGGGCTCAACTGATCTCAAATTACTTTTCATTTGAGTACCATGTCAAGATCTTGATTTTCATAGAATAAATATTCTGCTTCAGAATTATCCTTGACAAAAAAAATGCATGCACATAAGACTAATTATAGTTCCTCTCTGCCGGGAGAAAATTCAACAATTACAAATTCATTCCTATTAGGTTCAACAAAAATTTTCCATCCTTGCCCTTCAATTTTCTTTATTTTTTTTAGCTCGCTCTTGGTTGTAATTGTCAAATGTTTTCCTTTAAATCTTAATCAAATGAATGTTCTGAACACAATTTTCTAAGGCTATTACAGGTGTTATACAGATGTAAGGCCAGCTTTGATGTGTGGTATGTTGTGCGTTAATGTGCATTGTGTTACAACAGCCCATTCCAGCCACCGATCAATCATATCCATCTAGTTATGACTAAAGACATGTAGGCTGAAATGCGTCAGATGACTGTTACTGTAACTCTTACTCTGTAGTTGTGCATATCGCGTATATGGATTATTACTCTCGGTTGTGCTACTGGAGGTCAAGCACCCGTGAGTTCTGTTGATGGAAGTCTGTATGGGTAGCAGCACCTAATCCTTTTTCTACAGTATTGAACATCCTATCCATACCTCTGATGCACTGAACAAACTGGCATTGTGTCAGCATGAAGTACAACCACTTAAAGTGGTTCTAAAGTCTAAAGGTTTTTTACCTTCATGCATTCTATGAACTCGGTGTATAGCTATTCACCCTGAGGTCCACACAGAGGACAAGGGGGCTCTCTTTACGTCTGGAGGAAAAGAAATTTAATTTCCAAACATGGAAAGGTTTCTTCACAGTGAGAGCTGTGAAAATGTGAAATAGACTCCGTGAAGAATTGGTTCTGGCCAGCTCAGTGGATTGCTTTGAAAAGGGCCTAGATTGTTTCCTAGATAAACAGAATACAACTGGATACTAACATTTATAGGTAAAGTTGATCCAAGGAATATCCGATTACCTCTCGGGTGATCAGGAAGGATTTTTTTTCCCAGCAGGAGCAAACTGGATCATGCTTTGCTGGGTTTTTTGCCTTTCTCTGGATCAACTGTGAGTATAGGATTATAACTTTTTTTTTAATGGTTGAACTGGATGGACTTTTGTCTTTTTTTCAGCCAGACTAACTATGTAACTATATACAAAAACTTCTGTTTGTAGTAGCCCCTCTAGCCCCTCCTAACACTTACCTGAGCTCCCTCTTGATCCAGTGATATCCACAAGAGCCGTGGTTCTCTGGGGACTCCCATTCCGGATTGGCTGAGGCAGCAGTGGGAGCCATTGGCAATTACAGCCAGTGAGTCAGTCAGGAGAGGGAGAGGGCAAAGCTGAGCCACAGTTCTGTGTATGAATAGACACATAGAGCCACGGCTCAGGGGCGCAACTGCTTGGATGCCTCCATAGCAAGGTTCTTGCTGTCGCAGCACCCTACAGGAGGGAAGGGTCAGGAGTGCTGGCAGGGGACCCGAGAAGAGGAGGATCCAGGATGCTTTGTGAAAAATCACTGCACAGAACAGGCAAGTAGGACGCGTTTGTTATTTTTAGGAAAAAAAAAACAAAACAAGACTTTAATATCACTTTAAGCTCCAAAAGATTTTACCCATTTCATGGCCAGGGCATTTTTTGCTATTCAGCACTGCGTCATTTCTACTGGCAATTGCGGCATCATGCATTACTGTACCCAAATTAAATTGATATAATGTTTTCACACAAATAGAGCTTTATTTTGGTGGGATTTAATCCCCACTGGGCTTTTTAATTTTTATTATATAAATAAACAAAGACTGGAAAATTTTGAAAAACATGTTTTTTTCTTTCTGCTATATAAACTATTTAATTAAAAAAATTAAAAATAAAATTTCTTCATAAATGTATGCCAAAATGTATTTTAAATACAAATTCTGATAAGTGCATATTAATTGGTTTGTGTGAAATTTAGAGTATCTATAAACTATGGTATATCTACTGGAATTTGTATTTATTTATTTTATACTAGTAATGACGATGATCAGCAACTTATAGTGAGACTGTGATAGTGTGGTGAGCAATCTGACACTAACTGACACTTTGTGGAAACTAACTGTCACTGACATCACCAATGGCAGTAATACAGTGATCATTGTTAATGCTATACAATGTCACTGTACTAATGACATTGGTTAGGAAGGGGTTAACATTTAGGGGCAATCAAAGGCTTAACTGTGTGCCTAACAATGTTTACTGTGTGTAAAGTGTGCTACACTAAGCAATGTGCCTGTACATAGACTTCTGATGGAGACTACACATGGCCATTTCAACACACATATTGCAAGAATGGTTCACTGTTGTCACCTTCAAAAAACTTGCCTCGAGAAATTCCATGCAACCATTGCAGAAATGCACATAAAGAATAAAAGTATGCAAAGAGGCTGCAAGAAATCAGCAGGCAAGATATGCAATAAAAAAGGTGAAAACAAATTGTATTTAATAAAAAAATAGCTGCAGATTTTGATACACAGTGCACAGAGCAAAAGACGTGTCATTCAGTAAGGTTGTACAGAACATTCATTTGGAAAGAAAACTGTCATGATATAAATACAATATGTAGGTTGTCAACATTAATATCCATCTGAAAAAGCTAGTTGCCTTGTCATAATGATTTTTAGACTTCGGTATATTTGGAGATAAGTATATAAAGCTAATCTGGCTGCATTCTTCACTAGCTGCATACTAATTCCAGGTCAGCAATGGCACCCAAACATTTTTCTTTTAAGTTTCTTTCATTTGACAATGAGTCAATGAGAAAACATAACAAATCCTAAATGATCAGCTGAGTGTCATATCATCAACTAATACATTGATTAATACACAGCAGCTTTTAAGAAATACTTAAACTAAATGAATGATTCTCCCTGCTGGTCCCATGATCCCGATATGCATATCAAATACATTTTGTACCAGTGTAATATTTTTCTAGGAAACTCCTTAAGGGACAATGACCTCCTTCATTACCATTCTACCCACCTAGCAGACATTATTCTTCTGGCTGTAAAAATTGTTTACCTAAAGGAATCTTTGTAGATTTCTTCTTATCTCACCCCAGGTCCAGTTTTCTCTGCAAAGCTCTGGAGGATGTATGTCCTGATGGTACTCCTATGCTCATTGAAGCACAAATGTATTTTCCAAGTCGACATTGACATTTAATTGTGTAGACCAGTAGCAGCAAGTGAGTCATCCTTTAATGGTTAATAGTCCCATTTGTATTAATGGGGTTTACTCAATATCGGTGTTAATAGTGTAGAACTAACCATAAGGAGACTGTCATTTTTAAAGATTTGTTTCAATTGGTGGTGAAAAAGAAATGCCAGTGCTTAAGAATTGTAGGTCACAGTATGCTGTAGTAGATCAATGACTTCTGTAAAGGAAAGGGAAGCCTCTTAGGTCTTGGGTCGCCCAGAGAACTATGTCTGCAGGTCAGGTAATATCCCTTTGACTTCCATTGACCATCACACCAGACTTTTCATCCGTAACAGCCATAGACTATATTTCTCTCCATTTCTTTTTTATTGTTATGCTGGCGTCTTCTGGAAATAAATAAAGAAAGAAAGCCTTTTATACACTAATTGCTCTGCAACTCTGCAGGGTGTTCAGATAGCTGTGATAAGGATGGCTGGACTCGGCCGTTCTGATGCTGCCAGGAAATTATTTCATCTACTTGCTTCAGCGGAGGACAATATAACTAGAGAAAAAACATTGCTGTGCGATTTCCAGTCAAGAGTTAAGTTTTCTTTAGTCACAACTGTGCAATTTTAGCTCTGCTTGTCAGGTCTTCGGTGTAAGGCGATTGCACAGCATTGCGCATCCAAGTACTTCACTATGTGGCTGTATTCTCTACTCTCTAAGTTTTGTTGTTTTTTCAACAAATGATAAGGGGTGGCATATTTTCAAATTGTCTTCATTTTTAAACTTTCCCAATCATGTGAAAAGTGGTGTTGTCATGAAGATAATGCCAAACTCTTCAAAATCTCCCCAGGGAGCACTTTGCAGCCACAAGGGCGAGCTTAATTGATGACGTTGCTTTTTCATAGATACAGCACTGAGAGTGAGCATTGTCACCCTAGAACAAGAAATGTGTTAATTGTCAAAATAATGCAGCCACCACATCTAACGACCAGTTAGCTGCAATATATTACATTTTTGTTTTCATGTACTATGTATTTCAACTGTGTATTTAGCTACTTGGGTTGTGTTCAGTTTTTAATTCTCCACAGAGGAGAATTATTCTGGTTTTGGGCCCAGTTTCAAAAAGTAAGTGACTTAATAAAAAATGCATTGCAGTGTTAGCAGATGCTGTGAATGTAGTTAGCCACTATTGGTAGTCAGGTTTGGTGCCAGTGATTCATTGAATAATGGCCAGCTGGTCAGATTAATTACTAGTTCAGACAGGAGCTGAATGGCCCAGATGTAATTGGTGGTAGCTACAGCCAACACAGGGAATGCATGCATGAACCAACACATTGCACAAGCCTTCTTTCCTTCCTTCACTTCATCCATTTTACTAGAGATTTTTAGATTTAACCTTCCATCTATTCTCCCCTTCTTTAATGTTTTCCTCCATCCATTCAATGTTTGTACTATTTGTGCCTTCAAAATGGCTCACTCCTTTCCTAGAGAAAACTAATTGTTATTTGCAAGCAGTTGTGTAGGGTTTTTTGGGGGTTTTTTTGCTGTTTGTAGACATTTTTACAAATATATTACAGTTTTTCTCTCAATATGAGCATTTTTCCTGAACTGTTATTTTCTATCAGAGTATCTGCATATATAGTATTTCAACACATTAGTGAAAATGGTTCAGATGCAATATACCTATCAAGATTCAGCAAAATCTCCAATCAAGTTAAACCTCAACCTCTTCCCTAACACGCTATAGCCGAAAGACGGCTACAACGTGGTTGTCTAGCTCTGGGATGATGTCCATTCCAGAACACGCCCCCTGTGCGCCCCCAGCGGCATGCACCCGGCACCACAAGTGATCGCTGTGTCCTACGGAAACAGCTGATCACACAATATGGTAAATAGCCAATCACAGAGTTTTTTTTTTATTCCGTAAAAGTTTATTGATAAGAAACAGCAGGATACAAGAAAAACGCACACAAGTCAACAATGAGGCAGTGGACAAAGTATAGAACAAGATACGGGAAAAAACAAGGTGGAATGCATCACTGTGGGTAAATTAAACACGTCGGGTCACGACAAAGATAGGCCTGTAATACTCAGGTGTCATTATTATGCAATATAGATGATTAAAGCGGCATACCTCCATCAAATATGTGTCAATGTGCTAATCTGTACAGGGAGGAGTGATATATTCGGAGCCTACACCAAAGTCAATACACAATCGTGAAACGATAAAGAGATTGTAGTGTAAGTATGATTTTCGTGAGTATCGCTGACAAACATAAAGGGGGTAAGCTATTCACATACCAAGTATTCCCGTAAAGAGTGATTAAAATAGATATATGTATAGGAGCCTGTCAAAGAAGGAAGAAAAGAGAAGAAAGAAAAAGATGGGAGTCAGGAAAATGCAAAAAAAAAGGGGGGGGGGGAGGGTAGGGGGAGGGAAAGGGGGGAAGTGGAGGAGGGGGGAGAGAGAGAGGAAAGGGGAACAGTGGGAGGGGGTGAGGAATAGGAGGCGGGAGCTGCGGATTTTGTGTCATCATCCATATAATAAGTCATAAATGGACGGGCCAAAATTCTAGACTATCACCAGTGTCAGGCAATCAGGTATAAAGCACCGAGCAAAGGTTGTTGCCATCCAGTCCATGAAAGGAAAAGGAGTATAACCAGAAGTGGGGCTGAGTTAAATCAGGTGTCCTGACCCATGAGGGATCGGTATGTAGGAGTGGTTACAAAATGGGTCCAGCAGGCCCAAACATGAGAGTATTTGGTTGGCATACAAGTGCCGTCGCAATCAATTCTTCCATTTCCGCCATTTTGCCCACACGAGTGAGCAAATCGCGTATTGGGGGGGTGGGTGTAGCCCCATAGAACGGGGAGACAGAGTCTGGCTGCGTTGATCATATGCATAGCTAGGGACTTGAAATACTGACTCTTAGGAATGGGGGTATGGTGGAGCAAGAGCTGAGCTGGAGAGAGAACTATGGGCAAAGTGGTCACTGACACCACCAGCCAATGGACCTCCTGCCAGAGTGGTTGAATAAGTGGACAAGACCACCAAAATGTGGAAAAATGATCCATCTAGTGCCCCACATCTTCAGCACATGTTGGGGACAGAAGGGTTGAACCGATGAATTCTGGAGGGAGTACGGTACCATCTAAATATGCAGTCCGAGTCCAATAAATCCGTCTCTAGATCTCTATTCCACTCACGGCAGGAGGGAAAGAAATTGTAAGTCCTGCTCTCCCCTAGGAGAGGGTAAATCTCTAAGATCACGTGTGTTCGTGGCTCGGCTTTAGAGCATAAAGATTCAAACGGAGTAAGAGGACGAGCCCAATTATGGTGGGATTTATGTAAAAGCAAGAAGTGTCTAATCTGAAATAGGCCCAGATGGGATATTCAGGCTAACCAGTAGCTCTTGCAATGATTTCACCTTACCTTTGTGAAGGAAATGTTTCACTAGGATCTGGTCATACGGCCAGTGTTTAGATAAAAAATAGTTGTGCAAACCCAGGGGAAAATCTGGATTAAGGCAAATGGAAGTCAAGAGATTAGGTGAGTACAAGATGGACGCCGATTTACAAGCCGAGCGGAAAATTCTTAACGTGGGCCCCAGCAGAGGGTGGGAAAGGAGAACTTGAGGTGTGTGCTTCGTCAATAGCCAAGGGATCGATGTCAGGGGTGAGGGTGAGAAGGCATTTTCTAAATAGACCCAATCTTTGGAGGCAGTATGGATGTGCCAGTCGACTATGTGGGAAAGATGACATGCCCAATAGTAGCGGTGTAGGTCAGGGAGCCCAATTCCCTCACTAAGTTTAGTATGGGTGAGTTGATAAAGCGAAACACGCAGACGCTTGAGGTTCCATAAGAATAGTGAACATATTTTCTTACAGGAGGCAAAAAATGCCAGAGGCAACTGAATTGGCAAAGTTTGAAAGAGATAGAGAAGGCGCGGAAGTATGTTCATTTTAATTATTGCAGCCCTTCCAAACCATGAGAAGCAAGGGTGCTGCCACTTGTTTAGATCTTCTTGTATGGCTCGAAGAGCTGGAAGGAAATTTTTGGCATAAAGGTTGTCCATATTATGGGTAAGCTGTATACCAAGATAAGGAAGGGCTACTCTTTCCCACTAAAATGGGAAATGGGACTCACAGAAAGAAACTAGATCAGTGGGAAGGGTTATGTTGACTTGGAAAAATTGATTTTGAGATTCGACAGGAAGCAGAAAAAAGCAAAGTCTTTCAGCAAATTTGGCAGAGTGGTGCGAGGATCAGCCAAAAATAGGAGAATATCATCCGCATAAGCAGCGAGCTTATATTCTTTGTCTGCCACCTTGATCCCCTTAATATCTGGGTTAGCGCAAATTTTTCTCAGAAGAGGCTCAAGGGAAATGACAAAGAGGAGCCGGGAAAGGGGGCAACCCTGACGAGTTCCATTTCCGAGGTGGAAAGAGTTTGACAAATGTCCATTAACCCGTACTCGGGCTGTAGGGCCCGAGTATAGGGTCATTATAAAGTTCAGCATCTTCTCACCCAGACCTAACGCCATCAAAGATCTCTGCAAGTAATTCCATGCAATCCTGTCAAAGGCCTTTTCTGCATCCAAAGAAAGGAAGAAACCAGGAAGGTTAGATTTACAAAGCCAGTGGTGGAGATTAAGGGCCTTAATAGTATTATCCCTAGCTTCTCTGCCAGGGATAAATCCCACCTGATCCAAGTTAATCAGGGAGGGGAGCAAAGAAAGAAGTCGGTTAGCAAGTATCTTCGCAAACAACTTAACATCCACATTCAGCAGGGAGATGGGTCTGTAATTGGAAACCAGAGTATTGTCTTTATCGCTTTTGGGGATAACTGAAATATGTGCTTCTAAAAGCCTATGATAAGGCCTGGGGGACTGAGAAAGAGTATTAAAAGCAGAAAGAAATGGAGTACCCAGGATGTCTAGAAAGGATTTGTAATAAGCTGCCGAGAAGCCGTCAGGACCCGGACTTTTACCAGGTTTCATCTGTTGTACTGCACACTGCAGCTCGCTCAGGGCCAAATCTTGTTCCAGCGAGAAAACCGTCTCCTCAGGGAGAGCGTTCAGACCGTCTAGATGGAGGAATTCAGAGATCAAGGAGGCTGTAGACCTGTCGGTGTGCAGTGGGGGGCGTTGCGGCGGAAGATTGTATAAGGATTTATAGAAATGTTCAAAATGAGAGGTGATATTGGGGTTGGACGTGGCCACCGTACCATCCGGACCTCTTATTTTATGTATTTTATGTATAGTCATGTTTGATCGTTTTTCGCGGAGGGCTCTAGCTAGAAACTTCCCACTTTTATTAGCAAACTCATAGTATAGCTTTTGGGAGAGAATGAATCTTTTCTTGACCACCTTGCCCAGCTCAGTAAGAAGTTGCAAACGGGTATTCGTAAGTTCTGAAAGAGTCAACGCAGCCAGAGTCTGTTTATGTAATAACTCCAAAAAGCGTATCTTATCTGTAAGAAGATTCAGGCGTTTCTGTCTTTTTTACGCCTCGTCGCCGCCGCTATGAGGCTACCACGGATAACACATTTATGGGCTTCCCACTGCGTGAGGGGAGAGGTGTCCGAAGAGCAATTCAAATAAAAATATTCAATCAGATGAGAGCGAATCTCTTGCTCGATAGCACAATCTGCAAGAAGCGAAGCTTCTAGGCGCCAAAATTTAGAGCGTGCAGATTTCTCAGGGAGCCGGTGATCGGAGAGAACCATCGGCTCTATGGAAGCAGCGTGGAGGAGTGGGAGGTCTGACTGCGACAAGAAGAAATAATCTATCCTAGAGTATTTATTGTGTGGCGGAGAAAAAAAACGTGTAGTCCTTAAGTAGGGTAGAGTGTGCGCCAAGAGTCATGTAATTGCAGGTGTTGTAATAGCATGCGTATTTGCTTAAGGGCCTTGAAAGGCAAAAACGAACTTCCTGAGGAGGAGTCTAGCAATGGGCTTAAGGGAACATTCAGGTCCCCCCAGTATCAACACATTTGATTGAAAATCAGCCAAGGTTGTAGTGAGCAAAAGCATAAACGAAACCTGCTTAGTATTGGAAGCATAAATGTTGGCAAGTGTGATGGGTCTATTAGAGAAAGAGCCCTTTATAAACAGATATCTGCCATTGGGGTCTGCAAGGGAGTCCTGTACCACAAAAGGGAGATGTCTGGCTAACAGGATAGCTACCCCCTTCGACTTAGCCAGTGGATTGGTGGCATGAAGAACAGTAGGATATCGGAAGTTAAAAAGCTTGGGAATGAAATCTTGGTGAAAGTGCGTCTCCTGGAGAAAGACTGTATCCGCCTTTTGTTTATGCGCATAAGAGAGCAACATGGACCACTTTTCGGGAGTGTTCAAACCCTTGACATTAAGGGAAAGAATTTTTAAGGACAGTAGTCCCGCTCTGGAGGTGGGAGAGGGCATGACTGTGGGTCAGAATCATATGAACCTGATGTCACATCGTTCAAAAGGTCGGGGGGATATGAAAAAAAGGGGGGAGGGGGGAAAAAGCAAAGGGAAAGGGAAGGGGGAGTAGGGGTACTCCCGGGAGAGAAAATAAAGAAAGAAGAAAAAGAGAAAATACTACTACAGGTTTGAGGAGAAGACCAGCTAGTCCACGTGCGGGAGGAAGACAATAGAAGAAGAGAGGAAAGCTAGACAAAGAAGAGAGGAGCAAGAGAAAGAAAAAGGGGGGGGGGAATAGAAAAGGAAGAACTAATGATAGTAGCCGAATGTGAGAGTTCAGTGAGAGCTCACAGAGCCCACTGTGTGGGGAACGAAGCAAGCGTGGAACCGAAAATGGAGCAACTGCCGGCCGGTCACCTCATATAATGCATGATAAAAAAAAAAGGATTAGGTCATGAGAAGGAGGGGTTTGAGTGAGACATGTAATACAGTTAAAATTTGGGGCTGGATATGAAGGGAAAGTTCCCGGACAACTCCGATAAGTAACAAGACATGAGGTGTATGTGGGTGCCCGCGGAGAAAATAGTAAACGAGTGGAACATCAATTATGGGATTCCAGGCCTAGAGTATATCCATTGGATATATGGAGAAAATACCCGGGTGCTAGCTAAACCGGTGTGATAATGGAGCAAGTTACATCGGCACGAGATCAGCTCAGATAAGGAAGACATGTTACTAACTGGGATTGTGAAAGGCCATAAAGAATATTGCAGGCTTACCGTTTTAAGATGCAATGATATAACAAATCAACAAATTCCATACAGATAAAAATCAGTGCAAACACCAAGGTCAGGAAGAAAAAACATTAAACCCCAATTCCGCATGCATTAACCATCATAGAGCCCTAGAGTCAGAACACGACCTGTTACCCAGTGAGAATGGGCTCAACTAAATATTATATGGCAGGGAACGGAGTATCTAAGGCCCCTAGGACATCAGAGGGGACGAGCATTACCTCTCGCTTGACTGAGACTAAAAAGAGAGGGACAAAAAGGCTGAGGGGACAGGCTATTAGGAATGGAGGGATGCAGAGAGCCTCAAATCAACCTCCGCTTTATGTCATTAAATGAGAGCAGGCCACAAGGGGACGAACAACTCCAAACGGAGCGGTCTCGCCCGGAGTGTGCAGAGGTGATGCTCGTTCACTCAACTTGGTTTAAAGTGAGGTAATATCTCCGTCAATCCCTAAAGGCTTCCACATTTTGATAAACACCATCCCAAACCCCCCCTACAGGAAGCATGAGGCCCCCCATCAAATTCCCAGATACAGTACAATATTCAGAATAGACACCAGGCACTGCCTCGGGCTCCGAATGAGAGCAGGTTATCGAAACATGTAAAAAAACCCAGCCCCGTTCAACTGCACAGACCCTCAGAAGCAGCAGAACGTCCTCAAATGCAGCAGGATAATGGCCTGGTGTTGCAAGGTAGAGCAAACTTGAAGGAGCTGGCTTTCCTGAGAATTTTCGCCGGGCGGGAACATGAGGAAGTCCAGATAAGGAGGTAGAATGAGCGCCAAATAAGAGAGAAAGACCTGTCAAGGAAGCAAGACCGCTCTTTGTCAGTAGCCAAGGTGAAGCAGGAAAATAGCTAATCAGTGCGACAGGTAGAGATGTCCGTAACGTGGTCAGTGATCGTCCCTTTATATGGCAAGAAAGAAGCTGGAGGCCAATCGGATGTTCACTGGTCTCTGACAATAGGTAATTCTCCCGAACTATTTGGTATATTTTGCCAAACAAATAACCTGGGGAGATAGCAAAGAAACTTGGAGGACCAATGCATGCTTAAGCAACTGTGGATAAACATCAGGAACTGTTAGAGCGGGGCAGTAGAAACCAAACCAGGAGCAATGGTAGCTGGCCAGCCACGAACCAGCATATTTAAAGGTCTGAAGTCTGCGTGTGTAGCGGACCGTTAGATCTTGTGCCGAGGCTTTCTGTGCGCGGGGGAGGCCGTCGGACTGGAGGTGGCCATGGCGCCCCCTGTAGGGAGTCGTGGAGGAGTTGAAGGGATCGTCCAGTGCCTACGGTGAGAAAGGCCTAGCCCATCTGTAGCGCTGTCCTCAGCTCTCGTATCCTGGGCAAGCGGCAATCTCAAGGACCCATAAGAAATCAGGTAGATCAATCAGAGGAATATCTAAAGCGGTGCAAAAAAGTGGCAATTCTTCAGGGATTCGGAAGTTGAAGGTATAGCCATTCTCTTGTGCAGAAAGGAAGAAGGGGAACCTCCATCTGTAAGGAATATTGCGTGTGCGGAGAGTGTCCAGTAAAGGGCGTAATGCCCGCCTTTGCCGTAAGGTCAAATTAGATAAGTCCTGGTATAACTGTATCTCTGCCCCTTCATAGGAAAGATGTCTTCTCCCCCTGGCACATTTAAGGATATCCTCTTTGAGCGGGAAACTTACAAGGCAGCAAATTATGTCTCTGGGAGGGACGGGTCGCCCTGTGCACACGTTCAATATCAATCACGGTTGAGGGTGGGCGACCAAGAAGGTCGTTAAAGATGGCCACTACCGCCTTAGGGACATCACTAGGTTCCACCAATTCTAATATTGTGTTTGCATCCACGATTGTCCTTAATATGCCTATAAAATTCTCAGATAGTCGATGCATACAGCGCTGACTGTTGTTGTATTTCTGTAATGGCGGCCTTATTATGCCTGGTAGCCAACTCCACCTGCTCCACTCTTGAGCCCATTGACCGGATATCTTCCCTCAGATCGTTAAGGGCAGTAGTTAATGTGGTAATTAAAGTAGATTTAATATCAGCAGCCACAGCCTGGAAATCCCTCAGTGATAGGGATTGTGTGGCAGATGAAAAATCGTGCTGAGGCACTGTGTCCAGGGCAGCATATGCGGCAGAGCAGGGAGAGCTGCTTGTGTCTGTGGCTGCAGAGGGAGGGGGAGAGGGGGATGAAGATGGAGAGGGCTGCGGCCCATCTCTCTGCTGGGAGCGGAAGAGCTCCTTTATGTGCTTCCCCTGCTGATTCTGACCCAGCGGAGACCGCTCCGGAGGATGTCCTGTCAGATTTCCCCATGACCATGGGAAGATGTCTCACCCATCTGCTTAGTGCGGGGTTAAGGCAGGATCCGGCCGGCGGGAGCTCTGGTGTTAAGCAGCCATCTCTGCTCGCAGCTTAGCCACGCCCCCCACAGAGGCTTTTTACCACGTGATCAGCTGTGTCCAATGACACAGTAGATCACCGGGTACATACTGTTGCCAGTTATCAGCTACACTTTTCTCCCACTGTCACAGTAAATGATCGGATTGATGGATTGATGATCAGTGCCCTTATGACCAGTACCCAGTAGCGCCTATCAGTGCAGCATCATCAGTGCCAGCTCATCAGTGCCGCCTATCAATGCCGCCTATTACTATTATACAGGATTTATATAGCGCCAATAGTTTGCTCAGTGCTGTACATTATAATGGGAGACAGTACACGAGACAGTACAGTAACAATACGATTCAGTACACGAGGGGTTCGAGGGTCCTGCTTACAATCTAGGAGGGAGGGGATAGTGGTACAGGAGGAAATAGCTGTGGGGGATGGAGTGGTAGGAAGAGTGGAGGAGTTCAGTAATTAGTGGAGGGCGGGGTAGGCTTCCCTGAAGAGATAGGTTTTCAGGGTGCGCCTAAAGGTGAGGAGAGTAGGTGACAGTCTGATGGATTGGGGTAGGGAGTTCCAAAGGATGGGGGAAGCCCTGGACAAGTCTTGAAGACGGGCATGGGAGGAGGAGACCAGGGAACTAGAGAGTAGGAGGTCTTGTGAGGAGCGGAGAGTATGTTTTGGGTGGTATTTGGATACCAGATCAGTGATGTAGTTTGGGGCAGTATTATGAACAGCTTTATACGTCAATGTTAGCATTTTGAATTTTATCCGTTGGGCAATCATAAGCCAGTGGAGGGATTGGCAGAGGGGGGTGGCGGATACGGAGCGGTTAGTAAGATGGATGAGTCTGGCCGCAGCATTCAAGATAGACTGAAGCGGGGATAGTCTGCGGTGAGGTAAGCCGATGAGGAGGGAGTTACAGTAGTCAAGTCGTGAAATAATAAGGGAGTGAATGAGTTGTTTAGTGGTTTCCGGGGTTAGGAACGGACATATTTTGGAGATGTTGTGGAGGTGAAGTCTACACGAATTTGTCACCACTGGACCTGGGACTGGAAGGACAGATTGTAGTCTAGGATGACACCTAGTACTCTAGCTTGAGGGGTGGGACTGATGGTGGTGTTGTTGGTCTTGATGGAGAAGTTAGGGGAGGGGGAGCGGGCTGGGGGGAAAACTAGGAGCCCTGTTTTGGAGAGATTTAGTTTGAGGAAGTGGAGTGACATCCAATCCGATATGTCGCTCAGTAGGCTTGTGATACGGGCGGAGACTGAAGGGTTGAGGTGAGGGGTAGAGAGATAGATTTGCGTGTCGTTGTCATAGAGATGGTAGTTGAAGCCGTGAGAGTGTATCAATTGGCCAAGGGAGGAGGTGTAGATGGAGAAGAGAAGGGGCCCGAGGACACAACCTTGAGGGACCCCAACAGAGAGGGGGAGTGAAGAGGAGGTGGCAATGTTATAGGTAACACTGAAGGAGCGCTGTGATAGATAGGAAGAGAGCCAGGAGAGGGAAGAGTCTCTGAGGCCAAGAGAGTGTAGTTTTTTGAGGAGGAGGGGGTGGTCAACCGTGTCGAAAGCCGCAGAGAGGTCGAGGAGTAGGAGCACTGAATAGTGGCCATTAGCTTTGGCGGTTAGAAGGTCAATGGTGAGTTTGAGTAGGGCAGTTTCGGTGGAGTGTAGGGGGCAGAAGACAGACTGCAGGGGTTCAAGGAGATTGTTGTCGGTGAGGTGGGAACTCAGGCGATTATAGACTAAGTGCTCTCAGAGTTTGGATGTAAATGGCAGCAGGGAGATGGGTCTAAGGTTGTTCAGGTAGGTGGGATCCAGGGAGGGTTTTTTAAGTATGGAAGTGATGTGCGTGTTCTTTAGAGGGGAAGGGAATGTGCCAGAAGAGAAGGAAAGATTATAGATGTGAGTGAGGGAGCGTAGGATAGAGGAAGAGGGTGATCGTAGGAGTTGTGAGGGGACAGGGTCAAGGGGGCAGGTGGTGAGGCGGGCTTCAGAGAAGACCTTAGTGACCTCTTCAGTGGTAGTGAAGTCGAAGGAGTGGAGTGTTGTGGGGGTTTTAGTGTGAGGGGCAGGGTTCAAGTTGCGGAGGTTTCTGCTGGTGATAGTTTGACGTTTAGAGGGATAGGTGTTTGAGGACGAGGAGATGGAGAAAGTAATGAGGTTGTGGTCAGAGAGAGGAAAGGGGGTGTTTATGAGGTTGTGGGGAGTGCAGAGTTGGGAGAAGACAAGGTCTAGGGTGTTCCTGTCGGATTGGGTGGTGGACTGTATACACTGTACGAGTGCAAAAGAAGAGGCTAAGTGGAGGAGTTGGGATGAAGCCAGGTTATTGATGTTGTTAGGGATGTTGACGTTTCCAAGGATGATGGTGGGTATCTCGGAGGAGAGAAAGAAGGGTAGCCAGAGAGAGAAGTCGTTGAGAAAGCGGGTCACGGGTCCAGGAGGCTGATAGATTACTGCAATCCTCAGAGAGATTGGAGAGAATAGCTGGATGCAGTGGGCCTCGAAGGATAGAGAGGGAGGGTTTGGGAGGAATTGGAAGGTGCTCTGAGGTGACAGGAGCATACCAACCCCACCACCTTTTCGACCGCTGGGTATGGGTGAGTGGGTCCAGATGAGACCTCCATAGGAGAGTGCCGCAGGGGAGGTAGAATCAGTGGCTTGGATCCAGGTTTCAGTGATCGCTAGGAGGGTAAGGGAGCGGGAGACAAAGAGGGCGTGAATGGCGGTGAGTTTGTTGCAAACCGATTGGGCGTGCATATGAAACCGGGAAGGTGGTTTTGGGGAGCAGAGGGACAGGTATTAGATTGAGGGGGTTGCGACAGTTCGTGGAAGTAAGAGGGTGCCTTGTGTGTGGGCGTGGTGGTGGACCAGGGTTCCGGGAGATGTCCCCAGCAGTTAGAAGAAGAAGGGTGAGAAAGGTGGCATGGGAGCGGGATGTACAAGAGCGCGTATGTCTACCAGCCTATCATTGCCTCCTATCAGTTCCTCCTATCAGTGTCCATCAGTGCCACCTCATCAGTGCCCATCAGTGCTGCCTATCAGTGCCCATCAGTGCTGCCTATCAGTGTAGCCTCATCAATGCACATCAGTGAAGGAGAAAAATTACCTGTTTGCAAAATGTTATAATAGAAACAAAGAAAACATTTTTTTTGCTTTTTTTGTTTATAGCACAAAAATTAAAACACCCAGTGGCGATTAAATACCACCAAAAGAAAGCTCTATTTGTGTGAAAAAAATTATAAACATTTCATATGGGTACAGTGTTGCATGATCTCGCAATTGTCATTTAAAATGCGACAGCGCTGAAAGCTGAAAATTGGCCTGGACAGGAAGGGGGTATAAGTGCCCAGTAGGCAAGTGGTTAAAGGCTAGGTTCACTTTTTTGTTTATAAAATCCAGCTCCACTATGCACCGATATACCATTAATGTACCTCAGTTGCAAAAATATTTAAGCTTTCTTTGATCTGGAGAGCAAGGCCTTACCTTAGCCTTTGGTAAATTTCTTAGAAAGCTTTTTCAATTCCTGGAATGTAGACAGAGGACAGAGGAGCCAATAGGACCCTGGAAGCTGATTACCAGCTGTTCTCATTAGCACACACATCCTGCCTTGACCCAGGGCCGATGCTAGACTATTTTGTACCCTAGGCAAGACCAGTTACTTGTGCCCCACCCCCCCAAAAAAATATTTTTTTTAAAAAAAACAGTAGAAAATATTAAATCAAGAAAACATAAAAAACTGCTACATTTCTTTTAATTTGCAAAAATAAGAGCCATAGAATACCAACAGCACCAATATTACAGACAAAATCAATATCACGGATGGACTGTATTTGTGGCTGGCAGTGGCAGGGTGACAGTTGCAGTGAGTGAGGGATGATTGATTGACACTCTGACAGATTTCAGGCTGGAATTCCCCAGGCAATGGGTGGAGGTAAAATGCAGCCCAGCCCACACACATTGTCAACACCTGAACAGAGCGATCCTAACCAGTGTCAGATATGACACAACACACCACCACCAACACTGACACAGATCAGCAGGCCCAGCAGGTACTTGAAGAGCAGGCTGTGGGATCGTGATGATGTCATCACTTACTGACACATTGCACATGTAACCAGGTCACATTCACGCAGACATGAGACATCAGAGTCAGACATTATCTTCCTCTGCAGGTGCATCTCCGCCTCCACTAATGAATGGGAAGCGAAGGGCTAAAACTCCACAGTGATCAGCAGCCGCCAGCCAGATTGCAGTGAGGGACTGAGTCTGAGAGGAACACTGGAAGGATCGGAAGTTCAGCTGCTACACTGGCCCCAGACACCCAGCATCTTCCTCAGTCCTTTCTCCCTCCCCTATGCCACTCCTCCTCTCAGCTGAAGGATCATTCATGACGTGGCGGTGTGGCACACAGAGAGAGTCCCGGCCTGTGCTGTACCCAAGCGCTCCTAGGTGGCAGTGCGCCCTAGGCAGCCGCCTAATTTGCCTAGTGGAAGCACTGGCCCTGACCTGACCTCACTAGTACACACCCTTCACCCAGCTATTTTTCACAGCATCCCCAGGATCTATCCCCATGTGTATTTGCCTGGCTACCCCAGCGTCTTTACAGATGGGGTCAAGTCGAGTGATTGGATAGATGCTGTCTCCTCCTATTATATAGTTTTGCTAAATCTAAAGGAGATTGTACAGAGATTGTACAATCAGATTGTATTGTATATGGCCACCTTTAACCACTAGCCGACCAGCCACTGTAGAAATACGGTGGCAGGTTGGCACGCTGCGCAAAACCACGTTTTGCAAAACAGGTACCACCGCCACCACCCTACCTGTCCCGCCGATCACGGCCGCGGATATCAGTCGCTGGGTCACAGCTGGTCGTTATCGGCTGTGTCCCGCCGATTAGCGGCAATCACTGAGAGAGAGCAGGGCTGCAGTAGCTCTGCTTTCTGTCAGTTCCCTGTCAGCTCCTGACATGCTGAGCCAGAGAGAAGAGTTTATCTCTCCAGATCAGTGGTTTCCCGTGCAGTACACACCCCCACCCCCTAGTAAAACACTCCCCTCACACAGTTAACCCTTTCAGTAAATAAAAAAGTTAACCCCTTCCTCCCCAGTGCCATTAGTACAGTGTCAGTTTTTTTTTTTTGCACTGATCACTGCATTGGTGTCACTGGGGATGTCAGTGACCCCTAGTCAGTTCCCCCCCCAGTGTCAAAATGTCCGCCGCAGTCCCGCAGTCCCACCATAAGTCACTGATCGCCGCCATAAGTCATTATTAGTATAAAAAAAAAATTAAAATCCCAGTATCTTTCCCGCTATTTGTAAACGCTGTACCTTTCACGTAAACCAATTAATTTACACGTATTGGGGTTTTTTTTTTTAGCAAAGACATGTCGCAGAATGCATTTTGGCCGAAATTTATGATGAAATTTAATTTTTAATACTGAACAAGTTTTATAGCAAAAAGTCCAAAATATTGTTTTTTTTTCTCAAAATTGTCAGCCTTTTTTTTTTAAGCGCAAAAAATAAAAAACGCACAAGCAATCAAATACCACCGAAAGAAAGCTCTATTTGTGTGAAAAAAAGGACATAAATTTCATTTATGTAACATATTGCATGACAGCACAATTGTCCATTAAACTACCGCAGCGCTGTATAGCAAAAAAATGGCGTAAATTGCAGTATCTATACCATAGTTTGTAGACGCTATAACTGTCACACAAAGCAATCAATATACACTTATTGGGATTTTTTAACCAAAAACATGTAGCAGAATACATTTTGGCCTAAATTTATAACTAACTTTGAGTTTACTATACTGTATATTTTTTATAGCGGAAAGTAAAAAATATTGTTTTTCTTCAAAGTTTTTGGTCTTTTTTTGTTTATAGCGTGAAAAATAAAAAGCGTACAGGTGATCAAATACCACTGAAAGAAAGCTCTATTTGTGTGAAAAAAAGGACGTAAATTTTGTTTGGGTGCAGCATTGCATGACCGCGCAATTATCAGTTGAATTAGTGCAGTGCCGATGAGCAAAAAGAGGCCTGGTCATTAAGGGGGGTAAATCCTCTGGAGGGCAAGTGGTTATATACCTACAATTGCCTAGTTGAGCTGTCAGTGTAATGAATTGTTAATGGTACACCAGACACAGATACAAGTTTTGCCACGGGTGAGAAATGCAGCAAAACGCACAGTAAAAAATGTGCAACTCTCTTGTTATTATCTTGTTAAAGTGCTGCAAACACACCAAAAACTGCAGAAACGCACCATGCTCCACTCTGAAAAAAGTTCTGGCGCCTTTCTGGGGCGATTGTTGTGTGTATAGCAGCCTGTTCAAGTAAATGGGCTGTCCTATGAGTGACAAGTGAAAACGCTCCAAAACGCCCAAAAGAAACACATGCAGGAATATGAGTCTTCACTACACAGAGATGTGAATGTGGCCTGACAACTGAGTGTCTCTGTCCACTCCCTCCTATGTAGTTGTATAAAGATGGCCATACACTATGCAATCTGATCATACAATCTCTGTACCATTATTTTTAGATTTACCAGAACTATGGAATAGAAGGACACACCTGAACAATCTATTCAATTGGTATCAAATAAGGCAGGCCCTTGTACTACATAGCTGATGGGAGGAAAGTAGTATTGTAATGAGGGAGGTGTGGTCCATAGTGGTGAACACGCCCTATCACACCCTCTTCTGTGATGCAACAAAGAAGCAAAGGCTTCTGGGAAATTATCTACAGGAAGTGAATGCTGAGAGCCCATCGGCAGGAAATCATGCAATCTGAAAATCAGTTCAAAATCTCACAGAAACTGACAAAATGGAACATCCTGTGGATGAGGTAAGGGAGAGAAAAGCACATTGGGATGATAGTTGGGCTAGAAATGGCATTGGAAAATGCTTTTATTTATTATAAAGATTGAAATGCTGCCTGAAAAGGTGAACTTATCCTTTAATAGACACAATTTCCCATCCTATATTGGTAGGAGGAGGAGAACCTAGCAAGGGAAAAGGTGCTCTTATGACCAAGGGTGGACTGACCATTTGGGAACTCGGGCACTGCCCGAGGGCCCGGGGTCAGTAGGGGGCCCCATGAGATGCCCCTGGTACCTTTTTCATAGACTTTTTTGAGTTTGGGCAAGGACACAGGGGCCCCATGATCCCCTATTGCCTGGGGGCCCCATGAGTTGTCAGTCCGCCCCTGCTTATGACACTGATACAGATTACACTGAAAGCCTCATTTGCACGTCTGAAAATATTTTAAAAATAAAATACATTCAAACACTTTAAAAGCTAAAACTGTAAGGGTATTTGTAGCGTTCAAAAACATTGAAAGTTGAACTCTTCACCCCTTCCCTCCGGCGCCTCCCAACCCTTTAAGAGTTTCAGAAGCCGGGAGGTGGGGTGGGGCGTGGTTTAGGGATCATGTGACCACCGTGACGCGTCGTCACAGTGGTCACATGATCGGGAAAGGTTCCGATTGAAAGAGCAGACCGGGACCTTTCCGTGAGTACCGGACATGTGTGCTGGGAGAGCGCACGGCGCGTGCTCTCAGCAGATATGTTTTTTCTAACCTGAACGCAAATGTGCGGGCGCTCGGCAGCTAGGCCCAGATGCCGGGAGGTCGCACATTTGTGTGCGACCGGCGTAAAGGGGTTAAAGGACAAGTTCACCTTTTAAAAAATTAAATAAACAAATGCACATTTTGTTTGCAGGTAAGTAGATCGCTGGTGCCATGCAGGTGTCCCCCTGATCTGTTAGTATATCTGCTTGCCTGTACATCCAGATTCTACTGACAGGAGACTCAATGAACTACCATGGCGCTTCGTGGTAGTTCATTGATAAGTGCTAGCTGACGGCCACAAAGGCAGCCAGCACTTGTAGTTTTCCCATTCACAGAAAGCTGTGAATAAATGACGTGGCCGGGCGGTTGGAGCCCGGCACGCCCATGTTTCTTAAAACTTGTGACAGCTAGTGAGGAGGAGACAATCCCTCCCGGTTGCTGTAACTGCGGGGATGGGGGGGCCAGTCAGATTGTAACATGTTATATGTTACACCCTGAATATGGCTGTAACATGTAACATGTTATGAAAGATTATCTTTTCCTTTAAAAGGACAAAACATGGGCGAGTTTCAAAAAATCTATTAGGTGAGGCCCTTTTTCAGGCCAAGCATGCAGTGGTCCCTTAGGTTTGCTTTGGCAAGTCATGCTGTATAAGTACAAGCCTGTGTATGTTATAGATTAATTTTAGGTTATTAATCTGTTGTAATGTGTTAGGAAATGTGGTAATTCAGAAAGAGTGTCTTAGTCTAAACACCCACTGAAGCATTAAAATTGTTGGTGCTTGTGCCCAGTTCATATACCTGTCAGAGACAGGAACATGAATATGTTGATGCCCTGCACTAAGGTTGGAATACCTATACTGGACATCCATACCTCAGAGCACTCCTTCCCTCCCCAAATACTGTGCCCACCACAGTGGCAAGAGCATGGCCATGGTAGGGATGGGTGGAGCCTGATTGGGAACTTAGAGACTGGTTCCCCATCAAGACTTACTTGCTGTTTATTGACAGCACATGACAGTAGAACACGGGTATCAATTTGAAAGCTGGACTGAATAGCAACTATGTATCCTCCAACTGGAGGGGATTCAACTGGCGGCCCTCCAGCTGTTGCCAAACTACAAGTTCCATGAGGCATTGCAAAATTGAAAGTTACAAACATGACTCCCAAAGGCAGAGGCATGATGGGACTTGTAGTTTTGCAACAGCTGGAGGGCCACCAGTTGAATCCCCTCCAGTTGGAGGATACATAGTTGCTATTCAGTCCAGCTTTCAAATTCACCTACTGCCATCTGCTATCCATCCAATGTAAGACTGACCTGATGGGAAACTAATCTTTCAGTTCCCCATTAGGCTCCAGCCAAACAGTGGATTAGTCATTGCCATATCTAGTTAAGGATATCATCACTATCCTTGGCCCCTTTATTTACATTTACATTTCAGTCAGGGAAACTCCTGGTTGGCAGCATTAAGATCTGCCTCGAACGTCTAACTCTGCATTTTCTGTCTTCTGAATTCCATATAGGGAAAATAATTAACCATATTTTTAACTTCCCTCCCCTTGCCCAAATAACTGGGCTTAATTGCTCACTCAGTCTAGGGGAGGTTTAAAGCTGAGCAATGCTCACCTTTTCCATCACGCTCGCAGTCTTTCTCCCCCCGTACAACCAGCCCCACAAAGTAGTTCTGTTTCCTAATCAATATTTGTTACCTAACTGGAGTTCATCTTTAACATAAACACTGTGCTAATAAATTAAAGTGGATTTCCACATCTGTTAACTGTTAATTTGAGAAAAATCCACCATATGTTTATGTATTCCCATTATACACATCATTCCGTAACCACTTCCCGACCGCCCTATAGCAGAAATACCGGGTGCGCAAAATCACATATATATACATGATTGCGCATTTCGGTGTAGGGGGCATGCACAAACCGCGCACACGCCATACCCGCGCCTCCATTCGCAGCCACGGCTGTCGATAACTGGGTCCCGGTCGGTGATTACTCGCCGGCCCCTAGTGATTACCGACAATCACCGACGGGGAGGAGGGCTGCTATGCTTACTAACAGCCCTCTTCCCTGTCATCCCGGGCACACGGCTCTGGATGGCTGAGCACATCCATCCAGAGCAGTGTGCTTACAGTAAATCACACCCCCCACCCCCTAGTAAAACACTCCCAGCACACATTTAACCCTTTGATCACCCTTCATGTTAACCCCTTCCTGCCCAGTGCCATCAGTACAGTGTCAGCGCTTTTTTTGCACTGATCACTGTATTGGTGTCACTGGGGATGTCAGTCACACCAAGTCAGTTCCCCCTAGTGTCAGAATGTCCACGGCAGTCGCCGCCATTATTAGTTAAAAAAAAAAAATTCAGTATCTATACCGCCATTTGTAAACACTATAACTTTCACGTAAACCAAATAATTTACACAAATTGGGATTTTTTTTTTTTTTAGCAAAGACATGTCGCAGAATACACTTTGGCCTAAATTTATTGCAAAATTTGATTTTTAAATTTTTTTCACTGGACATGTTTAACCTCTTCCGCGCCTCCCTATAGTAGAAATATTGCTACAGGGAGGCATGGGTGTGTATAATCACGTATATATACGTGATTCACACTCCCACGGTTTTTGCACCCCTCCCAGATAGCGTCAGATTGCCCTTCAGTACACCAGTAATCACAGTTAACCCCTTGATTGCCATGAACACGCTCACATGCACAATAAACCTCCATTGCTAGTATAGTGTCTGAACGGATCAATATCTTTGATCAGACCAGCACTATACCAGTGTTCATATTAGTATAGTGTCCCCAAAAATGCAGCATTAGCGGGATCAGCCCCTACGAGTTTAGCCCCTACGCTTCCCCCCCTTCTCCCGCAGCAAGTGCAGTGCCAGTAGGTCACTGTCACTTGATACATTGCACACAAAACCGCAGTGTTCCCAGAATCAGGCCTGATTTCTGTCAATAAATTTTGATGACTCTCATATGCAGCAGAGTGCCAGTACTAGCTTTTGGTGAACTGGTGAGCACCAGCGGCCTAGTACATGCTGGTCTTTCACATATCAGTTTCACTTGGTGACATGTTGAGTCCCATAAGTGCAGTACAAGCTGGTGCGGTGGCGAGCACAAGTAGTGTCCTGCAACCACCAAGAATTCACACATAGGCCCATAGAGCCCCTAGTATCCTTCCGAATGTGCTTGAAAATCCAGATTGGCAGCCCACAAATTCTGCAGCACTCATACTTCCCCCCCATTCACTGCCCAACCCGGAACTCAGGTGGAAACGGCAAATTTAACTACTCAACTTGATTTTTCTGAGCTGTTTTTCACAGAAGATCTGTATGCATTGATTGTGGATCAAAGCAATTTATATGCACAACAGTTTATCGCCGCCAACCCAGTGAAATAAGGACATTACGCACCTTCAGGCTTTCAAAGTGGTCATTGGATTTCAGGCTCCTGTATGTGGCGAGGCTCCCAAAAAGTCTCACACATGTGGTATCCCCATACTCGTTAGAAATAGCAGAATGTATTTTGGGGTGTAATTCCACATAGACCCATGGCTTGTGTGAACGATATATCATTTAAGTGACAACTTTGTGTAAAAAAAAAAACAAATTGTCACTTTCCAAAAACATGTGGAAAAAAAATAAATCTTCCATGCACTCAATATGCCTCTCAGCAGATAGCTTAGGGTGTCTACGTTCCGAAAAGGGGTCATTTGGGGGTGTTTGTACTGCCCTGGCATTTTAGCACCTCAAGAAAAGTGATAGGTAGTCAGAAAGTAAAAGCTGTGTAAATTCCATTATCTATACCATAGTTTGTAGACGCTATAACTTTCACACAAAGCAATCAATATACACTTATTGGGATTTTGTTTACCAAAAATATGTAGCAGAATACATTTTGGCTGAAATTTATGACTAACTTTGAGTTTACTATATATTTTTTATAGCCCAAAGTAAAAAATATAGTTTTTCTTCAAAATTTTTTTTTTGTTTGTTTATAGCGCAAAAATGAAGAAACACACAGGTGATAAAATATCACCAAAAGAAAGCTCTATTTGTGACAAAAAAAGGACATAAATTTTGTTTGGGTACAGCATTGCATGATTTTGCAATTACCAGTTGAAATAGTGCAGCGCCGAATAACAAAAAGAGGCCTGGTCAGGAAGGAGTGTAAATCCTCAGGAAGGCAAGTGGTTAATATCACTTTTTAAAAAAATATTTCCTACCTTTCTAGGTGTTTGGACCAAGCCTTGGGTAGTCTGCACACTACTGCACAATTAATTGAAAGAAAACTCAATCTTTCCCCACTGACAAAGAAGGACAAGGATGAGTTTCCCCTCTTCAACATACAATGAAGCCCAGCTTCTAGATCGTTAACTCTTTGTTAATCTAGTTTTGAACTGATAATGATGTCTTCCAGCACAGTACAGATAATTATGATTGTTTATGTAAGTGTGTAAGTTTATGTAAGTAAAATGTAAGTAGCAATTGTATTTTTTAAGGTGCATCAATAAAACTAGAAAAGCTACAATTTCTGGGGAAATTGAGTGAAGTGTTCTTGTCTCCACCAGTAGTCTACAACTGGAATGGGCTGAGTAACTGGGTGGAGTGGCTTGTCACTCTGCTGCCTGCACACACACCTGGGTTCCTATGGCAACTCATTCTACAGCAAGGGCAGAAAAGAGCGGCTAAAAACAAACGGCTCCAACTTGCTCACTTCACTGGCGGTTGCCATCTTCAAATGATGTAGTTTAAAAATTATAAATCCTACACTGAAGAGCTTTATATTGTGAGAATCACAAGACCCAGACCTACATTTTTATGCATAGTATGTCTCTAAAATATTAAAAATGAAGGCACAGTCGCAGTTTAGATATTGCCCTTCAAATTTGAGGTGGCTAGAGTGGAGTTTCAATGAATGTCAATGGGCGGCGTGAGTTGCAAACAAATTATCAGATTGTGAAAACTATCAAAACTATGGCTTAGACATGGACATTTTTAGTGGCAGCAGGGATAGCTGAACGTTTTGATATAAGATTTGTGTAGGTGGGTTTGAAAATGAGGGAGTGATGGCAGTTTAGAAATCATGTCCTGATTTTTCTGCTCACACTCTAGCTTTTGTCAGCTCCCACTCTAGTTTTGAACATTCCGCCATTCATTCCTATGGGACCAATTTCACCACAAAAACGCTGATATTTCGTGAGCCATTCGGCGAAACGTTCCACAAAGTAATAGCACACCAATCAGGAACAATCCGCACGTTTCGGTATATTACTGTCTATGTAGTGTAAAAACTGTGGGAGGAGTTAGGGTGGTAAATTTGGCTATAATAATAAGAATATACAGTTGCAAGAAAAAGTATGTGAACCCCTTGGGATTACGTGGCGTTTTGCATGAATTGGGCATAAAATGTGCTCTGAACGTTATCTAAGTCACAACAATAGAAGAACACAGTCTGCTGAACATAATACTACACAAACATTAGATGTTGCCATGGTTTAATTGCACATAACATGTAAACATTCACAGTGCAGGGAGGAAAAAGTATGTGAGGCCCTAGCTTAATGACTTCTCCCAGAGCTAATTGGAGCCAGGAGTGAGCCAACCTTGACTCCAATCAGTGTGATGATATTGGATGTGTTGCTGACAGCTGTCCTGCCCTTAAAAAACACACACCTGTTTTGGGTTTACTGGTTTCAAGAAGCACTGTCTGATGTGAACCATGCCTTGCAGAAAAGAGCTCTCAGAAAACCTACGATCAAGAATTGTTGACTTGCATGAAGCTGGAAAGGGTTACAAAAGTATCTCCAAAAGCCTTGATGTTCATGTGTCCACGGTAAGACAGACTGTCTACAAATGGAGAAAGTTTAGCACTGTTGCTACTCTCCCTAGGCGCGGTCGTCCTGTAAAAATGACTGCAAGAGCACAGCGCAGAATGCTGCATGAGGTAAAGAAGAATCCCAGAGTGTCAGCTAAAGACCTACAGAAATCTCTGGCACATGCTAACATTTTTGTTGACACATCTACAATAAGGAAAACATTAAACAGGAATGGAGTACATGGGAGGACACCACGGAGGAAGCCATTGCTGTCAAAAAAGAATATTGCAGCACGTTTGAAGTTTGCAATAGAGCACCTGGATGTTCCACAGCACTACTGGCAAAATACAGTGTGGACAGATGAAACCAAGATTGAGTTGTTTGGGAAGAACACACAACACTATGTGTGGAGAAAAAAAGGCACAGCACACCAACATCAAAACCTCATCCCCACTGTAAAACATGGCGGAGGGAGCATCATGGTTTGGGGCTACTTTGCTGCCTCAGGGCCTGGACGAATTGTTGTCATTGATGGGAAAATGAATTCCAGAGTTTATCAAGACATTTTGCAGGAAAACGTACGACCATCTGTCCGCCAACTGAAGCTCTGCAGAGGATGGGTGATGCAACAGGACAATGACTCAAAGCATACAAGTAATTCAACAAAACAATGGCTGCAACAGCACAGAATACGCCTTCTGGAGTGGCCCAGTCAGAGTCCTGACCTCAACCCGATTGAAATGCTGTGGCATGACCTTAAGAGAGCGATTCACACCAGACATCCCAAGAATATTTCTACACTGAAACAGTTTTGTGAAGAGGAGTGGTCCAAAATTACTCCAGATCGTTGTGCAGGTCTGATCTGCAACTACAGGAAATGGTTGGTTGAGGTTATTGCTGCCAAAGGAGGGTCAACCGGGTATTAAGTCCAAAGGTTCACATACTTTTTCCTCCCTGCACTGTGAATGTTTACATGTTATGTGCAATTAAACCATGGCAACATCTAATGTTTGTGTAGTATTATGTTCAGCAGACTGTGTTCTTCTATTGTTGTGACTTAGATGACGTTCAGAGCACATTTTATTCCCAATTCATGCAAAACTCCACGTAATCCCAAGGGGTTCACATACTTTTTCTTGCAACTGTATATGTGAGATAACAGTAAGTGGTCTTGCCATGCAAGAACACTTAATGAGAAAATGTAAATTTCATTCACATGGAAATTCACTTCAAAACAGCTCAATAAAAATGCACTATAAATTACCTTAAATCAAAACTAAACCCTCCTGTCTTTTGTACCCAAGGAAGATACCACCTTAGCCTCTGTTTGATCTGCAACTGCCATGGTGCTGCAAATGTGATTAGTTACAACTCCGTTTGTAAGTTTGACAGTTTGGTTGAGAACACAAGCAAACATGACAGTTAGCATTCTCAGCATGCAGAGAATATAACTATTTTTTGAAACCGTTAAATCAATGGGTTTAGTTCCATTTTAAAGATAACCTTTTTAAAGTTAATGATAGATCCATAAGTAATGATAGAGATAGTAATGGTAAGGAGACACTGGGAAAGGTGGAACTGGGGGAATATAGACACTGATGATAATGCAGGAAGGTGCATACAGATGCAGACAGGGAAATAAAGGCTTAGGCAGCAAAGTAATGGCTATTCAAATGGCTGGGCATGCATGGAGCAAATTTCGGCCGGTTATTGATGAAGTTACCAAAATTGGAATCTTGGATGGCCCTGTTGGCATCCTCCCACCTGAGATCCTTTGAACAGAAAATTGAAGGTGCTAGATAGAAAACTGTTAGCCAAACAATGACCTCATCCAATCAGATGAAGCTACTGTTTGGGTATTCTGACAGCTGTGGGTGCCAACTGTCAACAAAAAAAAAATAGCCAGCAGGGCAGATTGCTCCATCCAGTGTGCATCAGGGAATCAATACATTTATCCAATTCAATCTATAGGGGTGAATGAGAGAAGTAGGCAGTTCATTGATTCACCCTGTCATACAGTAACTGCCTGCCCATATGGGGTACAGGTGGACAGCTACACTGACAGTCTGCAGGAGCCTTGCATTACACCTCCAATCTGCTGATCATGGGTACAATGCTTTACAGGCTCCTAGTAAAATAAATAAATGCACATTCTTTTATCTGCAAAAAGATGTGCATGTATATGTTTATTTAAAAAAAAACAACTGAAATTTACCGTAATTTTCCATTCCTGATGGTCTCCATGGCAGCATATGTATGGGCTTAGCCCTACCTCCTCTCCTACCCTATAGGACCCCACTCCTGTACATTTTGGCTTAGGCCACATTCCATTACTACTTGAGATATTCGGAGGGTACTCCTGTTGCCATAGAGTCCATCAGGAAAGGTAAATTATGGTAAGTGTTTGATAGGAAATTTTCCATTCTCCATCCGTATGGGAAATAACTAGCCATCACACATGGGTGGGCAATTGCTGAACAAAAAGTTTTAATTTGCATTGTCAGCAAAACGGGACTCTCAAACCAAACTTAACTAAACTGAGATAAGCAGGCTCAACACAGTAACAAGCTATAAAAGTGTTAAAATAAAATTGAGGACCATGAGGCCACTCTACAAATCATCACAGGGGCAACATACTGCTAAGGCGCCCATGAAGTGGACACACTCCTGGTTCAGTGTGTGGTCACCGCCTCCAGAGGTGCCAAGCCCTTAGCTCTGTAGGCCAGTTGGATGGACTGAGCAATCCACGCTGCAATCATTACGGTATGAGGCACAATCTCTTCCCATGAAAGAGAACAAACAGATGCAACCTTAGACATTCTCCCACATCCAGCGGATGTATGTTGGTACTTCCAGTCATTTGGTACTCCCAGAGGTTGGCAGAACAATACTGGTTCATATGAAAGAAAGACTGATGTTACCTTAGGATTTGAGTCAAGCATAAGTGTGAGTACCACTTGAAGAATGTTAAGAGCGATTCTTGTAACCTAGGGCTCCAATTTTTGAGATTCCTCTTATCGACATGATGGCCACAAGAAAGGCAGACTTGAGGGAAAGCTCTCTAATTGAGATCGGCCTTGCATATTCCATCCGAAATTACAAGAGAAAATAAAGGAAAAGAGTAAGGTCTCACTTGGGGAATTTTAGCTTTCTCTGAAGTCTTAGTCTCATAGCTCCTCCGAAAAAACTGACGAACAAGAGAGTGTCTGGCCCAGGACACCCCAGTGAAGTTCAATAAGGCTAACACCTGCACGCTGAAGAAGCTAACCGATAAGGCAAGTTCTAAGCCTGTTTGCAGGAAACTCAGGATATCCTGAATTCTTGGATCACAGTATGACCCACCAGTAGTGGACATGTAGTCAATGAACTTCGGCCAGATTCTCCCATAGACTTTGTTCATACTCATTCTCCTGGCTTTCATCAGAGTAGAGAAGACTCCAACAGGACAGCTGAGGGCCTCCACTCTCCCCCTCTCAAGAACCAGACCATCAGATGTAGCTTAGCCGGGCATGGGTGTAGAGTTGCCCACTGCGATAGAAGGTACGGCCTGAGAAGCAGAGGAACTGGATCCCGAAAGCTAAGCTGCACAGCAAGGGGAACCATGGCCTGTTTGGTCCGTATAAAATTACCACTACTATTTCCACATCTTCTTCCCTGAGTCTTCATTAAAACCTGAGGTTGACTGGAACTGAAGGAAATGCAAAGGCCCTGTGAAACCTCCACTGAACCATCACAACATCTATCCCGAAGGCCTGGGGATAATAACCCCTCATGTAATACTTTTCTAGTTTGTTGTTGTACTGGGAGGCAAAAAGATTGACTTCTGGGCTGACTTCCAGGGTCAAAATCCAATTGAAAACGCCCACATGGAGACACCCCTCGTTGTTGTCTAGTTGGACTCTGAATAGAAGTCAGCTTGAACATTCTGGACTCTGGGAATGTAAATCTCTGATATATCGGATAGGTTATTCTGAGAGCTTCTGAATGACCAAGCGTGTCCCAAGGAGACCATTTTGATGGTCCAATAGTCCTGGATTGAGGCCACTCAGACATGCTGGAAGTGGAGCAGACATGCCCCCACGTGGCCTACCTGAGTGAGCCCAATCTCAAAAGTACTTCATAGCCTCCCGGCCACCTGAAGTTGAGCTTTTAGATGACTTCCGAAAGGATGATTGGCTTCTCCTCCATCTCTTGAATTCTTGACCTGGTCTGGAATGGCATACATCTCTTGCATGTTTCATATTTGGTCTTCTGGGCTATGCCCTCTTCTGGACTAGCATACACCGGTCCTGGGGCAAGAAGCCTGACTTACCACCCAAGGCTCGGGCTATAGCGCCGGTTTGTTGCCGAAAAGTGAGGATTCCTCAAAAAGGATTTTACACCACGCCAGCTTAGAAATGGGATCAGCCAGCCATGGCTGAAGCTGCAACACATGCTTAGCCATAACTGAGGAGAGCATGACCTGTGCCACCAAGTGGATGATGTCAATTGGGCCAGCTTTAACTCCTGAACGGCCAAACCTCTGGCCACCTCTAATGAAACTCTCTTCAAAACTCTATTGCTTTGGATATGCCTATAAGGGCTAGAGCTGGCATACAGGCCATACATGCCATCACGTAAATCTGTTTAAGATCAGTGTCAATTCACCTTTCAGAGTCATCTTTAAAGAATATTGCATCTTTCAGAGGAAGAGTGACATATTTTACTAGCTTCATAAGGGCCACAGCGACTAGAGGGGTCGACTCTAAATGCTTCACATCCTCATCTTTGAATGGAGAGAGCTTAGCCATCTTGCTTAGGAAGGAGGTCTTTCTCTCAACACAGCTCTATTTCTCTGTAATGATATCCTTTAGTTCCTCCAGGAATGGGAAATTCGAACGCTCTCTCTTGAGATGCTTGAAGAATTTTCTCTGCTTAGAGGGAGACTCTACCGGCTATTCCCACTTCAAGGCCTCCTTGATCACCTTCACCAAAGGTAGCACCTGGGCAAAGTAAAAGCCCACATTGGGATCCCCTCCCTTAACCTCACTGTCTGAGGCCCTAACCAATGGATGGCTTGGCTGGGAAGGTTCCTGCACAACATAGCTGTCATTCAGAGGGGAGCACACCAAACTAGCTGTTGGGCTATGGGTGTGGGTAGAACACCGCAATTTAAGGGACTCTTGAACCACCTGTCTAACCAGAGACTCCACCTGCTGGTTGCCACTCTTTTTTTTAACCAACCTCCTGGGCATAGCACAAAGTTACTTGCCCTCTAAGACCTGTGTCCTGCATCCCCAGCAGGCTTTTCCCTCTGAGTGACTATCATGGTGGTTAGTGCAGTGGCTAGAGGAAGATTCAGAACTTCTACTGTTATGCCTGGATCTAGATGGTGACCTATGGCGTCTGGATCTAGAAGAGGAGTGACGTTGTTGCGACCTAGAAGGATCTACGTCTTTGCGTGCCAAGTATTGTCGATGAGACCTGGTAGGGCTAACGAGAACAAAAGCAGAAAAGGAAAAATGAGTTAAAGAAAGGGGGATGCCCAGGGGAGCAAGGAAGATAAAGGGTTAAAAACACCCACTCATACCTGCTGCGCAAGGGCTGGCCACAAGGGGGCAGTAACACATCCATAGTGAGGACAGGCAAATGAAGTGTAGGGGAACAGAGCCACAGGCATAAATAGCATGCACCAGGACACAGCAGGCGGCACACAGGGGGTTAATGGCAAGCAGATAACCATAGCTGCATCATAGCCCACAGGGAATCCCAATTGTAACAGCTTTGCAGCTGTTTAAATTCTCTGCTTGTGCTGATGTCACCACTACTGCAGCGTGCATGCGCCAAACCCCCAGAGCCAACCGAGCATGCGCAAAGCCAAGCCTCGATCCCAGCTGAGGCTCACGGATGGCCAGCACTGCCAGTAGGCACCAGCTGGAGAAGAAAGCTACGGCCTGGAATGCAGATGCACTCCTGCCACCATGAGAGGCCAATACCACTGGAGCCAGGGAAAGAAAATACAATATTACAATAAAAAGGTCACACACATAAACTGCTGCCATGAAAAAAGGAGGACATATAAGTCACCATGGTAACGGCACTCCCGTGACCTGCCAGGAGCAAGGAGACTCTACTGCATCTGTTCAGGGCGTTATATGGCCACCCGCTAATAGCAGGGCTATCTGTCCATACTCAGAAATACACAAGAGGAATAGGCACAACCTAATAACAATCCAAAAGTAGCATTATAACCATGGATTAAATGCAAAAATCATCATATGTAGATTGAAATAAATCAAACAATATTGTTTGACCATAAAAATTTAAATTATGCAAAAATCATAAAGATACAGCTGGTAGGTATAAACAATAGGTGTAATGGGTAACACAGCTGATGATGTATCTTTATACAGAAGGATGGTGAAAGTCCCTTACACTTGTGGCTGCCTCTCACTGGATTGTGGCTTGTTCCAGAATGGTGAATGTAAAAAAGAAAGCGCCATACTGCCGCTTGCCAACCAATGGCTGGGCCTTAGCTCTTCATGGCACTGCATCCTTCTGCTGTTTTTCCACCCCATTCATAGTTGGGAACTGCTGGAACTGATGAAGGAAGCATCTCCTCACAGCACCGGGAAAATAGCTTGCATGCTAAGCCATTAGGCTTTGGTCACAGACAATATTGCCTGAGCAAAGGAACAAGGTAAGGCTCAATCTTTGGTCCTAGGAGAAGGACAAAAAGGAATGTGGCCTCTGGGACTGAGCCAAAATTTATAGGAGTGCAGTCCTATAGGGTAGGAGAGGAGCTGGGGCTAAACCCATAAGTATGCTGTCATGGAGTATGTCAGGAAAGTGAACTTTAGGGATATTAACAAAGCGGTTTCTTAACAGTCATTCTATTTGTATATACATTTTGAACCTAAAAAATTTTGCATTGTTTTTGCTTGGTTTCCTCTCTGCAACACTTAAGATGGCAGACATTTCTGTTCTCAAACCCTTTTTTAGGAGGTGTTAATTCATGTCACCCCTGATTGGCCACTGCAGTTGGAGGGGGCTGTTTTGTAGGTAAATTCAGAGGGATAATTGGGAAGCACAATGACACAATAGAACTGCGTAGAGATTGGTTGATTTCCTACATGCTTTAATTTTACCACATTTGATAAATCAATTTTTACTTGTTACTGAATTTCTAGCCTATCATTTATTCAGCATATAGAATCAGGTTTCATGACAAAGCTAGTTGGAAGGGTGATTGTGACCTCTCAAAACATATTAATTATACAGTACATTCTTATGGAGTCCCTATAGCAATATTTCTCAGCTTTATTGTTCTTTTGTTTTCAAACTTTTGTTTTCTAGCAAGTCGTTTATCTGTGTAACTGTAGATTGTGCTATTAAAGTTAACCTTTCCATTTTCCAAGCATTTTCTCTTCCATTCTGCAACTTGCACAGTCTAAACAGACTAAATAGCACTATTTTTAATATGCAAATTTTAACTTTTTGTCAGAAGTCAGCAGCAAACACCTCATATGAATCTTTTACTTTGCTCCACCTGGCTACTGACATATGCAGATAACTGCTGAGGCATTTTGACATTCCAGATTCCCCATCCTCTTTGTATTGTGGGAGACAAAATTTTGATTGCCCAGTGAGGGAAAAGTGGTTCTCAGGAGAAAGACTTTAACAGAGCTTTTTTTTTACTGATTATGTATTGATGAGGTTTTTTTTTAATACGCTCATCAGTTCACATATTGCAGCAAGTTCTGTAAACAATTGCCCAAGGAAATGGATACTTTAAAGTAGGGTTGCACTGATACCATTTTTTTGCATTAGCGAGTATGAGTACCAATACTTGTACTCAAGTTGTCCCTTACACCGATTACATACATACAAAATGGCCCAAATTGCACTGCAAATTGCACCACACCCTCAGGGAAACCATATGTGATTAGGACAGGAATTGCATCGCATTTTGTATTGGCTCAAATCGCACCACAAAGGTATTGGTTTCAGGTATTGGAGCATTTGCACGAGTATAAGTACTCCTGCAAATGCTTAGTATCGGCACATTGGTATCGGTGGTATCGGTGGCATTGGTAGTATTGGTATCGGTGCAACCCTATTTTAAAACCCAACTTTGAGAAGTAGGAGGAGCTGCTAACAAAACAATTTCAGTACCTCTTCTGTGAAGTTGAGAATGAATTGATCCACAGTGTTTGCAGCTACTGAGTTTAGTTAAGGTTTGTGTTAAAGATCATTCTCTGTTTGTTAAGGATATGTACATACAGTACATAAATGTTCTGGTCTACAGGTTCAGTTTTAGACAGGGTGTGGAAGGTTGCCAAGGAACTTAATACAACAGCATTCTCCTCCATTTTTTGGAAGCTAAAATAAAGCTGACAATGCTATTTTTTTTCCACTAAAGCCTCTCTGCAAGTACAGTTCACTTGGTTGTCCTCACATTTGGTGTATTATTGCGTATACAACAAACTTTCTACAAACTGTCAGCACAGCTCCACTAGCTGTTCCAAAAAAGGGAATCCTGACAGAGCTTATCTGCCTCACTACATGTTGCCTAGAGATGGTTTGGGTGGCTGGTAATTGTTACAAATGCAGATAGAAATCCTGTTTTCTGTCAAAGCAGATCAAAGACCTGGCCATGTATGACTAGCACTACATAGTAAAGCAAATGTAGTTTGATATGATAACATGAAACACCTTGCTGTAGCCTGCAGGTGTCACTTGATCTGTTAACACCATGATGTTTCAGTGACTGAAGAAGCCAACATATTATACAAGCTGTCTCTATTTAGAAAAATAAAGTACTTGAGTAAAACAATAAAAGCATTCTATTAAATAGAATATAACAAGCAGCAAGAAGACTCCTAATACACTGGTATGTGCAGAGCTTTTATCTTCCACATACAATTCTTATGTGGCTAGCACTGGTGATATGTTGTCCTATGATATGTTTTCTATTTTATTACTATCTTATATTTTACATATGTGACAAACTAGGAGCGAAGACAGAGAGGACACAGAGTACAATTGCATGGGACATAATGTGCAGGGTGCTTATTGAGGATGCGCTGGTACTAAAAGGCAATGCACAGGAGCCAGGGTTAGGTTCAGAAAGATGCAAAACAGCAATATGGTATGGTCAGGGACAATCCGCAATGATCATAGGGAAGAATTTGGAACAGCAAAAGGGTTAAATCCAGTGGTAGCAATTCTAGGGTACAACAATGCACACAGAAAGGTTTATAGTGTAGAGGTATGGTACTCCAAAACTGTTAGGTCCAGTTGTAGCAATCTGAGGTGCTGTCAGGGACAGTTCAACAGAATCACAGTAGTAGTAAAGTACAGCAGGGGCAGCCCACAGAGGGATGATCTACAAGTCTTAGCAGTCCTCATCAGAACATGACAAGAAAGGAAATATAGGTATCAGCAGTCTTTAGCATTGTACAAAAGGGATGGCACTACAAATCTCAGTACTTATGGCAAGCTGTTCCTTTAAATCCACAGATACAGTCTGGTCTCAGCATGGGTTCTGGTTTGTGAAACCATGGTAAAGAACATCTGCTTGACCCTTCCACAGATTTTATAGGTCCTAAGAGGTGAGGGGGGTGGGGGGGGAGCAGTCAGTAGTAAGTGATGCAGATTTCAGGGGTTAGTAGCAAGTGACGTAGAGTTCAGAGGTCAGCAATGACTCAAAGGTCAATAGTAAATCATGCAGAGTTCAGAGGTCAGTAATAAGTGACAGAGGTCAGGGGTCAAGAGTATGTCACTTACTATTAACCCCTGAACTGGTGCTCTGGTGAACTTCTAATGTTGGGCCCTGGCCCCTCCAATGTGCCTCTACAAGTCCTGTGCTGTACATTCCCTATTCATCGCTGCCTCATTCTATGCTATGTAAGTCATGGGTGCTCAACCTGTGGCCCTCCAACTGTCACGAAAATAAAAGTCCCATCATGCCTCTGCCATTGGGAGTCATGCTTTTGACTGTCAACCTTGCAATGTCTAATGAGACTTGTAGTTACACAGCAGCTGGAGGGCCACAGTTCGAGCACCCATGATGAAAGTAAACCCAGACTTTAATAAATCATTAAGCCACGTCCATTATACTATACAAATACAGCAATACTTGAACACTTTGTACTGTGCACACTGTGTAGCAACAGTCTGTAATATTGAAGATAGAAGTAGGGATCGAGTACTCTTGCCACTCTTCACTACCCAGATGCTGCCGCTGCACATAATGATAAGCATCTTTCTTGTTGGACTGATCACCACCACCTTGCTTATGTAGATGTGGACCTCTGGTAGCAATCTAATAAGCAACACTAAACTCTTGAACTAGTAGATTTTCTTCCCAAGATCAAAGTGACACAGGAACCCGGAAATGTTCCTATATAGCTATCTTGTAGATCTTCACACTCTCCACTTTCAGTAGTTGGAACAAAGGGAAATCGGACATCACAGCTTCTGGACATGGCGTGCCAGGTAGAAATGAAGATAGGACAGTGGAAATAGCCTAAGTAAATAATTCCCTTTGCTACTATGTGTCTCTGTCCCAAAATATTTGAAGAACTTGCACTGGCAGGGCATTGATTTGACACCTCTTGGTCAGAAACCAAAACCAGGACTGTCATTTTATCTAGGGATAGGTAGGGAGCCAGAAAAGGGAATCATATTTAGCTGGGAGAGATAGAAGAGCAGGGAGAGGGGAGAGAGCATTTCTCCACAGAACATATTAATGCCATACGTATATATCAGATTAGATAAAATCATCCTTGCTAATTGACCTGGTAAGTCTAATACCATCTGTGGTCTGACCTATTCAAGATTCTTGTGAGCACACAGCACCTGACTGACCCTATTGTTAATAGAATGAAAGCTGTCTTCCAGCAAGCCAGTACAAACAAGGCCTCTTTACTTTCCCTGGAGATTTAGAATCAAGTTGTCTTTTTTATAGCTCATTGTCCCTTCTATGGTTGTTTAAATCCACATACATTCTTTATCACTTGTATGCCACTTCTGTGTGATATTACACTATTCCTGGAATCCTTTCATACCCCTATCCTGCTGTCCTCTGTTTACTCTATGTAAGAAGATCTTGAAGTTGTAATTGCCAAGTGGCACCGGGACCCCCCAGTCACTGCCCCCTGTAAGATTATCCATTGACGATTCCATCCTGTCCCTCTGATCTCTCTCCTGTGTCCTGATGAGCTGTAATTCTGTTTGGTTTCTGGTCTTTGCCAAGAGCTCAGCAGTTGTGTTTATCTAAGGCTTTGTTAATCTTTGAGTTGAAGCCCAAAATGCGGAAGCATTTCACCGGTTCTGCCAACTGTCTCTTATTTATTATTTTATACTCTGGCAGTGGACTTGTTCTCTTGTGGACACCTGAAAGAATCCCTAACTGAGGGCTATCAGTGTTTCTTGCACATTAAAGCAAACTTGCAAAAATTTATAACAATTCCTTTTGACACAATAGCCTAATATTGAATGTATAGAAACTGTAACAACGTCTTTTGATGAGTAATATAGGTGTAAAATTACTTCCCTTCTTAATGTGTATTAAGTGCCATGATAACAACTAAAATACTCAACTGCATGTGATTATTCAAAATTTCATATTGAAAACTATGAAGTGTTATTTTAAAGTACAAGGTGCATGCTGATTGCTGTAATTCTTGACCATGAATGTGTGGTCAGGGAATAAAGCTAATGTATTGTAGCTTCACCTATAGCAGCCCCCATTCCCTTAAGGCAGGTTTACTGATATTTGGTTTCCCCAGGACATACATACAATGCTATGCTCACTGTACAGGAAGCACAGGATACTGGGTAAAAGATCCCTGTGGTGCTAGAGTACAGATTCCCACAGAAGATGTCTAGGACCGGTGCTTAAGCAGAAACATGGTCAGTGGGATGTGCAGAAGGGTCAGTATAGGCACCAGGAAGAGACATGGTCAAGAAACAGGCATAAGGTCAGTTCAGATAGCAGGCAGAAACATGTTATAGTAGAACTATAGGAAAAATGCGTATTTTGGATAGAGTAAGGGAAGGTTATAATCCCTGTAAGATTTTTTTCCCGCAATTTATGTCCCATTGCTGAAATTTCTCTTCACTTTCTGTCCCATAGCCGAACAGGAAATGCCTGCAAATTAAGGAAATTCCTTGGGGACCCCCAGGTCACCAGAACTAGTGTCCCCATTGGAAGATTTCCCCTCTATTACTTTTCTGGGGACAACCCGAAATTTGGAATTTTTTTTTTACTTTCATTCTCAATGATAATGGTAAACAGGACAAATAGAGAGGGTGAATCTCCTTAACGGGAACACAGACAGCAATAAAGACTGACAAGTGTTCTGATCCCTACAGTCTGACAGTTCTTATATAGGTAAGGGGTGGGAACAGCAAGCATGTGACATGGGGCGGGGTCACTCGGATGATGTTCCCTACCTGGCCCTGCCCCATACCTATATAAGAACTGTCAGACTGTCTCCTGCATTCAGCTAGTTAGCCTCAGTGGAGAGACAGGGTGACAGTTCTTAAATAGGTAAGGGGGCGGGGATGATGTCCCCAGCTGGCCCCGCCCCTAACCTATTTAAGAACTGTCAGCTAGCCTTTTTTTCACAAGGCTGGAAGCCTCCGACGGGAGCGAAACTTTTTTTTTTCTTTTTTGGGTCGCCGCTCTGCCGCCGCCGTGATTGATGTTGGATCTACTTTGGGGGACATTGTTTTAATAAAGGACTTGTCAAAGACCCTGTACTGTGTTTTTTTTACACCACACTGTTTTTTTGTGAATGAGTCGCGGTACCATGTACCGCAGACTCATTCACGTGGGGGGGGGGCCCCCTTGTTAAAGGGGGTTTCCAGATTCTGATAAGCCCCCCGCCCGCAGACCCCCACAACCACCGGCCATGGTTGTGGGGAAGAGGCCCTTGTCCCCATCGACATGGGGACAAGGTGCTTTGGGGGGGGAGCCCTCCCTGCCCCAAAGCATCCCCCCATGTTGAGGGCATGTGGCCTGGTATGGTTCAGGAGGGGGGGGGCGCTCGCTCGCCCCCCCCCTTTCCTGACCTGCCGGGCTGCATGCTCAGATAAGGGTCTGGTATGGATATTGAGGGGGACCCACGCTGGTTTTTTTTTTTTTTAATTTCAGCGTGGAGTTCCCCCTTAATATCAATACCAGACCTGAAGGGCTTGGTATGGATGACAAGGGGGACACATGCTGTTTGTTTGTTTTTTTATTGCGGACCTTTATTTTTACATTCAACTGTCAAAATAAATATTATCTAGACCGTGTGTCGGCAACCCGCGTCTCCAGAGCCGCATGCGGCTCTTTTTCACCTTGGCTGCGGCTCCGGAGCACACTGCCCACCAGGTGACAGGCAATAGGGCAGCAATGGGCAAACTACGGCCCGGCGGACCTTTTAATCCGGCCCGCGGAGCTAGGCTCCCGCTAGGCTCCTCTCACAGTCCGCCCTGAAGACCGGTGTAGCATGAAAATCTGTCTCCTATGAGGATCTGTCCCCCTCGACGTATCTGCGCATGTGCCGGAGATCGCCGATCGGCTGCTAATGCCTGAAACTGGCACATGCGCAGATACGTCGAGGGGGACAGATCCTCATAGGAGACAGATTTTCATGCTACACCGGAACGGCGCGGGAACACGGCGAGAGGAACGCATGGAGCAAAGGTAAGTGAATTGACACAGGGGGGACTTGGGGACTTAATATGGGGGATGAATTAATATGGGGGGTGAATTACTATAGGGGGGATGAATTACTATATGGGGGATGAATTACTATGGGGGATTAATTACTATATGGGGGATGAATTACTATGGGGGATGAATTACTATATGGGGGATGAATTACTATATGGGGGATGAATTACTATATGGGGGATGAATTACTATGGGGGATGAATTACTATATGGGGGATGTATTTTCAGTTTTAAAAATGTGGCTCTCAAAATAAATTTCAATCGTGGTTTTGGCGAGATTTGGCTTAGTTGAAAAAAAAGGTTGCCCACCACTGACCTAAGGCTATGATTGTGATTATGACGATACACTGTGGCCCTGATTAACCCTTTGCTTACTGGGCCCTTAAACCCCCTTCATGACCAGAGCGCTTTTTGCAATATATGCAGTGTCGGATTTGTTTTAAATGTTGCAATGGTTTTGCGGCTCCCAGTCTTTTTTTCCCTCTCGGAAACGGGTCCAAGTGGCTCTTTATGTCTTAAAGGTTGCAGACCCCTGATCTAGACCTTTGAAATAAGTAAAATCATTACAGAAATAATTATAAAGGATAAGAAACAAAAATAAAATCACTAGAACTAAGGAAATCAAATTAGATTACATAAAGATATGCTTAGTGCTGTTTGTTAAACACAGTAGACGCGACCGAGTGTCGGCTGTCAGAGGAATCCACACTGAGATTTACTATTGAGCAGTGGCTAAAAAGCAAACGCCCACAGAGGACGTCTAAAATGTGTTCTGCACATGCGCATTTATATCGGCCAAAGACACTGCACGAGCGTCTACTTTTTTACTGTGTTGATTTGCTTTAAAAAAACTATTTTTAACACATTCTTAATTTTTTTTGAAATGGCAGATATGGTTTAAAGTGAAGTCCTGATATTTGGCAAAGCAAATTTCAAAGTGAACATGTCTCTGCAGTGAGTTTTCATGGTGTTAGACATGCCTCTTAGCATGTGAGTCTGATTCTGGGCGTGTGTCTCGTTAGTAAATTCGATTGGGCGTCTACTTATGGACGCTGCTCAATAGTAAATCTCGTTGCAGGGTAAAAGTAGACGGTCACTTATAAAAATTAGACATTCGGCCACGGAAATGCTCCCAGGCACAATAGTAAATCAGGGCCTTTGTGTCCACCTTCAAAAAAAAACATTTCAACAAACTCTCCCCATCCCTCAGGCCGGCCCCCTTAATGAAACTGCAGAAACAGATGCCATGGTCAGGACTGACCCATGGGCCGGTTTCCACCTCCTCAGAGTGGCCTGGAGGACTATTGAGTAGACTACAGAAAAATCCACAAAAAAACCCTGAGATATTTTACACCAGGTCATCTGGCGGCCGTGGAAACAAAAACCAAAAATGGGCTGTGTCTCTGCGTCAACAGGGACACTAAAAAATGCATTTGCTAAGTCAATTACTGAAAAACATTCAGCATCAGACGATATGGCTGTAAGAAGAGATGGCATATCAGACATCTCCGGGTGGTATCAACCAGTGAGTCAATAATCAGTCTAATGTCTTCCTGTGTGAAATTCCTGTCTTTACATGCCTTCTTTAGATCTGCTAATATTTTTCCCGGTGTAATAGTGGGCTTGGGACAGTGTTTAGTGATATGGTCAATATCCTCTACTTCTAAACATTTAATTATCAATGTGTCCCCTACTGTTACTTGGTCTCTGTCGCCACCTTGTGTCTGGTTCTATCTGCCGGTCCGGGACTAGGGCCTTTTATCATATTCATATGAAAAGTGTCATTATCCCTTGTTCTCGGGAACGGACTTGAACTTCCCATTGCTTCAGTCCACCCTGCTAGATTGTCTATCCACGGATTTATTAGGTAATAATCAGTCCCACAAATCCGGGCTATGAAGTCTTTACATAACTCCCCCTGTTCCGGACAAGGTGTATTTTTACTCTTATTTTGTTCTAT
The DNA here is from genome assembly GCF_062004578.1 of Staurois parvus. Classification (NCBI taxonomy): domain Eukaryota; kingdom Metazoa; phylum Chordata; class Amphibia; order Anura; family Ranidae; genus Staurois; species Staurois parvus. The sequence goes on from NW_028317883.1 coordinate 4,353,256, forward strand.
TTTATCTATTCAGAAAAAATGTATAGATTCAAAAAAAAAAGAAAAAAAAATGGAAAAAGGAAAGTGAAAGTGATTCACAGTGCTTGACTGCCAACTGAGTTTCCCTCAGATGCGTCTTCCTAAAACATAAATCTAGTCACTTGTATACCTTCTCGGGTCAAGTGATCTGTGACCAATCACTCTTATCACAAAAAATATAGAGAGACAGAGAAAGAATGTACAACTTTTCCTACTCTATACCCTGCAGAGGACACTCTATATAATAATATCCTTTGTCTCTAACCTGTCTTTTAACTTTTTCCACTGTAAGTCCCTCTTGAAATTCTACTGGACAATGTAAATTTACCATTTCTATCTGTATCTTCGGAGTACCTTGATTAAAGGAAAGTCTTTTTCCTAACTTATATTTATATCCATTTTCTACCTTATTCACAAGGTAACCTCCAGGAATACGATGCTTAAAAAATAGTCCGCATACACATTCAGGACAAATCATTTGCAAAACATGTAATCCGTAACTACCGGTCCATACACTTACCACCTGGACATCGGTGTCACACAACAAATTATCTTATACTTTATGCGACAGAAAGATAAGCAACAGAATTTTGGCAGCCCAAAACTACCAGTGTCAATATTTTCTTATTTCCTGGACATCCAATGTCCCTGGACATCCAATGTCCTTTAAATACTTTCCAAAAGTATATATCTGCCGGCAATATCAATATTTCCTGGACATCCAATGTCCTTTTAAGTACTTTCCAAAAGTACATGCATATATGTATTTTCTGGACATCCAATGTCCTTTAAAGTACTTACCAAAAGTACATACATATATATGTGTCTATTTTCTGGACATCCAATGTCCTTCAAAGTACTTTCCAAAAGTACATATAGACTTATTCTGGCCGGCAATCTTTTACACTATACCCTTTCATTAAAACATACTTCCAAAGATTGTGGGCATCGGAACTCAGCCAGAGCCTAGTCATGGTAAATATCAGAAAATATAAATCAAATACTTACCGGATAGGATGACTCTCCGATCCTGGGATGAGCCCCCAAACTGAAAGGGATTTGTGCTTCTAATGATCACTGGTAGGTTCCGGTTCCCCATTAGGCCTAAGAGACTGTGTTCTGGAAGGAAGAAATTAGCATGCACACACAGGTTTCCAGAAGACAATCTAAATCTTTATTTGTAGATTCTTCTTTTTATATTGTAACAAAGAAAACCATACAGTAGGATTTCGCTGGATACTTGTCAAGGCTGTGAACGTGAGATTTCTCAGACCTTGAAATCAGTTACAAGTAACCAACAGTTATTTTCCCATGGGACAGAAGTATTTGACTTTTAACTATATCATAGCAGAAACAGGTGCTGTTAGTACAAAAAAATAATTGGTTAGTTTTCATGCCTTGAGCAGAACTAGATTTAAAAGAATACATGAGTGCAGGCCTATAGCACATAACTGACACACAACTATACATTTAATTATCTAAACAATATAAGATGAGAAAATGGAGGGCGATGAACATACATTTCCCTTCAGTAAACTCGCATGGTGAATGTTCAGGTGACATGCGCCGCCATGACACTGTCGGCTGCTGCAACAATAGGACCACTTTAGGTTTGTCCTCATTGCAGCTCACTTGACAATAGGAGACACCCCCCCTCCACATTTCTAGGCAACAGCTTTTAGCTTCTGTCAGGGATATACATGCTGCTGGTCGTTGTTTCCATAATATAGCATTGCTTTCAGCTGACACTTTATTACAATCTGGGGAGTATGATACACATGTGACCACAATGTTTATAACCCCGGGAATGCAGTTTATACACATCTGATTATTGTTTTATGGTTTATTTATTTTTGCACTTTATAATGTCTCGGTTTACATTGATTTGAATATATTTTTGGATGAAACATAACATCGTGGGGCGGGGCCAGGCATATTTCACTTCACTCTGATTGGTGGAGGGTTTTCTTAATTAGTTCTCCAGGTTTTGTCACATGCCTGAAGAAGGGGTCCTGCAAGACTCTGAAACATTGCCTTGCTGTAACTATGTGATCGTTCATTAAAACTTTTGGACCCATATTGGTGATCCTCGGTGTGCTGGTGACATTCTCCCTTGCTGATTCTGTTATGTTCCAGCCGATGGTCACTGCAGCATCCACTTATACACACAGTCATTTTTTACGTGGAACGTGTGCGTTTGGATTGTACACGTGCTCAGAGCATAAGTCACACTCCTTTGTGGCTGGCTGATTTCTTCTCCCAGATGGACCAATGTTGGTTAAGAAAAGCTGCCTTGCCTCCTCCTTCCTAATTGTCCACGCTGCTCTTGTACTCTATTTTAAGAATTGCAGTCCTAGGGCTCTGGGCTTGTGATAGTATTGTAACAGCTTGGCTGCTGCCAGCTCTTACTTTGAACCTGATTTCTGGATCATGCTTGCCAGCAGCTTGCCTTGACCTTGGACTCTCGAACAGGCACACTCGTTCAGTACCATGGGCTGTGCCTGACGAGCCTCTAGACTACAGGTACCTCTTTTCTTTACCTTCACTCAGTCCTGGTGTCATTTGGCCAGGAACTATTGCATTGTGTACTAACACCCAGGGGCAGCCAAGAACCATTTGGCCTGCTTTCTTTAAGGGCATGGGAGCTGCTATAGGTGATAGAAATGCTTTCTAGCTACAGCTTATGTTGCTAGTCACATTATCAGGCTGTCATGTTAGCACAAGCCTAAATTTACCACCAATGGAGTCATGGTTAATTTGCAGGAATGTTTGTTTGCTGAACAGCAGTGAAAATTGATTGGCCAAATCTAGGAGTTATCCCTGAACCTGCATGAACAAGCTGTGGTTCCTCCACCTGCACTGCCAGATTGTAAACATAAGGTGACCCTGCCTGACCGCTTTTCTAAAGATTGTCACTTGTTATTTTCACAGTTGCAAATTATACTTCAAGCTTAAGCCTCGCTCCACTGACTCTAAAGCCCAGCAGGTACACACAACTATTTCCGTTATGCAAAGAGACCCTCAGTCCTGGGCTTTGATCCTATTTCAGAAATCCCTTCTCTGACCTCAGTAAATAACTTTTCTTAAAGCCCTTGGGCCCCTTTATGGTGATCCCAATCACACTCAATCAGCCGAATCCTCTTTCCTCTACTGTGGGGTAGTGCAGATCATAAATCCACAGGTGGACACCACAGTCAGGATGTAATGACTGAGCCTTGAGGAGTCATTTGGGGTTTTTGTTGGCTAATTCCAGTAAGGGCTCCTTGGTCTACTATCCTGAACTTAAGACCTTGGAAGAGGCCATGTAGTTAGCTATTATGATAAAAAGGTGTTTGCGAGAACGACATTCAGAGCAGAAAATTACATTTAAGCCTCTAAGTGCCCTAACGCCCCTCCTCCACAGGTGGTGCCTGGACCCCCTGCTCAGTGTCAGGAGGAACCCATGAAAATTGGGGCCACCCAGTTGTCTCCCAAGGAAAAAAACAGAGGAAAGTCCCTGGGACTCTATTTGTACTGTGGTACCACCAAGTGCCCCCTACAAGCTTGGAAATGCAGGAATCTAGAAAAGTCAGGATCTGCCTTTGTAGACAACCTTGTGACAAACCCCACCTAAAGCAAACTATTTGTTCCCCTCCACCGCAGGCTTGAGGTGCTATCAAAGGTTCATGAGAATCATGACACCAAGTTGGCTGTACATATATTTATCAGTTAAACCCTTGCTTTAGTTTCTCATAACCTCTGGTGACCTACCCTCGACAGGGACATCCATGCTTTTGTTACAGCCTGTGAGACCTGTGCTATTCCAGATCCTCTAGGTCCAAGCTTTCAGGTTGCTTATTCCTGAAATGGGCACATGGTTATATGGATCACTGCAGGAAGCATTCTGCTCTCTTGTTGGTACCTGTCTTTCCCTATCATTTGCCTATCACTCTCAGCAGCTTCATAGCCAGTAAGAATAGCTGTCCTGTCTCCTCCCACCTGGTTATGCTGTTGCAGTGCTCCTTTTAAGCATCACAAGCTCATGGGTTTGTGATAGTATTCCTGTTTCCTGGATCCCTACCTGTACTCCTGCTAGTCTCTGACCTATCTATGTGCCTTGGATTCTATGTTACTGACCCCTGCTCATATTATTCACTATTCTGCTTTGACCTTGAAATGTTTACTTGATTATGCTTATCTGCTGCCAGCCTTGACCTCAAAACTGCTTACTGGATCACACTTGCCAGCAGCCTGCCCTGCCCTTGGACTGTCACACAGATGTTCTCCTGTTGTACCATGAACTCTGCTTGATCAGTTTCTAGACTCATTTATTTTACTTTCTCTCAGTCCCAGTGTTGTTTGACCAGGAACTGTAGCATTGTGTACCATGACCTGGGGGAAACCAAGTTCCAGTAGGCCTGCCTGCCTTAAAAGAACAAGGGCTGCTATACTGTAGATGAAAGAAATATTTGTTACCTATATTACCATACCTGGTCATCAGACTAAGTGTCACAGCTGCTTGTACCACAGCAGAACTGGTTGACTCTTTGCGCTGCTTATCTCTTCCCAGCCTGAGCTCTTCTGTACAGGACCTGCAATAGACTAATTCCATGCTAAACTCAGGGGCTTGCACTGCTTACATTAAAATGCATTTAAGTATGTATTAATGAATAAGAAGCTTTTTTTTGTATATTTTATATCTAGCTGGTGTTCGGATTTAATTTTCAGTTTTGACAGTAGTGTGCCTCGTATACTTGTATGCAAACAGTAAAAGAAATATTTAAAATAAATATTATAATGTATTTATAGTTTAGAAACTCATAAACTTAAAAAAAAAATATTAGTTAAAAAAACATTTTACTTTATTTGAAATATGATATAGGAAAATATATTAATCAATATTAACTTTCAACTTTGTCTCAAAAATCTTCAGCTCTGAACATCTGAAAAAATTATTAATAAGAATTTAAACAGGCAAACATTTTGATACATTTATTGGTATTCTGAAGTAAACTTCTTTTCCCAGATCATGTAAACATAGTGGTACTTTAATCATCTGTTTCAAATGTACAAAACACTGCTGTTACTCATATGTAAATGTTGTTGTTTTTTGTCAAAAGTCAGCAGCTAAGTTGTTATCTCCATCCCCAACACTCCACCTGACAACTGATGTATTTTAAAAAGCACTTATCACTGCTTTTTGCTGTGATAAGTGACTATTGCAGGAAAAGTTGGTGGTGCTCTGACACGTGGGCTGTGATTGACAGCCTGGCTTCACCTTCTTTATGCTGTGCAAGATGGCGATGTCCAATGGGGGAAATAACTAGATATCTTGGGACAGATTGGAACAGTTTTTTTTTTTTTATCCAATGGCTATGTATCACTGAGTTGTTTATAAACCAATTCATTCATATTTAGCAGGTGCCTTCACTTTATACCTTCAGTAGTTTTTTTTTTATCATGACAGATTGAAGAAAACACAATAATCTGAGCTTTGTTTTTCTAAAACAACTACTATAAATAAGCATCACTTTTACAAATTTACTAGATGCATTCATTCTAATCTAATAGATGTGCCTGAATTGTATATCAGTCATTTTGTTACATATTTTATGACAAACATTAGTGCTGCCTTGACAACTTAATTTACTGCTAGGCAGCCCTGAACTCCTGTGCTGCTAAGCATTTATACAGTCATGTGGTCTGCTGCCTATAGCTGGATACTAGAACATATTCTATATTTCCGATTTGTTATACTATTGTTTTTTTTACTCCTGAGCTCTTATTTCATATTACCTTTTCACCACCTACTGAATTAAATCACAGCTTATTCAATTTTTTTTTTCTATGCAAACAATGTGCTTTGCTCTGTTATTGCAGCAATTTAAATGATAAATTATGCATCTGTTTAATTCCCTTACCTGTTGATTCTGACAGCTTTCACAAATTAACATAATTTTTAGGAGAGGGCAACACTGCAAGCTCACTGCTAAAATTCCAGCAGAGTTGCCACCTTGTAAAGCTCGGCATTGCATGCTGGAAAATGTTGCCCAGGACTGGAGGGGCAAATGACACGAGGGCACCCAATAGTATTCACCACCCGCCCACTGCTGGGAAGAAAAACTTGTAAGTCTACTTGCTTGTAGTCTTACTTGTTAAAAGGAATATATACAATGACCGTTATACCACAATTCATTGGAGCTCTATAAAAAAAGCCAGGGGATACAAAGGAGAGTAAGAAATTAATACAGAGAATTTACAAAAAGGGGATAAATTAACATTTTTACCACAAAAATGCTGGGAAGAAAAACAGAAAACTGGCCAGAGAAGTCATGTGGATAGACAAAAAATGGTATTTATGAAGACTATCTTGTGGCATTGCCTAGATATCAATGTAGTGATCAGCATGCATAACATACTGTATGTTTGTACAAAAACCTTTAAAATTTACTGCCCAAATCTGGGCTTAGTGGTTTCTGCACAAGCAGTGGTCAGTCCTCAGATATGCAGACAGTGGTACTGACAGAATGTCATCATTGCCACTCTGTATCAGCATACTATGGATGTAGGGAGCCATGTTGATGCCCTCTCAGTGGGCAGGGTTGCTGCATTCATAGCATGTCCTCAGTATTCTGAGTTTAATGAAACTGGTCATCATTCAACCCCAAAGACTGAGGGTATTTTGTGGCAAAAAAAAAGTCCTGTGGGGGACAGCTCTAGATTTAAGAAGAGTATTGCATCCTGACCTGCTTTTTTATTCTGTACACTGGCTGGGACCCTCTCATTTATTTATTATTATTTTAATTGCTTGGGTTGGGCTTTGAAGTACATAGCTTTTAATTTTTGAAACCATTGAATAAAATAACCAATGATCATTTGTTATAAAAATACCATATTCATCTTTTTTTTCATCTTTTGTTGCGTTAGTGCTGCTGATTGCTTGTAGTCTTACTTGTTAAAAGGAATATATACAATGGCCATTATACCACAATTCATTGGAGCTGTATAAAAAAACCAGGGGATACAAAGAGAGTAAGAAATTAGTACAGAGAATTTACAAAAAGGGGATAAATGAACATTTTTACCACAAAACCAATATAAAATGGGCGTTTTTGCAAGAATTAACTGGGTTATTCATTGACAACAAAGCACAGTAGTTGAGCTTCCTGAGTTATACAAGATGAACAATTTTATAAAAGATACTTTAGAATAAGCCATTTCATGAAGATACTTAAAATTAATAGTACATTAAAGTAGTGTATACAGTATACATAAAAGAAGACCATTTGATTAAAATCATTGGGTATATAAAACGTGTTCTTCTTCATTGGCTATGGAGAACATTTAGTGTAATTTATAGTACATATTCCTTGAATATTCTAAAGATATATTTGTAGTATTATTATCACTTTTTAATCTTATATTCTTTTTCAGAAGGACATATTTAAGATAGAAGCATTAAATTACATGGTCCTCTTTTAAACTTTCATTTAACCTTTTTTGTATTGTCATTTTATGTGATCACTTTTTGTACTTTCCTTTCTATCCTTTGCTGTAATTCATACCATGTTTATGAACTGCAGTGCTGCCCAGTCATTCTGTGGCCATTATATACACTACAGTATATTCCCTTCAGCAAGTACTCTGAGGTTGATTTATTAAAACTGGAGAGTGCAAAATCTGGTGCAGTTCTGCGTAGAAACCAAACAGCTTCCATTTTTTTTATTTGTCAAAGCTTAATTGAACAAGCTGAAGTTAGAAGCTGATTGGCTACCATTTGTTAGGAACCATGAACCAGGCAGAGACAGAAAGTGCAGTTAAAGTCACACCTTTAATGAAACAGCAAATATAACATATATCAGGAATGTAGTCAAAACAGAATCCAAGGTTTGGATGCCAGAGCAGTTTATCAGATGTGCCAGAGTCAGGAAACCAGAAGTCAGCACAGTCAGGAGCCAAAAACCAGGAAAAGAAATCAGAAGAGAAGTCAGCCAGACTAAGCTGTACACAGGAACATAGGCAGGAACACACTGGAGATCATATCCCACATAAGGGCAAGGAGGAAATGAGCTAAGCTGCTAAAAAAACAAAAAGGGTTGGCTGTAGGCTGGACTAATGAGGCAGGTAATGGTATATAGGTGAGTCACTGTGGAGACAATGAATGGCTGGTAAATAACCGACAGCTGAGAAGCTTCTGAGCACTGAAAGAAAAGAGCTGCTTGTTAAGTAGTAGGAGCCCAGGCCTGACATCATGCACCGCTGCACCAGATTTTGCACGCTCTAGGTTTAGTAAATCAACCCCCATGCATGCTTGACAAAGTGGGGAATACCCCTGAAACACACAGCCTGGCAATGAAATGGTCCCTCTGTACACCTGAAGAATTTACTAGATCTCAGCCAGGAGGACACTGCAATACTCTGCCGCATTCAAGCCTTTGGCAGGTCCAGCTGGACTGCTATCTTACCAGCTAGTCATGATCTAGTAGGGAATCCCCTGGTTACACAGCTCCACCGTGGGCCATATGGAGCTGTTTGACTCACAGGCTGGTGATAAACTTATTTACCTCTTCCCACTTTGTGAGTAAAATTTTATGATATTAACCGATCTACATTATATTACTTCACTTAGGTCATTGCATCATATTTTCTACTTTATTTTTTCTATTTAGAATATTGATCATCTTTAACCTGGATGACAGTTGCCACAGGAGCAGTGTTTTATAAGGACTTTATTTGTTACACCCCGAAGAATGAATGGTTTAGGAACCAGGAATTCTCTTTACTGCCACTTCCTCTCTAGATGAATCGGCTCCATCAAACAGGGGCCATATGGCAGGATCACCAAGCTGCAGACTTCTGAGCTTACATTAAAATGTTAAATCTTTATAGTGACTGGGCTTACATAAACAGAACCAATGTATCTTTTCATTTCAAATACTCTGAAACTGCAAGTTACAAATTGTGCATTCATGAAGTTTGCAATCTGTGGTCGAGTTTGCAGCATCACTGTTTCATGTTATCCATATGTCACCTTGCCAAGTTTGTTTTTCAGCATAAGTGGGAGGTGATGACGGGGTGCCGATACCTTAAGGAAGTGATGTAATCAATCCCTCAAGCGAAATTCTATTTTTTTTTTTTTTGCAATGAATGAATCTTGCCATGATTTTTTATTCCCACCTAATCCTTCCTCACTCTTGTCCTTTTTAGCCATTTGTTATTGGTTTTAATAAATGCAGACTGCCATACAGGCTGCTTTGCTATTATTCAGGCTGCAAGTTTAACAACAACAGAATCAATCAATTGCTCATTCCCATCCACGCTAGCAATGTGGATGGAGGAATCTCCACTGCTGCCTAAATACCATAAAACCTGGTTCATACCTATGCATTTTTTAGTGCTTTTTGCAGAAATGCACTACAGTCCATTTAACGTGGTTTCCTATAGGACATGTTCACATCTATGCTTTTTTCAGCTGCTGCATTTTTGGAAAGGGTCAGAGACTTTTTCAAATGCAAAGCAGTGCATTTTTGGTTTAATAGACTTCAATGGAGATGCTGCAAAAAAGCCTGTATTGCATTTTTGAGGTGTTTTGCATTTTTTAATCTGCCCAACAGCAAACTGGCCCCAAGAAAGCATAAAAGACACAAAATGCTTCGAAAAAAGGAGTGAAAACACTTCTAAAACACATGTGCAAAAACCGCAAAAAGCACCTCAGAAACAGATAACAAGCAAACTGTATAGGTGTGAACCAAGCCTTACATTGACTGGATCTGATAGTATGTAGTCACTGTGGCCACCTGACTCTGTCAATTTTTATACTGACTTTTTCAAGCCAGGTAGGGCTTGAAGGGTGCCCCTCAAATTTCATCCAATTCAACAACAATCAGCCAAAATTTGAGCCATTCCTGAGGAGCTTGAGGGGAATCACATTGTTCTGTGCAATGATGGTCTCTGACCCTTTTGAAAATATAGGAGTCTAATGATATACTGTATATACTAAGAGTAAATCGTGTCAAGACTATGACCCCTGAGCGGCATGCATGGCTGAAGAAATAAAGCTGGCCATAGATAGGTAGGATTTCAGACAAAACATTTTAGAAAAAGAATGTTATAAGATAGTTAGTTTGTTTTTTTAGACAATGGTTCAGATCAACGTTCATTTTCAACTGCAGTGATGAGAAAATTCAAAGGAGCAGGATTTTTTTCTTGAACAAATGAATTTCTAACAGTGTGTGTGGTATTCGTTTAGTAAAGTCCATTTGTCCAAAATCAAATATTAGAAGCAATCAAAATCTTTTGAACAACATTCAAATGTTCTGAGAATGTTATGAGAATTTTCATACAAATTTTCCTAAGAGTTTCCTAAGTTCACCTTTAAAAAAATAAATAACTGCACATAGTTTTGCAGGTAAAAAAAAAATGTGCATTTATTACTTTTTGTTCTGGAGGCTGCAGAGCATTGTACCCACACTCAGCAGATCACGAGTGCAATGTCAGACTCCCACAGATTGTCATTATAGCTGTTTGGATATATTTATTGTACAGGCAGACAGTTACTGGAGAGCAGTAAGATCAATGAATCCCGAGAGTGATCACCAGTGCCCTTGTAGTTCACTGAGAACTACAAGCCATCTGCCACAACTCTGTAAATGAATGACATGGCTGTGTGGGTGGAGCCTCACATGGCCATTTTCTTTTTAAATTGTGACAGTGGGAGTGGGGAGAAAATCCCCCATCCGCTGTCTCAGCAGGGAATCGGAGGGGAACTGGCAGGAGCTCTTTGGTAACTGGTCACATGTTATACCCTAAATTTGGATGTAACATGCTACCAAAAGTGAACCAACCTTGTAACCACTTGCCAACCGCGCTATAGCTAAATGACGACTACAGCACGGTTGTCCAGTTCTGAGAGGGCATAATATGACATCCTCCTAGAATGTGCCCTACGGACACAGCTGATCACGTGATGAGGTAAAAGGACAATCACAGCAGCCTTTTACCATATGTAAATACAGTAGCCGGTTATCAGCTGCACTTTCCTCACGCTGTCACAGTGTGAGGAAAGTACTCCTGATAACCGGCAACTGTCACAGAGCAGATTGGCACTGATTATCAGGGCACTGATGATCAGTGTCCAGCAGTGCCCCCCAGCAGTGCCTCCCACCAGTGCCCAGCAGTGTCACCCATCATTGCTACTCAGCAGGGCCCATCAGTGCCACCCAGAAGTGCCGCCCAGCAGTGCCCAACAGTGCCGCCAGTCAGTGCTGTCAGTCAGTGCCACCAGTCAGCACCACCCATCGGAGTCGCCCAGCAGTGCTGCCTATCAGTGCCCATCATTGCTGCATATCAGTGCAACATCATCAGTGCCTCCTCATCAATGCCCACCAGTGCCACCTCATCAGTGCAGCCCATCAGTGTTGCCTATCCATGCCATATCATCAGTGCTACCTATCAGTGCCCATCAGTGCTGTGTATCAGTGCAGCCTAATCAACGCACATCAGTGAAGGAGAAAAAATTCCTGTTTGCAAAAGTTTAGAATAGAAAAAAAAATGTTTTGCTTTTTTTTGTTTATAGTGCAAAAAATAAAACACCCAGTAATGATTAAATACCACCAAAAGAAAACTCTATTTGTGTGAAAAAAAATTATAACAATTTTATATGGCTACAATGTTGCAATGTCAGTCAAAAATGTGAGAGTACCGAAAAATTGGCCTGGGCAGGAAGGGGGTAAAAGTGTCCGGTAGGCAAGTGATTAAGGAATCCCATGTCCTGTAATGTGCTTGTACTGGAGTTGGGAAACCTTCTGGATAAGACACAATTAAGACACATCATTTTCAAGTATGCTTGCATGCACTATTTTTAACTTGCAATTTTATGCAAGTGTTTTCATAAAAAAAGAAACCTTTTGCTCTGCTTTCAGATTTTTTTTATTATTTCTCATTGATTAAACTACAAGATATACTAGCAGACAATATATAAAATTCATAATTGAAAAGCATTATTACAGTGTGAAGTGCAATAACTTGTGACAACCAATCCAACCAATTTCCCTTCAGAGATCATAGTGAAGCAGAAAGCTGAACTCTGTATGGGTGGAATGGATAATCACATCACTACCTCTCTTTGCACTTCACTGTTAGTGTAAAGGGTTGTCAGTAAAAGTAAAGAAAGGCCATACTCAACCTAGCTGAGTCACCATATTACAGCTATTTCAAGAATACATTTAAATATATTAACAATTTCAGGTGTGGTACACTGTCAGGAACGTTCAGTAACTTTATACATTTTTTAAATAGTTAATTTGCAGGACCACTTGTGAAATCCTCCCTGTCCAAAGAACATTATCTATAACAAGGAGACATCTTTTCTGCTTTCACTCCGCCTGCGGATAACGGCCGCGGGTTCCCATCAAACTGTAATTATCCAAGTCTGGATCTCTGCTAATTGGGCCTCTGGGGTAATGATTCCTCCAATCTGTGTATTAAGAGGGCCGATGTGAACCATCTCAAGGGCCACGGCCGTGTCAGATATTGCCCATCTCAAACTAAGCGGCATGGGAGGAAATCTCATCAACCCGAAGAGATTGTTAGCTTAATTCTATTGTCCTGAAACAGTTCCCCTGGGTCAAAGAACAGACTCTCCTTTTGGATTTTCATGTACGGAACATGTTCTCAGACCATCGGCTTGAAGGCTACTGACTACTATGAGTAAAACATCAGCTGGCCTTGCATTTAAGCACCTATTTTTACTTTCTCTTTGCAGAGGAACTTTTTCAGATTATCAAGGACAGAACCTTTGTTACAACATTGAAATAATGAAATCACTATTATGTATTATCAGATATTGTAACTGACAATCCTTTGCACAATTACAGTGACTTTAAAATATTACTAAAGGTAATGTTTTATTAAAATAGGAAGCACATTACACTTACCTGTTGTATGCAATGGTATTGCACAGAGAGGACCCGAATCCCCTCTTCTTGGTTCCACTGCCGATGCTGCTTGCTCTCCGGTATCTGCCTCCATAACAAGTGCTTGCTGTAGGGGCAGGTGTTGAAAACTCACTCTCAACCCGGGCTGTGTGTGTCTATAGACCACCTACTATGTCCTCACTGGATTTTATTGACAGCAGCAGGAGCCAATGGCAGCCACTGCTGCCTCCATGTCTAGTGAAGAGAGAAGGAGCAGCGCTCTCAAGCACAGCACTGGATTGAGTTTGGGCTCAGGAACCTTTTTAGGAGGGCTGGAGGGGGGGGGGGTTGGTAGGTTTTTTTTAACTTTAATGTGGAGAATGCGTTAAGGTAGAAAATGTTTAGCCTTCACAACTACTTTAACATCCAAAACGCCTGAAATGTACATATGTTTATATGGGAATGACAGTACTAAATAATAGACATACATTTTTTCACATACAAAGATCATTTGGAATACATTTGAAATATACAGATCCACAGAGTGTACTCTGTTCTCATCCATAGACACATTTTTAAAGTGGAATTGTTTACTCCAAAAAATTAACACTGTAAAGCTCCTTTCAGACAGGCAGCCAAGGGATGGTAAAAACATACAGTTGATCCACAATTTACCCACCCCCAACTACCCACCTACAAGCAGACATGGTACCGCTCGTGTACGTACACATTGCAGTGGCTGTGATGCTTTGTACCAAGGTGCTACAGTGCCTCTCAAACCATCCAGTGTCAGCAAATGGAACAACACCGCAAGTGTGAGCCAAATGTTTGACTTTCAGTTGTGGCGCAATCCTGCATTGGTTATATTTTAATTCTCACTGTAGAATGTTCTACAGCAAGAATTCATTTTACAAATAAAAAAATTAAATAGTTTACATTTCCAGCAAATGTCGTTGTAACGGAACCGGAACCCAGACCGCACTGAGTTTTTCCGTTATAGCACAACTTCCCCTGTCCGAACACCATCCACGGACCACACCCTCGAAATCCCTCAGGAAAATAGACAACACCCAGCTCTTACTAAAACAGGAAGCCAACTACTTTTATTGAACACAAAACAACATGTTTTATACAGAGGGTGGGGAAAGACAACCAGGGACAGGAAACACATCATCAGCCCACCCTCTCAGTGGGAAGGGCTACAGTATAGGCAGGAAACACCTCATCACCCCTCCCCATCCAACCAGACACAGAACAATGGGATGCAACCATGTGGCAAAGGACATTGACCAACCCCCACACCAATACACAAACAGTACATCCCATAATAGTTGGCTGGACAGGGAGACACAGCACCATGGGGGGGAGCACATGGCAGGGACAAAGGAACCCACACTATACACAATACTGGGACATTTACATTCACACCCTGTACCCCTTAACAGGCACAGGGTGGGTTAAACATAATGAGGGGGACATGAGCTGACCAAGCGGTCCCCCCACCCCCAAAAGTCACTCTCATCACATATCTCCCCTTTCGGCAGCAGAGTAACGCAGGAGTAGATCCCAGATGGATGTACTCTGAAGTTACTCTGCACCTCCAGTCTCTCAATGCCAGCACCCGCACAGTACCCCATGCAAATTGTCCCACACCAAGCGTTACTCACCCAGCCAACCTCTGCCTCTCCCGTAGAACATACCCGCCGCTGGGGAGCAGTACGGACTAGTCCTTCTCCCGGGAATCCACTCAGCCGCTGGGGAGAAGACAGGGTGGCTGGGCCGCCTTCATCCTTCTGTGGGGGATCTGGGCCGACTGCCCAGCATCCCTGGGGTATCCAGGTGGTGGCTGTAGTTGCTAGGCCGGGGCCAGCGGCGCTCTGCCCTGTTGCCAGAACTTCTGCTGGGGACCCCACATCTGCTCCGGCTAACTGTAGGGGAGGGAGGCCAGCTTCCTCCCCTCCCAGACTGTGGATCTGCTGCTGGGATGGCATTCCGCTGTCACTGTCCTCCTGGTGCACAGATCCTGGCTTGGGAGGGAAAACAGTTTCCTCCACTCTGGCTGACTGTGGGGAAGAGAGGACAACAACCTCCTCTCCCTTCTCACCCTGGGCCTCTGAAACTACCACAGGCATGGGACAGAGGTCCTGGACCCTCTGTCCGGTTGTCAGCACTTCAGCTGGCGGCTCCCCGGCTGGTTCCTCCTCAGAAAAGAAATCAATCAAATACCCAGCCTCTGGAACTGGGGTTTGGGGAACGGGGCTCACCATCTCCTGTCCGTGGAACTCAGGAGACGTTACCAGTGCTGGGCAGAGTTCAGTACTGTTTAACCCTGTTGCCAGGTCTACTGCTGGTTCCTCCTCAGCAGAGAAGTCTATCAGATCCCCAGTCTCTGGAATTTCCACTGCTGATTCTTGGGCATGCTGCCGAACATGTCCTAGCAGCTGCCTGTATGCTCTTTCTAGATCCAGTTCTTTCTTCAGCAGGTATTCCCGATCTGGTTTAAGTTCTGAGACCCCTCTGAGACCAAACATAGCCTCTCTGCCTTCCCGCAACTCCTCCAGAGTAGGTTCTGCTGTATCGCCAAACACAGAAAGATTTGTAAGGATCTCCCACAGCAATCCAGGCCCACCAAAGTCATGTCCCTCAGGAAAGCATTCTGTTGCCTCCCCTAAATACTCCTGCTCTGCGTACCACCGCAGAGCCCGATATCTATTGTCCAGTTTTATTTCCTGCTGGACCAGCCTGTCCAACTCAGTCACCCACTGCTCCTGGGGTTGCTCTCCCAGGAATGGCATCCGTAAATTCCGATGGTCCCTGGCCCTCTCCTCTGGGGTTGGATACCACTTGTCTTTGTCCATTCTAGCAGCCTGGACGGCTCCTCTCCAAAGCACCTCCCAAATCCGCTGCCTGAGCTCCAGGTACTGATCCGTAGACACAGTCCTGGGGTATGTTGCAAGAACAGTCCGTAGCAGCCCTGGGAACTCTGATGCCAGGTCCATATCTCCACTGGGGTGACTGACGTCTTTTCCTGCTCTTGAATCCCGGTGGTGGTTTGGATGTGTTTACAGTTGGAAGCACAATCCCACCGCTTGCCACCAATGTAACGGAACCGGAACCCAGACCGCACTGAGTTTTTCCGTTATAGCACAACTTCCCCTGTCCGAACACCATCCACGGACCACACCCTCGAAATCCCTCAGGAAAATAGACAACACCCAGCTCTTACTAAAACAGGAAGCCAACTACTTTTATTGAACACAAAACAACATGTTTTATACAGAGGGTGGGGAAAGACAACCAGGGACAGGAAACACATCATCAGCCCACCCTCTCAGTGGGAAGGGCTACAGTATAGGCAGGAAACACCTCATCACCCCTCCCCATCCAACCAGACACAGAACAATGGGATGCAACCATGTGGCAAAGGACATTGACCAACCCCCACACCAATACACAAACAGTACATCCCATAATAGTTGGCTGGACAGGGAGACACAGCACCATGGGGGGGAGCACATGGCAGGGACAAAGGAACCCACACTATACACAATACTGGGACATTCACATTCACACCCTGTACCCCTTAACAGGCACAGGGTGGGTTAAACATAATGAGGGGGACATGAGCTGACCAAGCGGTCCCCCCACCCCCAAAAGTCACTCTCGTCACAGTCGTTCATTATCAGTTAAAGAAAAAAAAAACAGCACACAAACCCCTCCAAAGATCCCCCAAATTACATAGCAAACCTTTGAGCGATCTATGTACTGTTTGGCAATGACAGTTGTTTAAGTCATCTGCTGGCAATTTAAAAATGTCTCCTTTGTAAATGTTAGTGCTGATGCAGCACTTTCTATACATCACAGAGAAGCACCTCTTCCCAGGCAGAATTAGTTCACCCCAGGCATGTTATTTAGCCACCTCTAGCCTGGGCCAATTATGACATTTCTCTCATAATTGTAAAAATCTGCATTTTATTTCCAGCACATTACTTAAAGCCTACAAACATGTATTTTAAGCAGAGGCCCTGGAAAATAAAATTGCTGTTGTTGCAATTTTTTTTTATGTTGTATTATTTTCGAGCAGCAGTTTATCAAAAGCAAATGTTCAGGAAAACATACACTTTAATGAATTTTAGCGCATTCAAGCAAAGTATAATACCCAATTTTTGGGTAAAATATAAAAAAATGATATTACGGCAATTAAATAGATAGCAACATGTCACACGTTAAAATTGCGCAGGTCCATGGAATGGCAACAAACTACTGTAGACTAAAATATTCAAAGGTAATGCTTTAAAAGCTTTTATAGGTTACCAGTTTAGACTTACACAAAAGGCCTGGTTCTAGAATTATTTCTCTCACTCTGACATTTGCGGAGATGCCTCACATGTGTGGTATGATCACTATTTATGACCTATGACAGGGGAGCTTTAATTTTTTTAATTATTAGTTATTTTATTTATAACTGTTTTTCAACACTGTACCTTTATTTATTTTATTTTTTGCTTGAACTTCAAGGGATGAACACCATGTGATAGCATAGGCTGTGACAGCTCCTCTTTATGGAGAGATATCAGGTCTATTAGATCCTCCTCTGCCCTCCAAAGCATCTGATCAAACCAAGATCGGTTTGATCAGATGCTTTACAAGCTGATAACATCTTGTAAACAAACAAACAAACCAAAACCAGAAGTGAAAAAATCCTTGTTGTTTCCAGTTTCTGAAGTCACAAAGGGGGAGCAATAATGGAAGTTCCTCTCACTCGGTCTAGGGACTCCGATATGACAGATCACATCAGTACTGGGCTCCCTGGTGAGACAGAAGAGCCTGGTAAAGGTGGCGGGCATAGCAGTGATTGGGCAGCTCCCATCACTTTTACTTTTTTGGGAATTGCTGGCAAAAAAGTGATATCTGCAGCTGCAGCCATGACTCAGATATCACTGCTCTCATTCAAAGGTGCATGGGTACATCCTAAGGATGGGAAACTGTTAAAAGAATTGGTCATTTTTGTTGTTCTGCATGTTGTTCTATATGTTCTGCCTTAAGCATTAAAAAAAATACTTTTCCTGGCAGAATAGATTTTTTCAGCACTTCAAGTCCAGACACTTTCACCTACATCCAGCCCAGGCCAATTTTCAGCTTTGAGCACTTTCACACTTTGAGTGATATTTACTCAGTCATGCAACACTGTACCCACATGACATTTTTATCCTTTTATTTTTAGACATGTAGAGCTTTATTTTGGTGGTATTTGATCACCATTGAGTTTTTTATTTATTGTTATATAATTGAAAAAATACTGAACATTTTGAAAAACAAAATCATTTTTTGCTTAGTTTTTGTTATAAAACTTTGCAAAGAAACAATTGTTCTTCATACATTTAGGCCAAAATGTATTCTGCGACATTTTTGGGGTTAAAATACCCTGAAACAGTGTACATTATTTAGTCTGTATGAAAGAGTCTACAAACTATGGGATATATCTTTGAAAATTGATCAATTGAGACCCTAAAATGCCAGATGCTGGTATGACATATGGCAGTGATTAGGACACTGGTATGTGGTATGGTGGTGATCAGGACATTAGCGTGAGGTATGTTGGTGATCAGAACACTGGTATGGCAGTAGTCAGGATGCTGGTATGGGGGTAATCAGGTTGCTGGTATGGGGTATGGTAGGGATCAGAACGCTGGTTTGGGGTATGGTGGTGATCAGGACTCTGGTATGACATATGAGGTGATCAGGACTCTGGTATGACATATGAGGTGATCAGGATGCTGGTATGGGGTAGGGTGGTGATCAGGATGCTGGTATGGCAGTGATCAGGATGCTGGTATGGCAGTGATCAGGATGCTGGTATGGGGTATGGCGGTGATCAGGGCACTGGTATGGGGTATGGTGGTGATCAGGGTCCATAGGGATATGGTGGTGATTAGGGCATTGGTATGGAGTATGGCAGTGATCAGGACATTGGTATGGTGTATGGGGGTGTTTTTGTGCTCACTGGGACTTGTGACAGAGGCTGGCTACATTATTTATTATAGATATTGTGGGACAGTGATCAGGGACACAGGGACACTAAATTGGGGGACTTGGGTGGCTGTCACTGCAGTTTGTGAGTTTACAAGCAACCTGACAACCCCTCCATGCTATATTTCCCCCCTCCCCCCCCCCCCTCTTGGTTATTAGCGCAAAAAATTGGCATTTTTAGTTTGACAGATTCAGTACTAATCTGGCTGAAAACCTAATGGTGTACTGTGGCCCCAGACCTGAATAGAGTAATTCCAGTGTCCACCAGTGGGTGCCTCCCAGCCTTTTGCAGTTCCTAGTGATTAGTCACCCCTAGGAATGAGCCAAATGCACCTGGGTGAACTTAATTCTGTGCACCAATTGTGTTGCTTGTCAGACTGCAAGACCTCGTCTGATAGAAATATACTGTAGATGCATTTAAGAAAATTGCATTGAGTGTTTCTGCTGGACATCATAAAACACTTTAGCACCTCTTCAACACACACCTCAGACCTTTGATTTGATATTATTATGTCTGTAAATGCCTTTTTCAGGGTCCAGAAAAAGATGGCTGCAGTTGCAGCTCGGTAGCTCTAGCTTACCATTAGAAATGCACTAAGAAATGCTAAGGGTCTTTTATGAGAGCCAGTGACACTGATATATCGTGATGGACTTATTTTACACAGAAGCAAAGACCAAGTTAACTAATTTTCCCCTGTAATCTAATATACAGTATTTCACTGTTGCTTATTGTCTGTTTTACAATTTGTTTTGCACTGTTTTTTTAGTTCTGTTACAATCCTGTTTGGGTGTAGCAGTAAGTGCCACAGACAGAATTGCAATAAGTGCTATGGATGGCACATTAAAACACATAGTGGCACCTATGCTTATGTGTGTAAAAGTATTAAACACGTAGTTAAAGCAGAACTTAATTCTCTCAATCAACATTAAATATGTGTAATCCTTATGCTGATAGCTTTAGTAAATAGATAGGGAGGTATATTATATTTGCTTGTTTTCCTCAGTTGTTGCATGGTTTCTGGACTAGGCAAAAATGATGTCATACATCCCAGGCAGATGGATTCCAAGAAGTGAATGCTGCATGAATCATTTGCCACCTTTTTTCCAGTTGGCACTGTATAAATTCCGGCTGTTTCCCTATGACAGAGTTGTTTTTTAAAGGGGGAGGATCCCCTGAAATGCATATTGGCCTCATCCATCCCCAGCATCACAGGCTGATTTGACAGCTGCACTCTCTCTAATTGCAGCCATACCCCTGCTGGCTTTTTCCCCAATCCCTGGCAATTAAAGCATATTTTATAGGTACAAGGAAGCCCAAGTATTGTTTAACCATGCCCTTATGCCCCTCCCACTGTTAAGCATTTGACCACGCCCATTTTTGCCATGGTACACTATGCACACTGCAGGTCACTTCCTCCCTCAAGTGTCCCTCGATTTGAAGTTCAAAAGTTGGGAGGTATGAGATTAGAACCCCTGTCAATTTTTATTGGTTTCTGTGCCCCCATTAATGAGAGTCACCCTCTCTTTTTGTCCTGTTATCTGTTTTCATTGAAAGTGAATATCCCAATTTTTGTGTTGTCCCCAGAAAAATAACAGATAAGAAATGTTCCAATGTGGACACTAGTCCTGGTGATATAGGGGGCCCCATGGTATTCTTGCATTTGCAGGGATTTCCTCTCACTTCCTGTTTGGCTGTGGGACAGGAAGTGAATGGAAGTCTCCGCAATGTGACACAGATGGCAAAAAAAAAATCTGACAGGGGTTATAACCCTCCCTTGCTCTATATAAAAATGTAAAAAGTTTTGCCTATAGTTTACTTTAACCACTTCCTGACCTCGATAAAGCCAAAAGACTTCTACAGCATGGTTGTCCAGTTCTGCTAGGGCGTTCTTGGATGTCCTCCAAAAACCCTGTGCCCCCCCCGGCACACTCTGCAATCACTGTGTCCTTCGGACACAGCTGATAAGTCATCATGGTAAAGGGACAATCACATTGGCCCTTTACCTGTGTCCAAACATGGCTGATCACATTGTAAACACACTTGCTGGTTATTGGCTTTTTCTTTTCCTCAGCACTGTCTCAGTATGTGGAGAGCCAGTAACCGGCAAGTGTAACAAGGGACATCTACACTGATAATCAGGGCACTGACTTATCAGTGCAGCCCCAACAGTGCCAATCAGCACTCATCAGTGCCCATCAGTGCCTCCTATCAGTGCCCATCAGTACCACCTATCAGTGGAGCCTCATCAGTGCTACATATCAGTGCCTCCCCATCAATGTTGTCTCATCAGTGCCCAAAGGTGTTGTCTCATTAGTGAACATCAGTGAAGGATAAAAAGTATTTATTTGCAAAATTTTATAACAAAAACTAAGAAAAACATTTTTCACAATTTTTGATCTTCTTTCATTTGTTTAGCAAAAAAACCCAGTGGTGATTAAATACCGCCAACAGAAAGCTCTATCTTTCTAAAAGAAAAATGATACAAATTTTGTATGGATACAGTGTTGCATGACCATGCAATTGTCACTCAAAGTGCGAGAGAAAGTTGAAAATTGGCCTGAACAAGAATGGGATAAAAATGCCCAGCATTGAAGTGGTTAAAGCAGTTGAAAGATGAGACAATGTCATATAACATACTGTATATATAACAATATGTAACAGAAGAACATGGTAGCTGATAGACAAACCAACTATGACCAAAAGACAGGCTGGAGTTCTAGTTTTAATAGCAGTCCAGATTCATGGAGCAGGATAGTGAGGAGCTCAGGAGCAGACAGGAGCATTTTAGTCCCGTAAACTGAGGGGAATTTGTATAACACGTGGATCAATGTCACAGAGTTGTTGGAGTGTCTACACTGCAGTAACCTATATCACACAGCAGATGGAACAGGCACATACTCATAGTAAATGTAGCTGGACACAGCCAAGGAAGGCACTAATGTTGATGTCTGGTGACAAGACAGAGGGTTGGCTGGGTCCTCCATTCCATAGTAGATGAGTGGGAGCCACAGCTTTCTCACAATAGTCAAGACAAGTATTGATTAAAGTGCCAGTTTTTCAGGGAGGAATTGATAAACACAATATTTTTAATCATGTCTAGACTATACTACTCTTACTCCTTTTATTGAAGCATATTGCACCGGACACAAAAGATAGTAAACACAGCGCTGCATTGATGATTGTTACCGCATCTGGCAGTGTTTTTATATCCAGCAGAGAGACAGACTGTGAGATGAATTCCCTTCAGTATCTCTATCTCTGTTTTCTCAACAAGGGAAGATTTATCTCTGATTTGTGCTGATATTCCACATTTTATTGAAGTGATAAAAGCCTTGTGTATACTTCAGACGGCGGGAAGCTCCTGTGAGGATGTGTCTGATATGCAGCTCATTGGGAAGATGGAGATTTGATGCTGATATCAGGAATGGGATGCTGCTTATAATAACACTCTATCAGTTCCCTCATCTCTGCTAATTAGGAAACATCTATATTCAGGGATTTCCGGTACTTCTCAACAATAATACAGGGGGGAGACGGCTGCACCTCAGACATGTAATATCATTTAGTGGGTTAGTGGAGCAAAGATACAATTTAGGTGAATGAAGAAGCTGCTACTGAACCATGCATACTTTATAAGCAATCAGTGGTGGCTGAATATAGTGTATGTACTTCGTATAGAGTATAAGCGTGTAATAGGGGAGATACAGAGTGTGGGTCAGAGAAACTATGCTTTTTTTTTTTTCAAAACGAATGTAATGTGTACTTGACAAGTTCCAAATAAACAACATGTTGCAGTTTCTGCACCCTATAAATTATTATCTGCACTACAATGTCAGTATCTGCCCGGTCCAGTTGGGCACCAGTCTGCACATCGACTGACTCCTACTGACAAGCATCTGTCAGGATCCAGATCTGAACCCAGGATCTCGATTACATCTGGCAGTACCTTTCTTACTCTGCCACTTGAAACACTGGACAGCTCCGTGTCTGATCCCTTGGACACCTTCATTTATATTTTGTTTCTGTTGACCTGTAAACTCCTTACTCCTCCAATGAATGTCCTATTTAGGCCATATCTCTGCACTTCACGTTTGTCAGATTATTGCACTCTCTCCAGTCAATATTTTACTCCTTGCGCTCCAGCTACTGTCCATTTCTTTGCTACCAATCGTTATGGACCTTCAGTTTATTCATCAACTATGCTTCCACTTGATCCCAACCTGCTACAAGACCACTGCTTGCTCACCTCTTGGTGGGATGATTCTGAGGACTGTGACTTTGCACTAGTATGCTGTGAAACAGATCTGCACAGTCAGGAGCTCTGGTGAAGACGGGTTAGTGGTTAAACCCTACATCTCGGGTGAGCCTGCACCACCTGTTAGGGGGGTGTGCTTGTGTATTTATCCTGCTGGTTACTGAGTGAACCTTTCTACTGTTATAGATACTGCCCTTGAGTATACAGATCCCTACTGAAGGGAGGTTGAACCAAGGGAAGATTTCTTAATCCTCTCTCCTCCCTCTTCCTAGCTGAGAAGAGGGGTTAGGCAGCTAGCATGTCTCCTCTGATGAGCATCCAGGCAGACTCTCACAAGAGGTAGCAGGCAGAAGGTAGCTTTGAGATGCTTTGCTACCTGCACTTCTCCCTGCCCCCTACCATCACTTTCCATTGCTATATTGAAGTACACACATACATTTGTTAATGGCTTAGGATCAACTGCAATTGCAATCCACACTGGCTATTAGAAGTAATAAGGCACCATCCCTTTTTCCATGGATAAAATTAAAGCCTATCTCCAGGGAAAAGAAACATCTCTGGGTTGCCCTGCACACTGCAATGGTTAAATAGTTGTTTAGGTCTTGGGTACGAGAAAAAGCGCTTTTATTTACCTGATCTACATTCTCCCTTCAACCTGTGCTCCCTTACACTCCAGGGTTCAGCTGTTGCAATGCAGGTTAATGGGTCCTGCATCTTGATGATGTAAGAGGACCTGTAACTTCTGAAGCATATAGAAGAAGAGTCTGCAGGGACAAGGCTAGCTGTGTGAATGGAACATGCAGGAGCAGGAAATCAGGCTAAAAAAAGCTTTTTCCAGTACCCTAGACCTAACCTAGCATTTAACCCTCGTAGTGAAGGGGCCCACCTTAAGGGAGGATTATTTCCCTTCCTAAAGGTTCAGCTTTAAATAATGTTACATAGTCTGGCTGAAAAAAGACAAAAGTCCATCCTGTTCATTCAAAAAAAAAACATGTTACAATCCTTCACCCACAGTTGATCCAGAGGAAGGCAAAAAACCCAGCAAAGCATGATCCAATTTGCTACTGCAGGGAACAAAATTCCTTCCTTGATCAATCAAAGGCAAGCAAATATTCCCTGGATCAACTTTACCTATATATGTTAGTATCCAGTTATATTCTGTGTATCCAAGAAAGAATCCAGGCCTTTTTTAGAGAATCCACTGAGCTGGCCAGAACAAACTCTTGGGGGAGTCTATTCCACATTCTCACAGCTCTTACTGAGCTCTAAAAGCAGCACAAATTTACCAAAGGTATTCAAAATGAAAAGCAACCCATTTTCCTCAGCTATATTTTCTATATACTGTATGTATTATAAGACAAACTTCATATATTGGGAAGTTTAACCACTTTACCTTTGAAAGGTTTTACACCCTGCATGACTAGAGCATTTTTTTATATTCAGAACGGCTGTATTTTACCTGGCAATTGCTCGGTCATGCAACACTGTACCCAAAATATTTTTTTTTTTCCACACAAAAATAGCTTTCTTTTAGTGATATTTAATTATCACTATTTTATTTTTTGCTATATAAACAAAAAAATACCAAACGATTTTTAACCCCTCCTGAGGATTTACCGCCCCCCCTTCCTGACCAGGCCATTTTTTGCATTACGGCGCTACGTTACTTTACCTGACAATTGCGCACCCATGCAACACTGCACCTACATTTACATCCTTTTTTTCCCATGAATTTAGCTTTCTTTCGGTGGTATTTGATCACCTGTGCAATTTTTATTGTTTGTGCTATAGAAAAAAAAAGACCAACAATTTTGAGAAAAAAAAATATTTTTTTACTTTTTGCTATTAAACATGTCCAGTAAAAAAATGTAAAAAATCGAATTTCATCATAAATTTAGGCCAAAATGTATTCTGCTACATGTCTTTGCTAAAAAAAAACCCAATATGTATAAATTAATTGGCTCTTAGGAAGAGGCAAGTCCTCGAAACGCGCCAGCCTATTGGATGTCTACATTCCCCATTACGGACTGTTACTCGGCGCGGCATTGACCCAGCTGTTCTTTTATGATGTGCCTCGACCATATTGTCGTTTGTGAGTACAACACCTATTTTATTTCTTATTAAACATTTTTTATGGTAATGCACTAGGCCTGTGCGCCCTCTCTTTGTTCTTTCCTCATTCAGTATAAATTAATTAAGTGAAGGTTATAGCATTTACAAATGGAGGTATAGATACTGGAATTTTTTTTTTTTTACTAATAATGGCAGCGATCAGCGACTTATAGCGGGACTACGGGACTGGTGCAGGCATTCTGACACTGGGGGGAACTGACTTGGTGTCTCTCACATCCCCAGTAACACCACTGCAATGATCAGTGCTAAAAAAAAAAAAAGTACTGACACTGTACTAATGGCACTGGACAGGAAGGAGTAACATGAGGGGCAATCAAAGGGTTAACTGTGTGCTGGGAGTGTTTTACTGGGGGGTGGTGTGTTGGTGCTTCATTGTAAGCAAACTGTTCTGCACAGCCATCCAGAGCACTGTGCCAGAGCCGTCAGGGAGGACTGTTAGTAAACAAAGCAGCCCTCCTCCCCATCGCAGATCCTTGGTAATCACCGGGTGCCGGCGGGTAATCACCGGCCGGGACCCGATGATTGACAGCCATGGCTGCGAATAGTGGCGAGGGTAGGAAATGCAAAATTACATATATTTTCATTATTTTTCTCACCCTTGGGGGGGGGGGTTTGTTTGTGTGAAATATCAAGGGTCTAAACAGACCTCTGACATCTCACCTTTGAGACAAAGAAATGACATAGATTCTTCTATTCCTTTCTCTGTAGCCTCAGCTGCACTGAATTTAAATGAATAGGAGACAGGGGCTCCTGTCCATTGATAAACTGAAGCCCCGTGACCATGTGTTCCCACAGCAGCCAGAAGAGCTGCTGGGGGACGGGGGGGGGGGGGGGGGGCTTGGGAATACTGGGGGGGAATCAGATTTGCGCAGTAAAGGGAGGGGGACAATTACAGAATGATGTCCTGTGTCTCTACCAGTGTTGCCAACCCTTGATGACATTTTATTACTGACAACCTGAAAAATGACAGAACTCCCATTAAAAACTACGACAATCAATATGTAAACAGTATAAACACAATTTGTAAACAATGCAATACCCACAACAAGTTAACACTTAAAAAGTCAATATGGCCAGTATGGTCAAAATATCAGCCCAAATGGCATACAGTTGAAAAACAAGTTCTGCTTTGCATGCCACAAAGCGATGGTCAGAGATTGCAGACCTAGTACAGGAGAGGATCAGAAACTGCAGACATTGTACAGGAGATGGTCAGAGATTGCAGACACAGTACAGGAGATGATCAGAAACTGCAGACATAGTACAAGAGATGGTCAGAGACTGCAGACATAGTACAGGAGACGATCAGAGACTGCAGACATAGTACAGGAGATGGTCAGAGATTGCAGACATAGTACAGGAGATGATCAGAAACTGCAGACATAGTACAGGAGATGGTCAGAGATTGCAGACATAGTACAGGAGATGATCAGAAACTGCAGACATAGTACAAGAGATGGTCAGAGACTGCAGACATAGTACAGGAGACGATCAGAGACTGCAGACATAGTAAAGGAGACGATCAGAGACTGCAGACATGATACAGGAAACGATCAACTGCAGACATGATACAAGAGGCCATCAGAGACTGCAGACATGGTACCAGTGTGTTCTAGCAGTGACCAGTGTTCTTCAAATTGTGGAAAAACATTGATCTCTGTACAATGTGTAAACAGGGCCTTTCAGGATATAATAAATTGACGAAAGCAAGCAGCAGTTCCAGTTTCTACTTTGTTAACAGTCCATTGCTTAAGCACAGGACAGGAAACAGTTAACAAGTCTGTGAAGCTCCTAGCCTGCCCATTCTAAATCCTGCAAAGGTAACATAAAAGGAACAGAACTCTGGCATAAATAGCTCTATAGAAAAAGCTGAAGACCGTCACTAACATGTCACACACTCACATGAAATGCCGACTGAGGTGTCTTCCAGAAGTCTAGTCATCATCATCATCATCATCGTGTTCACCCGTCCATCTGTGCAGTGTGCGGTGTGAATAAAACAAAGATAAGAAGCAGTGTGAGAAGATGGAGGGAAGTCATTCCCTGATCAATGTATTCATTGCCTAATCTGCACACAGGGCAGAGAACTCACTGGTGATGATGAGACTTCTGCAGCCGAAATGACATGTGTGTGACATGTTCTTAGTGACGATCATCAGCTGCTTCTTGTGTAGAGTGCTGTGTGTGTGCTGTGTTGTGTGATGTGTTTGATCTAAATGTGATCATATCTTCTTCATGCTTAGGTATGTCAGATCTTCTCCATCCCACCCCGCTCTAGCCTCCAGCATCTTCTGCTCAAATGTGGCGGACTGGGTAAGGGGCGGGTTACAAATGTTGATTGGCTAAGGAGGTGGTGGGAGGCGGAGTAACCTGTGCGCAGTCACTCCCTCCCACTCAGATGAGAAATACTATTGGTTGGCAGAAGTGGTCTGTGCCTCTCCCTCCAGCAGCTGAAAGCCGGTGGGAGGAAGAGGGGGAGGAACCGGCTTTCAGCTGCTGCAGAGAGCCATACAGGGAATCGCTCTGCAATTGCTACTCCCCTGCCCCCCACATCAATCCCTCTGCTGTCCGGGCCCCCTGTACACCCAGACCTGGGTGTGGCAGTGCTCAGGGATACTGCCTGATGACAGTATGTAAAAAAAAAAAGTAAATTATTTTTGTATTCAAATTTTTAAAGATTTAATTTTTTTTTCTGCATACCATAGCGACACTGTACTACTGTGTGTGTGTGTGTGTGTGTGTGTGTGTGTGGGGGGGGGGGGTGATCAGTGATTTTTTTTTTCCACTCTTATTGCTTATACATTGTGATGATCATTGTCTAATCAATGGTTCTAGCTTTCATGGATGAGTTAACATTCATGAACAGCTTGCTTATGGTTGTGATCTGTGATTGGCTACAGCTAATACATTCATGACAGTCTGTTTACGTTGTTATCATGTGATTACTATGATTGGTCATATCAATCACATGATGCCCGGGAACCAAGCACCATGATCCGCTGTGTCCATCAGACACTGGAGTGCCCCACTTTGTGCCCAGGGGATGCACTAGTGCTCATGTGCACATGCCGACATACAAGTACAGGACGCACTGTGCCTGTATGTGTCACCCTTCTGTAGTAAAGTTACTGCGGATGGAATGGCAAGAGATTAAATGAGAAGATAAAGCAAAAAATGCAAATTAAAAGCTGCAACATGACTGCAACACTATTAGGTGTTTTAAAGAAGCATCATGCCAAAGTCAGGAGAAAGACGAAAGCAATTTATATTTATTTCTAAATTACAATTTACCAAACCTTACCTAGTAAAATGGAGGATGGATATGTGTATAGAAAAAATAGAAGACAGCTCATCAAAATAATCACTGTTTTCAGATAGAACACATGAAAGCTTCAAGACAATCCTATTAAATACATGAAATCGACAGGTACCCCTTCAGGCAGCTGAAACAAAAGCACCAAGGAAGGGACATCAGAAAACTGCACCTTGGCAGCCCCCTTACTGCTACTTCTTCCATCACACCCAACAATAAGGCCTCATGTACATAGAGCATTTTGCAGAGTCTCCTAGAAGCCTTTCTTCTTGGCAGCAGAGCTTTAGCAGAAAAAGACACTTAACACTTGTAAAAGTGTGCAATGCATTTAGGTCGTGTTTAGGCACATTTGGCCGCATCAAGAGCTTGAGTGTTAATTCATTTAATTGGCCAGAATCATTATTTATTCCGGCCATTGAAATTAATTAATGCTGAAGAGCTAAATGCGCCTAGCGTTAACGTGCATTTAGACTTGTCTGCATACGTTTATAGGTGTCAAACATTTTTTTCTGCCAAAAAAAGTGCTCCTGGATGCACTGGCAGTGGGGGTTTTTTTGGCTCTATACTCCCCTGCCTTTAAATTCCTATAAAAGCTTATGTGTGCATGGACACATAGGGGTTGATTTATTAAAACTGGAGAGTGCAAAATCTGGTGCAGCTCTGCAGAGAAACCAATCAGCTTCCAAGTTTTATTGTCAAAGCTTAATTGAACAAGCTGAAGTTAGAAGCTGATTGGCTACCAGGCACAGCTGCACCAGATTTTACAGTCTCCAGTTTCAGTAAATCAGCCCCATAGGCTAACATGCAAAAGGTGCTTAGAAGGAGAACAAAAAAAAAAAAGACAAATGTCCCTAGGAGCTGCTGAAAAAATGTCCAGTGTGCATGAGGTCTAAAAGTGCAAACTGGTGTCGGACACGTGTGACATAACTCAGCTGGTCATGTGACAGTGCTTAGGCCTGTCATTTGACTGTTAGAACCAAACATCATCAGATGGGTGGAGGTCCTATGTAATCCTGTTCAGCAATCATGTAATTCACACGCCTTATGCACTAAATAGGAACATCCAGGGGCGGACTGACCATTTGGAAACTAGGGCAATGCCCGAGGGCCCGGGGTCAGTCGGAGGCCCCATGAGATGCCCCTGGTACCTTTTTCATAGGCTTTTTTGAGTTTAGGCAAGGACACAGGGGCCCCATAAGTTGTCAGTCCGCCCCTGGGAACACCCCACCAACTTCTGGTTCAGTATTACAGTTTCCAGCATATTCAGTGTACAGTGATGATATTGGTTTCTAATCCATGGAGCATTCAGTTAATAGATATGTCGCATGGAACATTGTAAAGTTAAATTAGGAAACAGGAGTGTCTCTTACTTGACTACTGGGTATGGCCGAAGTACTATATGGGAATAGCTAGACTGGTGTAATAGAATTACAAAATCTTTGTTCAGTAAAACTTTACTTGCATATATTATTATTATTCTCTTTTATTTATAAAACTCCAATGTAGTAAGTCTCTGTACATAAAGGGGGTCCAAAAGACATATTACAGAGAAAAAGTATAGAGAAATACCAAAGGAGGAGAAAAGGGCCTTGTCCAGCATATACAGTATATACAGCCTATATACAGCGCTGTGAATAAGAATTTGCCCCCTTACTGATTATTTATTTAGGGGTTTTTTTGCATATTTGTTACACTTAAATGATTCAGATCATCAAACAATTTTTAATATTGCACAAAGATAAGTAAATGCAAAATGCAGTTTTCAAATGACGATTTATTTTATTAATTGGAAAAAAGCTGTTCAAACCTTCCTGGCCCTATGTGAAAAAGTAATTGCCCCCTAAACCTCATAACAGGTTGTGCCACCCTTGAAAACAACTGCAATCAAGCATTTGCGATAACTGGCAATGAGTCTTTCACATGTAGAGGAATTTTGTCCCACTCTTCTTTGCAGAAATGTTTTACTTCAGCCACATTGAAGAGTTTTCAAGCATGAATGGCCTTTTTAAAATTATGCCACAGCATTTCAATCAGATTTAAGCCTGGACGTTGACTAGGCCACTCCAAAACCAACCTTAACTTTGGGGTGTTTTTGAGCCATTCAGAGGTGGACTTGCTGGTGTGTTTTGGATCATTGTCCTGCTGCATAACCCAAGTGCACTTGAGCTTGAGGTCACAAACTGATGGCCTGTCCACAGAATATTTGCCCAAAAGTGAGATGAGCCTTTGTGTTCTTTTTGGTCAGCAGTAGTTTTCCCTTGGAGCTCTCCCATGGGTGCCATTTTTGCCCAGTCTCTTTCTTATTGTTGAATAATGAACACTGACCATACCTGACCATAGCTGAGGCAAGTGAGGCCTGCAGTTCTTTATATATTGTTTTATGACCTCCTGGAGAAGTCATTGTTATGCTCTGTGAAGGTTCACCACTGTTCCAAGTTTTCTCCATTTGTGGAAAATGGCTTTCACTGTGGTTGGCTGAAGTCCCAAAGCCTTAGAAATGGCTTTGTAACTCTTTCCAGACTGATGCATGTCAATTACTTTGATTTTCATCTGTTCTTGAGCTACTTTAGATTGCGGCACAATGTGTTGCTTTTTGAGATCTTTCAGTGTGCTTTACTTTGTCAGACAGCTTCTTTTTAAATTATTTCTTGATTCAACAGGTCTGGCAGTAATCAAGCCTGGGTGTGGTAAAATATAACTCAGCTTTCCAAAAGATTTGACTAATCACACTTCATTCATGATTTAGCAAGGGAGGGCAATTACTTTTTCGCATAGGACCAGGCAAGTTTGGACAGCTTTTTCCCTTAATAAGTGAAATCATCATTTAAAAACTGCCTTTTGTATTTACTCAGATTAATATTGAAATGTGTTTGATTATCTGAATAATTTTGTGATAAATATGCCAAAAAAAATCAGGAAAGAGGCAAATACTTGTTCACAGCACTGCATACTGTATGTACTGTGTGTTGGAGTCATTTTAGTTATGGTTATAGATGTTGACAATAACGTCTTGATGCAAGAGAATAATATAAACCCTGCTCCCTAGTTTACTATTAATTTCCCAGAACGTATATAAATTATATTTACTGTAAATTAGATATGTACTACGCAGTAAGCGTAGGAGCTAAGAATTGTATTTCCAAATATCACTCCATCATATTTATATAATGCATACTCTAGTAGAGTGCTATGTGGCTGAGCAGTCCTGCAATCATCTGTTCTTATAAGAGCAACCCTGTAAAAAAATAATAATAATACCCCCCCGCAATGTATTCTTCACAAGCTAACATGAACAGAAACTGTGCATCAGCATTAGATTAGAGAGATACTGTAAAAATATACATAACCGTAATACAGCAATATTAAGAAAAAAATGCACACACTGATGTAACTTAAAGCAATCATTTTAATTTGAGCTTACTACAATCAGACGATAGATAAACTGGTTGGTAATGCACATAGCTAGTTGCCTTATTAAATAAATGAGAGAGAAGGGCTAACAACAATAACTGTACGCAGCTGGAAGAATTTATAAAACCAACACAAGGAAGAATGATTCTGTGTACAAAAGAAAATAAAAAAGTGTATGCAGCTGGCCTATATTTTTAAAAAGAGTTGTCTCTTAGTCCCCGAACAGGTTCATCTCAGAATCTTTTTCCAGAAAGCGCTCACACCAGTGAAGCTGCAGAACTGCCTGTAGATTAATATGGTTAATAGAATCTAGGCAAGGAGGTGCACGCTGTGATATACTGTGCCCTTTGTAAAAAGAGATGGATACAGTGGAGATTTTGCTTATTATCTGTAAGCGATCTGGGGGCTGTACACGGTGAAACATAATGCTCATTATTAATACAAAGCAATGCAGGGGAGATAAATAGTACTTTTTATGTGCTGTACAAAAAAAAGGAAAAAAAAATAGAGAGAAAGGGAGCTGGAAGCAGTGTTGCTGAGTGCCCATTATTAATAAGAACCTATTCAGGGGCTCAGCTGCAGTGAACCTGTGTCATTCATTAATATGAAGCCACACAGAGGGCTAACTCCAGCATCTAACCGTGTACAGTGAATGTCTCCCTAGCTCTGTACTCCACTAGCTGTTGT
The DNA here is from genome assembly GCF_062004578.1 of Staurois parvus. NCBI lineage: Eukaryota > Metazoa > Chordata > Amphibia > Anura > Ranidae > Staurois > Staurois parvus. The sequence continues at coordinate 4,385,997 of NW_028317883.1, forward strand.
TATGAAAGACCTACCTATTTTTATCAGTATACAAATTAAAACAACTCTATTTGCCAAAAAGTAATCTGCAGCGATTATTGATTCCCAATCGGAGGCACAGTACCAAGCCTTTCCCAATATGTCAATTCAAGATTCTGAAAGAGAAAAAAAAAAAACAGTCTTTAAACCTGCTGCTTATATTTTAGCATTACTGTTTGCATTGTGTTTTATGCTTTCATTCCGAGTTCTGCTACTGCGTGTTCCTTTACCTGCCAACACTTGCTGTGAGATTTTTTTTATTTCACACTGTACAGTAAAAAGATCAAACCAGAAATGTATAAAACTGCCAAGGCTGTTAAAGGAGCAGGCACAGAATATTGTTCTTAAAATCACTACCTTCTTTTCATTCCTTTAGCCCACTAAAGGTAATTTCTAGAGGTTCAGGAGAAATCCAGCTGTTTCAGATAGTAATTTCAATTACCAATTTGCTGTACTGTTAAAAGAATTTAAATAATTCTAAACAATAAATATTCATGCATGGATAAGAAACAGAAAGCCATCAATATGACAGGTTGGTCAGGAGGAGTGGCTTGAAATGTCATAGTGAAATACATTTGCAGTAAAAACTTGAAACGGTCGCACAGCGCCTGCTGTGTGTAATGAGTGAGGCCGTTTTCTTGAAATAGTTCTTTTTTTTTATTTTATGCAAAGTTTAAAAAAATAATTGTATTATGAAAGCTTAAGAACTTGTCACCTACACAGTGTAGGAAAACAATTACAGTATTTCTGAGAATTATAGAACTCCACACTAAATAAGAATCTGTACATGAACTGAAATATAAGGGATTTCAATAGAATATTTGTCTTGAGAAAGTATGAAGACAGCCATTGTTAACATTTCCCACTGAAAAAAAAGTTCTCTTATCATCATGCTTATCCAGAGGCTTCAGTATTTCTTTAGTCATTGCCCTGAAACAAGTATGAAAATGATAAAATTGCATACTTAAAGCAGAACTCCGGGCAAAAACCTCTTTACTTGTCCTTATTGCTGATTTCCTCACTCAGTAGTTGCTCTGACATAGTCTTTTAATTTTCAAATCAAACTGTTAATTCTCTTTGGTTTCCTATTTGTAAGACCAGTGGCTGTCATGCTTCCTGTTCCCCCAGCCACTGATCCTGGCACATCCCTTTTGCAGTTCTTTCTCCAGGGAGCAGTGACGTAATTCAGCCCCATTTGCAGTGGTGGGTGAACTGATATTCTCAGACACATTCAATGTACAGACCTTGTGTACCCACTCATATTCACTACAGTTCCCTGTGGTTGATGGGAATTGTAGTTTCCTTTGACTGCAGAGAGAGAGGATATGATGTAATCCCTGCTGTTACACCACCTCCTCCAGAGCAGACGCTGTTATCTTTTGAATTAAAGAGATGAGGTCATGAAAATTCAAGTAGAGATTTCTCCTAAATGGTAAGGATTTTCAAAATGTTATTAACTGTTTAGTGTTTTGTGTAGAGAGGCGTTCTAATGGGTGGTTTTGTTACCTATCCTGGAGTTCTTCTTTAATGTAAATTTCCTTTCCAGGTGCCTATCCATGGTAGCATACATGCAGTAACCTCATGGCTTATATGTGATTGGTACTCTAAATGCAACTAATTCACAGGACCAATGAATATATACAGTATATACAAGACTGGCAGTAAAGCCTTTCATAATTAGATAGAAAGAAGACTGGGAAAGGGGGGAGGGCAGTATGCTGCCATGGATAAAGAAAACAGGAAATAGATACGATAACCAGGAAAGGAAATTTACATTAGAGAAAATCATATAATATCCCAATCAATAGTCCAAATTTTGGTATCTAAGTGGCAATAAACTGTACGCGTGGTAAATACAGTAATTACCTATGTAGGTGGGTAGATACCAAAAGATAGAATTCAATCAATATCACATATTTTATCAATATCATATATCAAGAAACTGAAGGGAATGATGGAAGAGCTATCTTTTCTTACAATTGGTCCTTTGGAATTTTCAGGAAAGGACAACAATGGAAGTTTGGGTGGTTTCCCAGTAAAGGTTTCCTTTAAAATGCATCTAAAGTCAAAACATTTTTACATTGTGAATAAATTAATGAAAGGTTAGGACTCCTATCAGTTTTATATTGCTATTTGAGTCCACATTGAGGTGATTTACTCTCACTTTTTGTCTTGGAGACAATTGGCACCAGGAATGAAACTGAGGGACACATTTTGTGTTGTCACCAGAACAGGAATAGAGGGTGCTTGTTCCAGTATCAGCTGTAAAAAAAGATCTCATTGGAGAGATTTCCTCTCACTTTCTGTTGTGTCTGATGGAGATGATGTAGAAATAATTCTCCCCAATTGGACACAGATAGTAGAAGCCCTCACAGGAGTTTTAAAGTTTCCTTACCCTATCCAAAACAAAAAATAATTTATAAATACCTCAAAGCGGAGCTCTACCCAAAAGGGGACGTTCCGCTTTAAGCCTTTGTCCCCCGCTCCCCATTAAGGATTGGCACCTTTGGGGAGCGGGGGGGAGAGGGTACCCGAATTTGACAGGTACCCGCTCCCACTTCCTCTGCGATCGCCTAGGCGATCGGAAGCAGAAGTTGTCCTCCCCTCCCTCCCCATAGTCTTCCTGGACACGTGACAGGTCCCAGAAGACTACAGGGTCATTCACAAAGTGCAACGCTTCTTGAGCATGCGCAGTGGGCACCCGGCTGTGAAGCCACAAGCTGTCACAGCCGGGTGCCCGCACTGTAGATGCCGGCACCAGGGAGAGAAGACTGCCAGTGAAACCAGCTGTGGTGAGGACACCACTGCATCGAGGGACAGGTAAGTGTCTGTATTTTAAGAGTCAGCAACTACAGTTTTTGTAGCTGCTAACTTTTTTTTTTCAGGTGGAACTCCGCTTTAAATGTCAGTTGTGTTTAGGGTTATTTTGTTTGTTTCCTAGTTCTGGGAAATCTGAAAATATGGAAACTAGCAGTTTTGTTGGACCTCTTAGAGATACTGTAGCTGTTCATACCACTCTGTCCATGAGTTAGGGTGACAGATAGGAGCTCACACACAGCAGGAAAAGTTGAGTGTTATAACTTCACCATCACTATTAATTCATGAACTATATGTTATATGTACTGGGAATTTTGTGTTTCATAAACACCATGGGGGGTCAATTACTAAAATGCTGATAGCAATTGAAGTAAATCTGTGTTTACTTCAAACATTCTACCATGTGTAAAGGAAATTCCTTTCCATGATTGGACATTGAAGTGAACACTTCACTTCTCTTTATTAGAATAATCCCTTAGTGAGCATGTAGCTATTATCCTTTTTGTGTTTAGACACAGAGAGCAGCAGACTCACTAATGTAAATGTGCTTCTGTTAATTCTGACTGTTATATAGCATCCAACTGTTACTCTTTTGCACAAATTGTTCCTCTTTTTGAATTCCCTCTACCCTTCCCTCTACAACTATTGCTCATTTAACTCTGATGTATATATACTGTATGTATACTGTACATAAATATACAATTACATGATCTACCAACCAGGTTTATACTATGCTATAATTGTGTACTACGCAATTGTTCAATTGCTGTAATACACAACTAAAGATTTGCATATTAATGTACCGGTACATTTTTAGACACTGGGGTAGATTTACTAAAACTGGAGTACTCAGAATCTAGCTCATGCCACATGCGTTCCTTGACCCACAGGAAAAATATGCTGCTCATTTCAATTGTGAAAGGGTGCTATTAAGTTAATTCTTAATGGCATCCCCACGCATTGGAAAACACAATGAGTTTTCAGGTGTCCTAAACCACATGGTGTCCCAGCACCATATGATTCCTCACAGCTGCAGTTTTCAAAAAGAGTTGGGAACTTTTTCCCCATATTTCCCACAGGAACAACATCCCATTCAAATGAATGGGCTGCTATGCCTATGTAAACAGGCCCAAACAGACTCGCTACAAACATGGTAATCAGTTGAGGTTTGTTTATAAACAAACCTGCGGACTCTAGCTGTCAGTAGTATTGCAGAGAATGGAAAGGCTGAAGCTGTCACGATGGAATATAATATGTAAAAAAAAAAAACTTTTTAACTTTTTATTCAAAAACTGTTAATTGTAAAAAAAAAAAACCCTAAAATATAATTTGTAAAATTTTCTGTTGTTTTCCTACTTAATAAAAAAACATGACTATGGTATTTATTTAACCGCTTATGGACCGCCCACCCTCAATGTATTGCAAACAGATGGCCTGTGCAGGCAAAGCGACATACTGGTAAGTCGCTGCCAGCTTCCAGGTTTAGGGTGCGCTCATGCTCACGCCTCCCCGCTGACACCCACTGTGATTGTTCACAGTGAGAATCTGTCAGCAAGTCCTGGCCAATGATTCATAGCTGAGGCCTTCTGATTGGCTGTGTCCAATCACAGCCCAGAGCTCTGTGTTAACATTCAATGCAAGGTTCTGTACAGAGGGTTCAATCTCACAGAGCAGGAATGAGAAACAAAGAAATCTCTTAGTAAAAGCTGCACATAATGCACACATTGGTAGGCACATATTTAACTCCTTGATCACCCTAGATGTTAGCCCTTTTCCAGCCAGTATCATAAATACAGTGACAGTGTATATTATTATCACTGATCAATGTATTAGTGTCACTGGTGATGTCAGTGGCATTTAGTCAGCTTCACCCCAGTGTTAGTTATTATCAGACTGCCCACCACACTATCGCAGTCCCATTATAAGTTGCTGATCACCCCCATTTATAGTATAAAAAAAATCCAGTATACTGTACAGTATATACTATAGTTTGTAAATATCTTTCAATTAATATACACTTATTGGGATTTTTGTTTTGTATCAAAGACATGTAGCATTTGAAATGTTTTTTTTTTCTATTGGATATGCTTTATAACAGAAAGTAAAAAATATTGTGTTTTTTTTTTTATTTCTGTCGTTTTCATTTATATCTCAAAAAGGGAAAAACTGAGCGGTGATCAAATACCACCAAAATAAAACTCTATTTGAGTGAAAAAAGATATAATTTTTATTTGAACAACATTACCTGACCTACAAATACCAGTTAAAGTAGCATAGTGTCCTATAGCAAAAAAATGGCCTGGTCATGAAAGGGATAAAATCTCCTGGCGTTTAAGTGGGTAAAAAAAAAGTCTACCAAATAAAAGCCTCATATGTTACTAAACCTTTTTTTTTTTTAATGTAAAATTATTTAGGCAGGCAAATTATTTACAGTACCTTTAGACAAAATAAACAAATGTAGTATAGGAAAAGGTTAATACAGCTGGTAAACGGGTAAGCGGCGTAGATTTGCAGTTCCACTGCACTGAATCTTCCTAGATAATCTGCTTCGCTTTCTGATCATACTGTCTTGGTCTGCTTGAATGTATTAGAACTTAACATCAGTAGAAGATCTTCAGAACCAAATCTGTACAGAAACAGAATGAGCAGAGATACATCCATAGGGGAACTTCACCTTACAAAAAGTAAATGAAATGATCAGTTCAGTGATTTTTTTTTCTTCTGTTATTATTTTTTAAGTGTGCCCGTGAAAACAGCTTCCCTGCATTTTTATGCAGGTTTATATTAGTTAAGCTCTTTCATCTCCTATCAATTAAATACTGCGTAACTGCAATAGCTTTAGCTACCCCTGTGATTAAGCCGCCACCATTTTCCTATGGTCTCTAAAGACTTCGACAGAGTCTCAAAGTCCTCATGCACACTGGACGTTTTTACAGCTGCTGTTTTTGGCGTTTTTTTCTACAACCAATAAACTCCCCAGCATATTATCCTATGTGCCCATGCACACATAGACTGTAATCAGTGTTTTTTGGCAGGAAAAAAAACCCAGAACTAATGGGTTTCTAGGGGAGTTTTTAGCTGTAAAAATGCTCTAAAGCTGAAAAACGCTGTAAAACGCGGAAAACCAGCATTTTGGACTTTTTTTTTGCAGCAAAAAAACCCGCTAAAAAACGCAAATGGGAAAAAATGCAGCAAAACGCCGCTAAACACTAATGCAAAACTGCTAAAAAATGTTAACATGACTTTACACAGCTAATGTTACCAGTGTTATTAAAACGACCAGTGTGCAGTGAGCCTAAGGAGTCTTGTGTCACATACAGAGGTTCTATCAGAGATAAAGCTGCTATAGTTTATGCTTGTTTCAGTGTTATGGTATTCAACTGACTGAATTAAACCGTAAAAAAACCTTTGAAAATGCACTTCTTACACTTTTGCTTATTCAGAACAAAGCAACAGGTTATCCCCGATCCCATCCCAGCATATAATCACCTATCCCTCTTGTCTCAGCTGTTCCAATTATCCCTGAAGGTACAGTAGTACTTGTTTTTTTCTGAGAATGAAAAAGTATGTGACTTCATGCTACCACATGGGTAATAAGGGGAGAAGGGGAGTAAAAGAAGGGTAAATGTATATGGGGAGGGGGAAAGTCAAGGGGAGAAGGGGAGTACAAAAGGGTAAGTGTAGATGGGGGGTGGAAATCATAGCTTGGCATGGTTCCAGCATCTCCATGTGGGCTAATTGGCCTAACTATAGCCATAGCATTCCAAGTGGAAGAGAAAGGCTGTTGAGGAAATTCACAAAAAAAAATTATGTATGCATATAAAAAAGGTACCCTATTATTAACAGATGGAGTGATTGCATGCAGTTAAAACAACCTTTATTCTTCATTGTAAAAGAGCTGACATCAGATGCACAGAAATAATTTTTGGGATCTTGTGGTCACTAGTTACAGGTCTCTTTTGTTTCCCCCTTTCTTTGAGCAAATGCATTGCATTCTGGTCAGCTCAGCCCACACTATTATTAACCCAGTATAGCTAACAAAGTCTTCTTTAAGCTATAATCTCAGAGTGTTTCTTCATCCTAATAAGCTATAAGACAGCTGAGGTTTGTACTTCTGATGTTACTACAAATGTTACTATCATTGCTGGTTAGCTTTCCTTTTAATCCTTAGGATGCTTTGCATTCTAGCTCCCAAAACTCTTTCTTCCTTGGTTCCAGTTTTTGGGTGGCTCTGTCCTTTATTTTTGCTGAAGATAGTTCTTTATGATTTAGGCTGTTTTTGTACTTGAAATCGTTACCCTACTGCAGACTGAAGACTAATCAGATGTCTCTATGATAGTACTGCATGAGTATCTTTTCAGCACCAACGAGACCATTCATTTTGACTAAATGTCCAACTCCATGAGTAGAAATGCATCCCTGCATAAAGCCACATGCTTCACTGTTGCCTGAAGACACTGATCCTTGTACCACTACTCAGGCCTTCTGTTGTAGCCAAATATTGTGAATTTGGACTCGTTGGATCTGAGCACTTACTATCATTTTGTCTGCACACCAGTTTTTCATGTTTTTTCCCACACAGCCAAGTGATTTGGCCTTGTTTCCAAATTAGTTATAGCTTTTTTTTATTCAAGTGATTTTTATTGAAAACTTTTTTTACATGTTTTTGTTTGACAAATAACCAAACGTACACAAAAAAAATGTTAATTCTTTTTTGCAATATCTATCAAATTCATGAGTAAATGAGTAGAGAAAATATTGCAGTGGAGCTATTCAAGTGTGGTGTATCAGAATTACAGCAATGACGTTCAACTGAAGATTTACAAGTTTTAATATATTAGCAAAGAAAGCATCATAATAAAATAATTAAAAAAATCATGAAACCCAAAGACAGTTGCTGGCATATAGGTACACCATATTCCATTTACAGTGGGAACAAATACTTTTTTGTCTCCCTACTTAAACTGAACAATTTGAAGCACAGGTATTGTAACACTGTAGTACTGTAATAATAGAGGGACCAGAGCAACTTTAGAATGCCATGGCTCCTTAAATTGAAGAATTTTTTTTAGGGCAAGCCCATTTTAATTCTGATATTACTACAAATGTTACTATCATTTCTGTGTAGCTTTCTTTTTAATCCTGGCTGCATGCATTCTAGCTCTCAAAAACCTTTCTTCCTTGGTCCCAGTTTTTGGGTGGCTCTGTCCTCTTACAGGGTCCCATGGAGCCAACATTACAAGCATGCTCCTGGCTGGCAACTTCAGATGGGTCCTTTTAAGCTGCCTACATTCACGGAAACAGATAGCCGGGAGGTAAGCCACTCCCCCACACCCCCCTCATCCCAGCTAGTGACTGATAGCAGCTGGAGCCTGCCCTGTCCCTTCTAAACAGTGCAAGTGAAGTACTCAGGGTACACTCACCCTCACCCAGAAGCTCCGAGAAATGGGACTGTAGGACCGGAGACAGTGGGGATGTACAGTTAGTAATCCAAGTGTTTGTGTCCAGATATGTAGTGATTTGTATGCTAGAGAATATTTAGCAAGTTGCTATGAGGGCATTAACTAAAAAAAACTGAGCCTTTATTGCTACTTTAAAGAAGGTTGTAGTGTGAATTGTGTAAGGAACAGTAACAATTATGTCATAGTAAAAATAATGTTATAGTCATTATTTTTGCTACTACAACTCTTATTATTTATTTTATGTTCAGCACTTGCTTTTGTGATGAAAGAAGAGGGTGGTTTTAGAATTTACACCAAAGCTCTGAGATCTTATACTCCAAAAAAAATAGTTGATGAAGAAGACTAGTGAGTAGTCAGCTGGAAAATTAGGAATAACATTTAAACTACATTCACTATATCTGGTCCCCACTGGTACACAGAACATACAAATTCAATTATTTTAGTAAATATACACTGTTAAATACCTTTTCTCATCAACAGTTAGAGCAGTCTTGTGACTTCTATCAGTATCCAGCAGAGCTTGTGGGGGGAGTTTTCATCCTCCCTTCATTGTTCTATGAGACTGCATAACCCCTGACCCTCTGTCTGGACAGCATTTGTTGGCCCTTTGCTGATCACACTGTCCCAAGAAAATGAAAAACTCTCTAGCAAAGCACACCAATTTCAGCATGTGCAGCTTGCCATCAAGGTTGGATCAAGATGGATTGGGAATAGTAGAAGAAGGGGAGGATCAGAAAACTCAGGATCAAACATCCTTTTTACACAATGCAGAGGATTAACCCCTTATGTTCCACATTGAGTATACCAAGCATGCTTTACTGCATATACAGACTGATTTTACTGTTGTGGGTTTAGTAACACTTTAACCACATGGTAACTGCACTAAAGCCGAATGACAGCTACAGCACAGTTACCCAGTGCTGGGAGTGCGTCATATGATGTCCTCCCAGAAAGCGCCTTCCCGCATGCCCCCAGGGGTGCACACCCAGTGATCTCCGTGATCGCTGTGTCCTACAGACATAGCTGATCACGTAATGAGGTATAGGGCCAATCACAGCAGCCTTTTACCACGTGATCAGCTGTGTCCAATGGCGCAGCAGATCACGGAGTAAATACAGTTGCCGGTTATCTGTCACATCATGAGGAAAGTACTGCCAATAACAGTCAGCTGTCACAGAGGAGATTGGCACTGATGATCAGTGCCCTGATGATCAGTACCCTGCAGTGCCACCCACCATTGCCCAGCAGTGCCACCCATCAGTGCCTCCCAGCAGTGCCACCCATCAGCACAGCCCAGCAGTTGTGCCCGTCACTGCCCAGCAGTGCTGTCCATCAGTGCTGCCTATCAGTGCCCATCAGTGCAGCCTCATCAACACGCATCAGTGAATGAGAAAAGTTACCTGTTTGCAAAATTTTATAATAGAAACAAAGAAACTTTTTTTTTAATTTGTTGCTCTTTTTTTGTTTATAGCACAAAAAATAAAACCCCCAGTGGTGATTAAATACCACCAAAAGAAAGCAGTGCCACCCATCAGTGCCCATCAGTGTCACAGAGAACTGGATGTTAGTAGTGTACCAACTATGCTAACAGTTCTACAATGATGCCTCAAGGCATCATTCACATTAAGAACACTTAATACATACTAATATACTATTGTACCAGCTGACACTGCCACAAAAAAGAGGTTTTCAGGGAGACCCAACATTTTGCTATGGCTCCCATATTTGTGATTATGTACCTGTGCAGGCTCTGTTCAAAGCAACATACCACTTTAGAGCACCCAAGTCAAGCTTTTAACATATGAATAGGTAAGCTGACAGAAAACACTAAAGAAAAATAAATAAAAACAAATTCCACTCAAAAGGAAAAGTTCTGCTTGTCTGACACACTGCCACATTTGGCACATTTTGGGGGGAGCAGGTGACTAGTTCTGACAGGTACCCATTCCCACTTCTGTTCAGATACACTATTGAGATCTGAGTCAGATGTTCAGTTCCCTATCCTTCCCCCGCATACTTCTGGAACACTTTACAGGTCCCGGAAGGCTGTGGGACCCTTTCACAAAATGCAACGTACTACACGCATGCACAGTGGGAAACCGCCGCTGAAGCCTCAAGGCTTTATCTCTGGTTTCCATTACTTAAGATGCCGGCACATGCACCCAAAGGACATCACTGGATCCATGGATAGGTAAGTGTCTTTATATTAATAGTCAGCAGCTACAGTGTTTATGGCTGCTGACTTTGATCTTTTTTGGGGGGAGCCGGGAGCTCAGCTTTAAGTGTATGTATAGCCAAAACATTATTTGGTTTTGGATAGAGCAGAGAATAGGTAGAACACCTCTAATCTTTATTTTTTTGCAGTCTGTGTACTGCTGTGGAACATTCTCTTCACTTTCTGTCCCAGAGATACAACCGGAATTTAAAGTTTTACTAACCCCAGGACCCTGTATTCACTATATCTGGTCTCCCACAGTACACAGAACATAGAAATGCAATTATTTTAGTAAATTTAAACTGCTAAATACCTTTTCTCATCAGCAGTTAGATCAATCTAGTGACTTCAGAAGAGCACTGGTTAAAGCTTGTAGGAGGAGTTTTCTTTCTGCTCTAGGAGGATGCTGAACCCCTGACCTCTGTCTGGACAGTGCTGATTGGCCTTGTACTGATCACATGCAATCTCCCAAGAAAAAAAAAAACCTCTCTAGCAATACACACTAAACTGAGCATGTGCATAACAGATATGGGTTCACTCTGTCTTATCAGGCGATAAGACGTGGACATTTGAACAAGAGGAGGGGCAGAGAAGACAAGATAAAATGGCCTTTTTACACAATGCAGAGGATTCACCCTTAGGTTCCACAGTGAGTATAACAAGCATGCCTTACTGCATATACAGACTGGTTTAACTGTTGTGGGTTTAGTAACAATTTAAAGGAAACTTCCCAAATGAGGAGAATTCCCCTTAGAAATTTGTCCCTGGAACAGGCGTCATTATTGGAAACTTTCCACTCATCTCTTGATCTTGGCACAATGCTAAAATGTTGGATTTCCCCTCACTTTCTTTCCTAGTGACAACGGTTAGCCAGACAAAATGAGGGTTAAATCTCCCCAGTGGTGACACAGAAAGGAAAAAAAAATAACTTGACAAAAGGTTTAATCATTCCCCATTTTATCCAAAGCTAAAAAAAAATGTTTTGCCTCGAGATAAACTTTAAAGCAACATTTCTGTTCAAAGTACAGGCACGTGTAAATTTAGTGACAAGGTAAAAATTCCACACTGCCATGTTTATATCTCACTGGTCTCATCCTCTTTATATCTGAAACACATGCATTTTTAAAAGTTATAGAAAAAGAATTTGACAACAGAGGGATGGGCAAAGACTGGCAAAGATTGTTCTGATCTGGAGTCCACAACACGGTGTGTCGTCTGTCGGTAGGAAGCGAATTGAATTTTCACTCTGGCTCTCGTTTTTAACCTGCAGGTTTCCAACAAATTTACATTTTACAACAAATGAAGTGAAGATGAAAGAGAGGGGGGTTTACAGAAGAAGCACAGAGATTAAAGCAGACGTTTTAAGATTAATCTGCTGGTCTTCCTTGCTCTACTTTCTACAGATAATTATGGCTGAGGTTCTGTCCTCACAGCTATTGTGTGAGCAGGATTATTAGGAGATCCACATACTAAGCTGGGTTGACGCAAGGCTGGCACAGAGGAGCAGAACCATGTATTAAAATGCCATTACCTGGAGCTAATAGTAAAAACACAATTAAATACAAAAAGTGACAGGGAGTGTATATACGTTTCCAAAATAATATAGAACACACTGGATTATTAATTAAAGTATTAAAACCAGCAATAGCAAAGCAATTGAAAACTATTTGTTTAGGAGATTTGCATGAGACCCCTGTACAAGACATAATAGCTATAATTACCAGACGGTGGGGAAAATCTTCAGTGAAGGAATTAAAAGACATGCACACATAAAATCTGTAATGATGCTCAATCCAAAAAAGTCAAGTATCAAGTTTTTTTTTCATTTGCTGATAGTTTAAGCTCCTATTTTAGTTCTATTTTTTATTGCTATAAAATGAATAAGTATGTGATTAATAAAAAAATATAAATAAAACTCTGCCTATTATCTTTTTCTTTTTCTTCTTACTATGATAAATATATATTAACACCAAGAAGAATCACATTATAAACAATACTGAATTGCAGACAATGTAGCAAACAGAAAGTGTGGTTTTAATAATAAATGAATGAGTAAATTAATGAAAATTTTCAATTAAAGTGTTACTAAACCCAGGACCCTGCATTCACTATATCCGGTCTCCAACAGTACACAGAACATGGAAATGCAATTATTTTAGAAAATATTAACTGCTAAATACCTTTTTTCATCAGAAGTTAGAGCAGTCTTGTGACTTCTATCAGTGTCCAGCAGAGCTTGTGGGGGGAGTTTTCATTCTCCCCTCATTGTCCTATGAGGCTGCATAGCCCCTGACCCTCTGTCTGGACAGTGCTGATTGGCCCAGTGATGATCACATGCACTTTCCCAAGAACAAAAAAAAACTCTAGCAACACACACCAAACTGAACATGTGCATCCTGCTCCCAAGGACTGAAAGCTGAAGATTGGCCTGGACAGGAAGGGGGTTAAAGTGTCCAGACATGAAGTGGTTAAAGAAGGTTGTAGTGTCAATTGTGTAAAGAGCAGTAACAATTAAGTCTTAGTAAAAATAATGTTGTAGTCATTAAGTGTTCTTGCGTGGCAAGACCACTTATTGTTATCTCACATATATATTCTTATTATTATAGCCAAATTTACCACCCTAACTCCTCCCACAGTTTTTACACTACATAGACAGTAATATATCGAAACGTGCGGATTGTTCCCGATTGGTGTGCTATTACTTTGTGGAACATTTTGCCGAATGGCTCACAAAATATCACCGTTTTTGTGGTGAAATTGGTCCCATAGGAATGAATGGCGAAATGTTCAAAACTAGAGTGGGAGCTGACAAAAGCTAAAGTGTGAGCTGAAAAATCAGGACATAATTTCTAAACTGCCATCACTCCCTCATTTTCAAGCCCACCTACACAAATCTTATATCAAAACGTTCAGCTATCCCTGCTGCCACTAAAAATGTCCACAGCTAAGCCATAGGCCTGATAGTTTTCACAATATGACCATTTGTTTGCAACTCACGCCGTCCATTGACATTCATTGAAACTCCACTCTAGCCACCTCAAAGTTGAAGGGCAATTTCTAAACTGCGACTGTGCCTTCATTTTTAATATTTCATAGACATACTATGCATCAAATGTAGGTCTGGGTCTTGTGATTCTCACTATATAAAGCTCATTGGTGTAGGGTTTATAGTTTGTAAACTACAACTGTTTGAAGATGGCAACCGCCAGTGAAGTGAGCAAGTTGGAGCAGTTTGTTTTTAACCGCTCCTCTGCCCTTGCTGTAGAATGAGTTGCCATAGGAACCCAGGTGTGTGAGCAGGCAGCAGAGTGACAAAAGCTAGAGTGTGAGCTGTAGACTACTGGTGGAGGCAAGAACACTTCACACAATTTCCCCAGAAATTGTAGATTTTCTAGTTATTTTTGCTACTACAACTCGTATTATTTATTTTATGTTCAGCACTTGCTTTTCTGGTGAAAGAAGAGGGTGATTTTAGAATTTACACCAAAGCTCTGAGATCTTATACTCCAAAAAATTAGATTAGACTGGTGAGTAGTCAGCTGGAAAATTAAGAATAAAAGTTAAAGTGTTACTAAACCCAGGACCCTGGTGTCTTTATATTAAACGTCAGCAACTACAGTATTTGGGGATTTTTTGGGGGGAGCCTGGAGCTCAGCTTTAAGTGTATGTATAGCCAAAATATTATTTGGTTTTGGATAGAGTAGAGAATAGGTAGAACACCTCTAACCTTTATATTTTTCTGTCTGTGTACTGCTGTGGAACATTCTCTTCACTTCCTGTCCCAGAGATACAGCAGGAAGTTAAAGTGTCACTAAACCCAGGACCCTGCATTCACTATATCTGTCCCCCCCCCCATACACAGAACATAGAAATGCAATTATTTTTGTAAATATAAACTGCTTAATACCTTTTCTCATCAGCAATTACAGCTGTCTTGCGACTTCTATCAGTGTCTAGAAGAGCACTGGTTAAAGCTTGTAGGAGTTTTCATTCTTCCCCGATTGTCCTATGAGGCTGCATATGAGTCTGCATAACCCCTGACCCTCTGCCTGGACAGCATTTGTTGGCCCTGTGCTGATCACACTCTCCCAAGTATGCTTTACTGCATATATAGACTGATTTTACAGTTGTGGGTTTACTAACACTTTAACAGCCTACAGATTGTATTAAAAAAAAAACCTAAATCTAATCAATGTTTGTCTTGTCCACCCTTTGCCAGACAGACTAAAAGATGTTGAAAAAAGCGATCTGGGGAGGGGCTGGGGGGCATGCCATTCCTGTCAGGACTCCTTGTCTTTATTTTTGCTGAGGATAGTTCTTTATGATTTAGGCTGTTTGTGTACTTGAAATAATTACCCTACTGCAGAATGAAGACTAATCAGATGTCTCTATGATAGTCCTGCATGAGTATCTTTTCAGCACCAAGCAGAACATTCATTTTGACTAAATGTCCAATTCCATGAGTAGAAATGCATCCCTGCAAAAAGCCTCATGCTTCACTGTTGCCTGAAGACACTGATCCTTGTATCACTACTCAGGCCTTCTGTGAACAAATTGCCTTCTGTTGTTGCCAAATATTTCAAATTTGGACTCGTTGGATCTGAGCACTCACTGTCATTTTTTCTGCACACAAGTTTTTCGTGTTTTTTCCCATACAGCCAAGTGATTTGGCCTTGTTTCCAAATTAGCTATAGCTTTTTTTAATCAAGTGATTTTTATTGAAAACTTTTTTTACCTGTTTTTTGTTTGACAAACAACCAAACATACACAAAAAATGTTCATTCTTTTTTGCAAGATCTATCAAATTCATGAGCAAATGAGTAGAGAAAATATTGCAGTGGAGCTATTCAAGTGTGGTGTATCAGAATTACAGCAATGAAGTTCAACTGAAGATTTACAGATTTCAATATATTAGCAAAGAAAGCACCATAATAAAAAAAAAAAAAAATAAAAATCATGTGAAGCCCAAAGACAGGTGCTGGCAGATAGATACACCATATTCCACAATTGGAAGCAGAGGCAGACTGACAACTCATGGGGCCCCCGGGCAATAGGGGATCATGGGGCCCCTGTGTCCTTGCCCAAACTCAAAAAAGCCTATGAAAAAGGTACCAGGGGCATCTCATGGGGAGTGCCTGAGTTTCCAAATGGTCAGTCCGCCCCTGACTGGAAGCACAGGTATTGTGAAACTACAGCGCTGTAATAATAAAGGGACCAGAGCAATGTTAGAAAGCCATGGATTCCTTAAATTGAAGAATATTTTAGGGCAAGCCCATAGTTAATACATTTATTTTTCACTCGCTAGGATCATATTAACCTGATCTTCCCAGGCTACAAAAATGGTGGGTGCAGAGAAAGTCAATATTGTGCATATAGTTTTCTAGTGAAAAATAAAAGTCTATGGCCAGTACATAATCTTTGTATGTCTACTATGCAGTATTTAGGATTTAAAGAGATGTAAATCCAAAGTATCATAGATAAAGCCTGGGTCACTTCTGGTCCAATTTTGAAAAATGCTATAGCAAATGAAAGAGTTCCTAGGCCACAGCCACACCTAGGGCAATTAGGCTCATCCCTCCTATCACATCTGTATAGTCAGGTGTCCTATATACGCTATGTATAATTTATTTATTTCAGGTACATACGCAGCGCTTTTACATATATATTATACATTGACATCAGTCCCTAACCCTCAAGGGGCGTACAATCTAAGGTCCCTAACTCACATTCATACATACACATACTAGGGCCAAGTTAGACAGGATCCAATTCACCTACCAGCATGTTTTGGAATAATAATGAATGGTTGTGTTAGTTTTTGGGAAGATGAAAGCAAAACCTGAGGGAGCAGAGTCAACTCAGTGTTGCATTGTTCATCCATTAAGATACCTAGATCCCCACTCCCAGCCAAGTCTACATGGTAACAGGGTGGAAGCTATGAGTTGCGACTTAGGGGCATTTAGATTTGTGAGATCATTTCCTTTTTCTAGGTGCTAAGCACAAAATCATTGATAAGTCAGCTAGAAGTGAATTTAGGTGAGGAAATATAAATGTGGGCTTCAAGAGTATGCATGGGCTGTAGATATTGGAAGAATCTCTGTTTGGGGACACTAAATTCTTCTTGAAGAGATTTGAGGGACCTTGAAGTAACACTAAACTTGGGTTAAAAAATGTTCTGCTTAAGCATGTATTTTTAACTAAAAAAGTATCTTCTAATGCTTTCAGCCTCATTCAAATTTCCAAATTTCTTTTTTTTTTTTGCTGCTGTGATCTGACTTCCTTTTAGGACAGTCTTATGTTCATTCTCCATGATCCCACTGGATGAAGGAACATAGTCACCCTCCCCTGCTTTCTGCTGAGATGAACTAGGAACTGTGTACTCTGGACTTTGGGATTTTTAGTATATATAGAGCAGTACACATGACCACAACTAACGTGTACTACTCATTCCAAACAAACAGAAGGGAGGGATAAATGGAGAAGTCCAGCAGCTCATGGAGGACATAGCAAGGAGGCAGAAAAATACAGTAACAAATGATTTAATAAAAAATAAATTATAGGATGTGAATGTGTATGGATTAATTTTAGAGAATGAGGATCTTTTTTAGTGTCAGTTTAATATATCTGCATCATACAATTGTTACCTTTACACAACACCCAAAGTAAGCCATAATTCAAAACCATTCAGTTTAGCTAGTTCAACATAATGGGCAATACTCCATACAGGGTATAAGAATTAAATCCAATACAGTTGTCAGGAAAGGAATAGTAAAAAGGATAGTGAGCGCTCTCTTAAATGTCAGCAGCTAGAACACTTTAGGCAACCACAATGCCTCAAAATATATCAATAATTTTAAAACAACAGAGTGCAGCGCTTAGCAAAGTAAAAAAGTCACTAAATAAATGTCCACAGTAGTTCACTGTACAAATGCGAATTCCCACGGCTACCACTCTGTCTAATAACAGAAATGCGCACTCACCGGAAACGCATGGGTTATGCGCATGTGTGATCATGCATCACAAGCAATGGGTACATCAGAGGTCAGGCAGCCAAGCATCTCCCTCACGGTGGGTCCTCACAGACTCTTAGCTCAGGTACAGGGGTCCCTTTAAGATCAGCCCGGCGTTCCTTGTGAAAGAACTTCCTCACAGGATGGCAAGGGTGTTTTATTCTGTGGGGATGATAGCTCCAAACAGGAGCCCCAGAACACAAATGCCAAAGATAGTGTAGTATGTCCAAAGTAAATATTTATTCATTTAAACATATAGCAGGGCAGTATGCATGTCAAACTCCATATAAACAGTAAGCAGCAATACTGACCCCTTAGTAATGATGGCCGCCGGGCCTCCTCGTGGCTCCGGCGGTGGAATGACGTCACGCTCTACGCAGCTCCTCCTTAGGCCTTTCGTGCTAGAGGCACATCATCAGAGGGGAGGCTGCACAGGAGCGTGACCGACGTCAGTGCTAGAAGTAGGGAAATCGGCACATGCGCAGTTACCCGCGGCCATTTTCCCGGAGAAAGAGAGCACTGCGCATGCGCGAACACGGCAGCGCCATTTTGCCGTGGATCCGCGATCAGACAATAAGACAGGGAAGAGACAGAGAAGTCTCATGACACAGATCCCCAGTACCGTTTGCTGACTATGCCACAGACCCCAGGGGATTGTTTGCAAACACTATTCCCTAAATATAGTGATGGTGCAAATAACTTAACAACAACTGTGCGCATATATAGGGTACAAAGATCCCCTCAGTGATTGGTATATAGTAGTAGTAACGGACCACGGCAAGATGAAGAATACCCCAGCATAGGTAACACAAAATAAAATCATAAAAGGACTTTGAATAAAAACACACAAAAAATATAAAATATAAGATCTTGGCAGTGAATAACCTATATAGTATTATACTGCCAGATCATATAAAATAGAGATACATATCCCAAATATACATTCAGAACAAAGAGAGTAAAAAGAGGTAAAAAGCTCCAGAATTAATTCGTTAAAAACCATCATGATCCTTCCTCTACCCGACTCATATATTGGGAGATAAAAACGGGGCAGAAGGAAACTTTTAAATAATAATCATAGGACTGGTGAGTAATATCCAATCAAGATGCAGGATGTAAAAATACTCATAAATATATAACAAAATAAAAATGAAAATAAAAATAAAAACGAACTCCATATTCATAAAATGGCAATGGGAAGAGACATGGACCTATCAACTGTTAGCAATGAAGCAGTTAACATCTACCTCAATGTTATGGCCTAAAGGGTGTAAGGTGCGAAGCTCAAACACCCATTTTGTTTCGGCTTGGGAAACCGCCCTAGTTTTATTGATACCTCTCCAATCGTTACCGATCATATCAATACCAATGAACTTTAATGAAGATGGGTCATTATTATGGTGAAGGTGGTAATGATTTGATGATGAGTGCTCCCTCTAACAGGTTTGAACCTTTACAGAATATTCATGATGACAATGTTGGATCACGAGATTTTCGTTGGTATCCAAATACTACTAATACTCCATCTAGAAATCATCACTCTTATCGTTATAATGAACGGGATAGGCCGTATGGGAATAACTACCCCCCTGGCCTTTACAATTATGATCAATATCAACCTCAACAGTATAAAGGGCAAAATAAGAAACAATATTCATCTCCCAAAAACAATAAAAAGGTTAAAAATCCCAATAAAGGTACTTACCATCAACCTAAACAGACTAATTCTCAGTCAAGGCCAGCCAATCACAATAACAATAGGTATAGTAACACACCTTACAACAACAATTTTAGGGCACCGCCTAATTCGGATTATTTATATAACCAGCAACATAATCCGGATCATTACCAACAAACAACAAATTATCCCCGGCAGCCTTTTTTAGGGGTAAGTACCACACGGAAAAGAAGAGACACCGAAGGGGAAAGAGAGGGGGAAAGAGAACAAATGGACACCCCCAAGAAAAGGAGGGTGTAAAGACACAAGGTATTTTTAACCTTAGTGGATCTAGTCTTACAGAGAAAGAGCTTCACTTGCTAGATAAAGGATTGAAATATGCCCCATCTAAAAATTTGAATAAATTTGAAACCTATATGGATATACACAAGTTTGCACGACAATTATCCCTGAAAAGGTATTTTGCGAGTAACCCTATCACTAAGGTTGCCCCTATTGATAAATATACCCATTCCAACCTGCATAATGCGTCTACTTATAATCCTCCTCCACAAACCCACACATACGTGAATTTATTCAGAGATAAGGTCCTGAAAGAGTTAACAGAATTACCATATAAAAGATCTTTTGACAGATCAGGTGATGCTAAAGCTATTAAATTATTACTAGAAAGAAATAATTTGGTAATTAGACCAGCTGACAAGGGTGTTGGTGTGGTTGTTCTCAACAAGGAGGACTATATTAATGAGGTCAACCATATTTTGAGTGACAATACTACATATGTTCGCTTACTCAAGGATCCCAAAATAGAGTATAAACGTTCTCTCAAAATTATCATCAATAAAGGGTATGAGGAAGGTATTTTAAATAAAAAAGAAAAAGCCTTCTTATGTCCAACAGCACCCAAACTACCAGTCCTATACATATTGCCGAAGGTCCATAAAGACCCTGTAAAACCACCGGGGAGGCCAATAATAAGTGGCATTGGCTCTTTATGATCTAGGATTGGTGAATACGTGGACTTTTTTCTCCAGCCACTTGTCTTGCAAACTGCAGCATATTTAAAAGACACTAAACAGGTCTTAAATGAGGTTAGCACCATAATCACTTCTCCTGATACTTTTTTAGTAACAGCTGATGTTGCTTCCTTATACTCGAATATCAATCATAATGATGGCATGGAAGCAGCTGATTTTTTCTTGACACATTACAGCTCCCTACATACTACCCAGAAGGGTTTCATTTTAGACCTATTGGAATTTGCGATGTTCCGGAACTATTTTTGGTTCAATAAAGAATATTACCTGCAGATTAGAGGCGTGGCAATGGGGGCAAAGTTTGCCCCCAGCTTGGCAAACTTGTTTATGGCCCGTTGGGAGGAGGACCTTATTTTTGCCAGAGATTGGCCTGAATTGTTGTTTTATAAAAGAAATATCGATGACATCTTGCTTATATGGAATGGGGAGGAGGAGTCTCTCAAAATTTTTTTTAACTCATTAAATAATAATAGTCTCAACATAAAGCTTTCATATGTTTACAGCCGTGAAGAAATAAACTTTTTAGACTTGACACTTGTTAACCATATGGGTAGGATCATCACCAAGTCATTCTTCAAATCAACGGATCGTAATAGTTTCATCCCTCTGGGGAGTTGTCATCATCCCAAATGGCTGTCCAACATTCCAAAAGGACAGATGATGAGAATCAGGCGTAATTGTACGGAGGATGAGACTTTTCATATTCAGGCCAACATTTTGAAGCATAGGTTTATAGAGAAGGGATATGATGAAACAACCCTTGAACATACTATTCGGACAGTAGCACAGATGGATAGGAATACCATGCTGATGGATAAATCAAGGAATGATCAAGGGAAAATATGTCCCTTCATCACATCCTTCTCGACTCAATATAAGAAGATTAGCAAAATAATGAATGATAATTGGGGCATTTTAAAAATGGACCCAATTTTAACTACAATTCTACCAGATAGGCCAGAAATTGTATTTCGGAAGGCAACTGCTGTTAGGCATATGATTGCACCGAATGTCGTTGATCCTCCTAAAAATATATCTCTGTTCAACGATTTGAAAGGGTTTCACCCCTGTAATAGGTGCATCATTTGTAAGTGCGACAATACAAGAAAAAGGAGAGTTAACACATTCCAGTCATCTATCACCGGTAGAACTTATAATATCAAACACTTTATTTCTTGTAACAGTAAGTTCGTAGTGTACTTACTACAGTGTCCCTGTCGTAAACAGTATATTGGCAGGACAACAAGACGTTTACGAGATCGACTACGTGAACACGTTTTAAATATTAAGAAGGGGTTGAGGGAGCACTCATTATCAAATCATTACCGCCTTCACCATAATAATGACCCATCTTCATTAAAGTTCATTGG
The DNA here is from genome assembly GCF_062004578.1 of Staurois parvus. Taxonomy (NCBI): domain Eukaryota; kingdom Metazoa; phylum Chordata; class Amphibia; order Anura; family Ranidae; genus Staurois; species Staurois parvus. The sequence continues at coordinate 4,407,604 of NW_028317883.1, forward strand.
TATTGATATGATCGGTAACCATTGGAGGGGTATCAATAAAACTAGGGCGGTTTCCCAAGCCGAAACAAAATGGGTGTTTGAGCTTCGCACCTTACACCCTTTAGGCCATAACATTGAGGTAGATGTTAACTGCTTCATTGCTAACAGTTGATAGGTCCATGTCTCTTCCCATTGCCATTTTATGAATATGGAGTTCGTTTTTATTTTTATTTTCATTTTTATTTTGTTATATATTTATGAGTATTTTTACATCCTGCATATGGTTGCAATTTTAATGTGCTTTTCTTCATGTGTATGACACTCTTTGATTTTATTCGAATATCCATCTATCTTGATTGGATATTACTCACCAGTCCTATGATTATTATTTAAAAGTTTCCTTCTGCCCCGTTTTTATCTCCCAATATATGAGTCGGGTAGAGGAAGGATCATGATGGTTTTTAACGAATTAATTCTGGAGCTTTTTACCTCTTTTTACTCTCTTTGTTCTGAATGTATATTTGGGATATGTATCTCTATTTTATATGATCTGGCAGTATAATACTATATAGGTTATTCACTGCCAAGATCTTATATTTTATATTTTTTGTGTGTTTTTATTCAAAGTCCTTTTATGATTTTATTTTGTGTTACCTATGCTGGGGTATTCTTCATCTTGCCGTGGTCCGTTACTACTACTATATACCAATCACTGAGGGGATCTTTGTACCCTATATATGCGCACAGTTGTTGTTAAGTTATTTGCACCATCACTATATTTAGGGAATAGTGTTTGCAAACAATCCCCTGGGGTCTGTGGCATAGTCAGCAAACGGTACTGGGGATCTGTGTCATGAGACTTCTCTGTCTCTTCCCTGTCTTATTGTCTGATCGCGGATCCACGGCAAAATGGCGCTGCCGTGCTCGCGCATGCGCAGTGCTCTCTTTCTCCGGGAAAATGGCCGCGGGTAACTGCGCATGTGCCGATTTCCCTACTTCTAGCACTGACGTCGGTCACGCTCCTGTGCAGCCTCCCCTCTGATGATGTGCCTCTAGCACGAAAGGCCTAAGGAGGAGCTGCGTAGAGCGTGACGTCATTCCACCGCCGGAGCCACGAGGAGGCCCGGCGGCCATCATTACTAAGGGGTCAGTATTGCTGCTTACTGTTTATATGGAGTTTGACATGCATACTGCCCTGCTATATGTTTAAATGAATAAATATTTACTTTGGACATACTACACTATCTTTGGCATTTGTGTTCTGGGGCTCCTGTTTGGAGCTATCATCCCCACAGAATAAAACACCCTTGCCATCCTGAGAGGAAGTTCTTTCACAAGGAACGCCGGGCTGATCTTAAAGGGACCCCTGTACCTGAGCTAAGAGTCTGTGAGGACCCACCGTGAGGGAGATGCTTGGCTGCCTGACCTCTGATGTACCCATTGCTTGTGATGCATGATCACACATGCGCATAACCCATGCGTTTCCGGTGAGTGCGCATTTCTGTTATTAGACAGAGTGGTAGCCGTGGGAATTCGCATTTGTACAGTGAACTACTGTGGACATTTATTTAGTGACTTTTTTACTTTGCTACGCGCTGCACTCTGTTGTCAGGAAAGGAATACCCATGTACGCAGGTGCACGAACCTGAGGAACTCTGCCTGTGGCCAGATTGCAGGTGCACGTGCATGTGCGCAAAAGAGTGCGCAAGTGGGATTACGCACACATGCGTAAATGTGAGTGCACTTACGCAAACGCGATGCGCATTGGCTACAGAAGATGTATTATGTTCCTGTGTTTCTGATATCAGTTACTGCTTAATCTTCTGTTATTGACCCAGTTTGCCTCTGACTCTGTGCTGAATGCCGCTTGTACCGACCCCGGTTTGTCTCTGGACTATGTCTCTGTTTGCTCCTTCTGTTATTACCGTCTGCTGTTACTGACCTTGGCCTGACTCCTGACTACTCAGGATTGCCTACTGATTGTACCTCATCTGCTCACTAGTTACCAACCCATACCATCTGACCCTGCCTTGTGCCTGTTCATCGGTTGCATCTACCATCCTGCGTCTGCGCTGATTCCAGTCCTTCTGCCAGCTTGTCTGTTCCTGAGGTCCCTGCTCTCCTGGCTCACATCAGCACCGACCAGTGAAAGACTTATCTGTGCACCCTGTGCTTCAGGCTCCACCATCAGATACATTACAGCAGCCCATAATTTATTTCAGAACAATAACCAGTAAATGCCCCAAGCTCCTGTTTGGCTGGGAGGGGTAAACATTGTTTTATCACCCAAATCCACACAAATGAGATCTGCTTGGTCTCCATATTTTATCCCCAAAAAGGGTAGGGTAAGAAAGATTACTAGTAAATCACCCAGTCTTCAGTTTTCATGAAGGGTACTTCTGAACAGATGTCTCTAGAATGTAGATGGATGTACTAGGATCCTACCAGTTTTTGCAAAGGCTGATATAATGGTGTCACTTGACATCTTCTGATTGAGATGTAAGGTCACCATGGTTAGTCATGCAATGTTCCTGCCCATGCTTGCTTTTCCATGTGTGTGTTGTCAGGTGGACCTTTCCACTGACTGCATGGTCCAGTTAGAATGGTAGCAGCTGGAAGGGCAGCAATTTTTCCATGCTGGTATTAAGACTCTGAACATGGGGGTGATTTATTTTTTTTTCCTCATTCATCTGTGAAACTATCGGGTTGAACAAAAACAACTGACCCCATTCCCCCATCCACACATTCAAGGTAGATGGGAGAATCCTCCCCTCTGCAACATTGTATTCTGACAGCAGGGAGGCTATAGCCTACAGTGCTGATCAAGCAGGAAAAATCAGGCAAAGTGGTTGTATAGAAATCGATCAGTAGATTGACTTCTGTACAATCACAATGCTCATACTGTACATGGATTGAAATTCAGCTACTCCCTGCTGAATGGGCCAAATTTCAATCCATGTATAGCCAGCTTATGGTTCAAGTCCACACTTAGCCTTACTCAGAGTGGCCTCATGCTGACCTATTTCACCTTTTGATATTCTATAAGGTAAGCTTTGTAAACTCCTTCCAGGAAATATAGACAGGCTTCTCATCACTCAAAGTGCCGAATGTCCTGCATTGTGTACACCAGGTTCAACCAAGGAGCCCACCCACACTCCATATAAATCCAACACAAGGTAGCAGATCACACACCAATAGAGACACTTGTGCTGACAAGTTTTATTCACCAATCTCCACATGCCACAGATCTTTACCTGGAGGCTACCTCCTCCAAGTGAAGAAGGAGTGGAGTTTTTTTCCTCAACACTTGATACACTGCAAGCAAAGGCTGCAAATCACTATGGTGTTTCTGACAGTAAATGTGTTAAAAAAGGTCCATCCTGCTGAGCTATGTGGAGTTGTCTTGGGTGGGGGGGATAACAGTGACCTGCACCTGTGGGGGGTGGATGTTCCCCCCACTCTTCTGCAAGTTTACCTTGTCCCTGGAAGGAATCCCTCCACAATACTGTTGTGTCTGTCTCTCAATTTCACCCCCACATTAAGCCCTTTTTTCAGTAAGCTGTGGGAAAATCACTGGCAATTGCTTTTTTCTGCTTGTGATCTTCCTCATAGCTGCTGGCACTCTACTCTTCAACATAACAAGAATTCTTTAGCATCTTCCTGATTTACGTTCCTCATGCTGAGCTAAACAAATTCTGATTTCTCCATGCCAGATTGCAGGGCCAAGGCTGGATTAGCTGTAAAGGAGGGTAAATAAGAGTTGTGTTTACTGCTGCTGAAGAAATGCACTGCTTTGCACCTGGGAAGAAATGGATGAGGAAGCCACTCCACAACCTTCTCCAGGAACTTTGGTGACTGCCAGAAAAAGAAAGCAGATGTGTCTTGTCTGTCAAAGGTGCAGCTTGACCACTACTTTTTGCAGAGCCTGCTTACACCACTACTAGCTGCACATGAAGAAACTCTGTCTCTCCCTTTAGGCCTACCAGACATGAAGAATACAGGGGATTAGCTAACTTTATCAGCAGCTATGGCAAGAGGGGGATTGAAGATATGATGCATTGGTGCACTAATGAATATGGAAATGTGACAAACAGCAACTTTGCCTATGTCAGGAGGAACAAGTTCCCACTGCTAACCCTGAACAAAAAAAGTCTCTAGCAAAATTATACTTACATAAAATATATCTTTCTAAAAAAAATGAAACCTAAAACACCAAATCCCAAAAATATCTCTCTCTATAATTTTTTAGTACAATATATATATATATATATATATATATATATATATATATACACTGCTGAAAAAAAGTTAAAGGTACTCTTTTTAATCAGAGTATAGCATCAAGTCAATTAAACTCTTGGAATATTGATCTGGTCAGTTAAATATCAGAGGGTTGTTTATCAGTTTCAGCTGCTTTGGTGTTAATGAAATTAAAAACAGGTGCACTAGATGGGCAACAATGAGACGATCCCCAAAACAGGAATGGTTTTACAGGTGGAGGCCACTGACATTTTTTCCCTACTCATCTTTTCTGACTGTTTTGCACTAGGTTTGCATTTGGCTAGTCAGTGTCACTATTGGTAGCATGAGGCATGATACCTGGATCCTACAGAGGTTGCACAGGCAGTTCAACTCCTCCAAGATGGCACATCAATACATGCCATTGCCAGAAGATTTGATGTGTCTCAGGAGCATGGAGGAGATTCCTAGAGACAGGCAGTTACTCTAGGAGAGCTGGACAGGGCCATAGCAGGACCGGTATCTGCTTCTTTGTGCAAGGAAGAACAGGATGAGCACTACCAGAGCCCTACAAAATGACCTCCAGCAGGCCACTGGTGTGAGAATGTCTCTGACCAAAGAATAAGAAACAGACTTCATGAGAGTGGCCTGAGGGCGACTTCCTCTAGTGGGCCCTGTTCTCACTGCCGGTACCATATAGCTCGATTGGCATTTGCATAACATTGTTCAGCATGACCGTTTTGGTGGTGAGTCAGTGATGGTCTGGGGAGGCATATCCATGTAGGAATGCACAGACCTCTACAGGCTAGACAATGGCACCCTGATTGCCATTAGGTATCAGAATGAAATCCTTGGACCCATTGTCAGACCCTACGCTGGTACAGTGGGTCCTGGGTTCCTCCTGGTACACGATAATGCCCGGCCTCATGTGGCGACAGTATTCAGGCAGTTCCTGGAGGATGAAGAAATTGATACCATTGAATGGACCCCATGCTCAGCTGACCTAAATCCAATAGAACACCTTTGGAATATCATGTTTCGGTACATCCGACGCTGCCAGGTTGCACCTCAGTCTGTCCAGGAGCTCAGTGATGCCCTGGTCCAGATCTGGGAGGAAATACCCCAGGACACCATTCGTCGTCTCATTAGAAGCATGCCTCAACATTGTTAGGCATTCATACAAGCATGCGGGGGCCATACAAATTACTGAGTACCATTTTGAGTTGCTACAATGAAATTTCAACAAAATGGATTAGCCTGCTGCATCATTTTTTCACTTTGATTTTTGGATTGTCTTTGAATTCAGCCCTCTGTAGGCTGATAATTTTCATGTCCATCAAACGATGAGGCATCCTTACGTTCCTAACACATTACCCAGTCCATATCAGTATGGATATCCAGCATGATATGTTTTTCCCATTGAGATCTGATGTGTTTTCAAAGTGTTCCTTTAATTTTTTTGAGCAGTGTAAAATGAAGTAGATTTATTAAAAACAAAGCAAAAGATATGCACATACCAGCAAACAGTGAACATAAAAAAACTAATGACCCAAAACTAAGTAACAGAAACCTAACAAACTAAAATTATAAACAAAATGGGAAGCATGTGTAATAGGGAATGCAATAAAAAGGGGGGAATCAGGACTGAGTACAGGAACAAGGTGAGCAGAAGAAAGAGAATAGGATGCAAGGCTAGCTCAAGAGCAGGATGAATCTGGCAGCAAGAAAGGCAATTAAAACACTGACGCAAGGAGCAAAAGGAGAGGAGGGACTTGACCCCTTAACGCTGGTGCCTCACAGCCTTTTAAGAGGTTTCTGATGCTGGGAGGCAGGGTTTCTGATCATGTGACCACTGTGATTGGCTGTCACAGTGGTCACATGATCAAAAAGCTCCAGATCGCAAGCAGAGATTGGGAACTTTCCTTTAGCCGCCGGTAACTGTACCAGGAGCATGCAGGGCATGCGCTCTCCGCACAGCTCTGTTTACATTCTGGTAAGCATATATGCAGCCTCTCAGCATTAGGACTCACCTGCCGAGAGGCCGCTTACATGAGTACCACTGGCGGGAAGAGGTTAAGTACACGCTCAGCAGCTAGGGCCAGGGGAAACAGATTGTAGGAACCTTTTGGCTGCTGGGAGACACCCGCTGGTGGTCACTGGAACTACAGCTTTCAGCCCAGAGAACCACAGTGCCTCCAGCAAGTGAACAAGGTCCTGACAGGTGAATAGAGCAGCTAGAGATACCTTTTTTATTTTTAGGTTAAACTGAGGGCGGAACTATTTCGATATATGCACAAGCTGAACCCCTTCCAAAACACTCGCCTACTGCTGATATTAACCCAAATCCCTAAAGTACCTAACTGGAATCTTAAGGGAAGCTGTGTGTTGAATTTGCTATAAAAGAAAAAAAAAGCTAATAAGAAAACCCTCTGGTAATAAATACAGGCATACTGGATTTCAAGAGCAGATCAGGTACATTTTTTAAATTTTACTCGGATGTAGGAAGTGTACTTTTGAAAGATGCTTAGAACAATTTAGTAGCTACTTTTTTAGTAACTGCATAATATGTTCTTAGCACTTTGATGTCACAGAGCAATCCTGTTGATAACTAGTTTAATGTTTAATGAATATTTAGTATTACAGTAGTAAGTACATTTTATCCTCTACGGTTTCACTGGATCCAGCAGGTAAGGATGGCAGAAAGCATTTTTATTATTACATACAGGTACTCGTCATTTTCTTTTTTCTCACAGTTGTAATGACAAAAAAATGTTACCAATTTACTTATCATTACACAAATACCAGCTAAGATGCAGGACACTGTGATTGAGTAAATGAAAGTGTAAAGGCTGTTCAGTTTGCAAAGCAATTGTTCACTAAGCTTAGTTTATTAGATGAAACTGTGTTCAATTTAGTCACCCAATCATTTACTAGTAAACACCACATTTTTAAACAATTTTCCCTGCACATGATTGGCCATTTCACGTTACCCTTATTTATTAGCATTCACTTTGTAAAATGAACATTCACTCACCTAAGCAAACAGCCTCCATTTCTTCAGTAAATCAACCACAGGGTATACTGGTAATGGGCACACAGATTAAATAACAGCAATATTTATTTTATTTTTGACATGTGTAATTGAAGTCATAATGTCATCAAGTTGTTACAGAAAGACAATAATTGATGGGTAAAGGAATGCTTTAAATCTAGTAGCTACAGTAGAAGGTACCAATACTCATTAAATCTGTTTTATAACTGCCCTTAGATGCAGTCTGGAGCCCCTGATTCTGGTACTATAAAGCTTTCATTCCTGGTAGTAGAGAAGATCTATACCTCACGCTGCAATGCTACACTTCAAGCTAGTTCATCATCAGCATCGACAGAAGATGAAGCAAGGTGGGCTTATGTTTCATATGGACTGGTCAATATTTGTGTGCTCTTTCGGAGGGTTACAGGTGCGCCTCTGAGAGTAAGTACAAAGTAGACTTATTGAGTAATGGAACATTATGTTGCTACCACTTATAAACTAAATTGTTGAAAAAAAAATTTTTCCATCCCATGTTTACTTGATCAGTTAAGAAAATATCAAGTACAATAAACTAGGTTAGCCGAACATTGATGTCTGGAAGTTGTAGTTATAGTGTCACCTACCTTTTCTTTGGTTAGGTTTGCAGCTTTATATATAATGTATTGGCGCTGTGTCTATATATTTTACAAGGAGATTATTTTATTATATTAAGACATGGCTTCCAGCTCTCCTTTCATATAAATAATGCTGTCCCTGCAGTGCTGTTTTACTTATAAAAAACAATTTGATTCAAATACAGTAAAGTATACAGAATAAAAGAAAATGTACTTTTGACACAACATATAGTCACTGTTTTTAGTAGATCACAACCAAATACAAAATGGCTGTATTGCCAGTAGGAGATTTTAATAGATGGTGTTTCCTGCTGGCCCGTGTGGTCAGCGTCTTATTCCAAAGAAAGTAAAATATTTATTCAGTACTAATTAAGCATAATTACTACTTACAAATCTGAAGAACCCTGTCTTTGGCAAAGAGAGTTCAACAAATCATTTCTGCATATCCACGGGATCTAATTAACATGCCTGCTAATGACCTCAGGTCTCATCTCCCACAAATAAGCTTAGAGGATCATTTTGCTTGAAATTAATGCTGTGATTATCTGAGGTTATTCTAATAGTCTTCTCCTCCCATTCTGAACTCAGATTTTCTCAGTTTGCAGCTCATGGGAAAAGATTGCATAGGACTAATAGCTGATAGAATGGTGAGTGTAGTAGTGTTGGTACAATTCTCATTGTACTTTGCTGTCCAAGTGGCCAAGACACTGCTGAGCTAAGGAATTGGAAAAGATACATACCAGTAAATCCAATAAAAGTGCTAACTATGCAGTATAAACTCGCAAGTATATTGTGCATGCTTATAGTTTAGTTTAACAATCCTGATTGTGATATTTAAAGTAAGCTACTTATTCATTTATTCTTATATAATAGCAATATGTTAAAAATAGATGTAAATCAATGCAGACTTTTGCTAGCCTCATATAATCTTTATTATGTTAATGTAATTTGAAAAATCTTTTGGTCTTCATAATTCTACTGTTTAATTTTCATTAAAGTTGCCCTGTTACCTCCCAAAATATACTATGCAGTGCCTGTAAATGAACACAGGTAATTCTTACTTGTCCTGCTACTTGAGCCACCAATCTTTGCTCGGTTGTAAAGCTACTGCTGCCTGCATCTTCCAGGGGTGTCAGATACCTAGTCCCATTCTGTGCCCCATTGTTTCCCCCCTCACCTTCTACATTAGTACAGCACACAGTAGTGACATACAGACTGGCAGAAAAAAACAATTAATTGAAGTGCCACCCCATTTCTAAGAGGTCAAGATACAACTTTATTCCAATAAAAGTCAGGGTGGGGGCAATCCAATAGGTCTCCAATGAATTTCAGGGGTCCAAATGCATCCCTTCATTTTTTTTTCATTGTTTCCTTGACTTTTATTGGAATAAACCTGTATCTGGACCTCATAGCAGTGGTGTGGTGTTTCAAATCTAATTTATTTCCAATTTGTGTTACATTACAAGCCAAAAAGACCATGGAGATCTTCCAGGGTGTTGAAACTGCCTGCCCAGTAACCAAATCATTTACATGAGCATCAGTACTTTTAGATCACAATACCAGTGAGATAACCCTACCAGGTCCAATACTATTTTTCAACTTTCCTCAACTGGCAGAAAGAAAAAGCACTCAGAAGACCAGACACCCAACACATCTGGAAATGTCAGATATGGAAGATTCTTTGGCAGTGGTAGATAACAATATTTTTTAATGAAAAATGTCCAGCTTTTTTGAACAACTCTACTCTTTCTGTATATCATGACATGTCAGGAATTTACTCATGCAGACTTATACAGTTATGAAAAGATCCACATTGAATAAAAAGCTATTTATTCAACAACCTGGCATTATTATTAAAAATTAAGGATTTATAAAGCACCAACATAACATAGTGCAGTCACAATACAATTCAAGACAAGAGAATAGGAAGGCCCTGCTTGTGAAAGTTTACAATCTAACAGGGAGGGTCAAGTGATACAACATGTAATAACTGTGTGGGGATAAGTTGATGGAAGAAATTACATTTCAGTTGTCATGTAGAGGTTGGATAGGCTTGCCTGAATAGATGAATTTTCAGAGTTCATCTACAGGCGGACAGAGTAGTAAATAGCCAAACTGATTGGGGTAGAGTTTTTAAAAGGAAGGGAGAGGTTCTGGAGAAGTCTTGGAGCCGAGCATAGGAGGAGGTGATGGGAGAGCTAGAGAACAAAAGGTTCTGGGAGGAGTGGAGTGGATGGTTTGTGTATCATTTTGAAACAAGGTTGGTGATGTAGCTGCAGAGACTGCAGAGCAGAAAATTTGTGTCAACACAGAGGGAGGTGCAATATTTGTGATGAGAGAAAACAAAAGAATGTATTAGTAGCTTGGTGGTGTAGTTAGAAAAGAAGCAACGTATTTTATAAATGTTACAGAGGTAAAGGTGACACAATTTAGACAGTAATTAGATGTGTTGTTGAAAGGAGAAATCAGAGTTCAGGGCACTTAGCACAGTGGTAAGAAGGCAAAGAATGATAGTTATTTTATTTATTGAAGGTGGGGGCATAGGAGGGATATAACAAACTCAGTTTTATAATAATTTATCTTTAGGATGCGATGTGACATCCATACTGAAATGTCAAGTGCTGCACAAGGAAACAGAAAGAGAGGTGAGGAGTAGAAAGATAGATATGGTTATCTTCAGCATAGAGTTGGTATTGGAATCATATGAAAGATTGTCTACACCTCCTCTCTTGGTCAGTTGACAGAGAACATAAGAAGTCTGAGGACAGAGCATTGGGTGACCCCAATGGAACAATGAAACTGAGCCAGAGTTGTAGGTGACGCTAAAGGAGTGCTTGGATAAGTAAGAGGAGAACCAGGAAAAAGCAGAGGCCAGGAGAGTGGAATTTTTTGAGAAGGATTAGATGGTCAACTGTATCAAACATACAGTAATAGAAATGTGTAATAGTATGATTATAGAGTAGTGGGCATTGGTTTTAGCAGTTAATAGTTTGTTATTGAGTTTTCGTAGGACAACTAATGTTGCAGATAAAAGATTGTAAGTAGTCCTCATTATTTTACATTTATCAACAATGAACATCATTTGTCACATAGTTGATCAATCAGTGTCTTCAGGTCTGCTTGTAAGTTGGAGACATTGTAAGGACATTATTCCTCTACATAGCTCAGTGTCCTCTGAAAACACAGAAATTGTACCTTTAATCTCAAACACTATATCGTTGCAAAGTAACATTAACCGAACCTTGGGGTACACCAATAATAACCTTAGACACGTCAGAGTATGAATCATTAATCACTACTTTCTGGATATGGCCTTTTAAACAGTTTTCTACCCATTTACAAATTTAATTTCTCAAGCCCATAGACTTTAACCATTAGCCGCCCGGCCAATGGCCGTTTGGCGGCTTCAGAAGTGCCTCTCCACTCCGGGTGCACGCCATTTGGCGTGCTCCCGCACATGCGCCGTTTGCGCTAATGCAGAGTGGCGCAGCAGTGCGATCTGTCACCGGCCGTGCACCTCGGACACGGCCGATGACAGATCCGAGTACCGGCTCCCGTTGCTGGTACCATGTGACCTGCTGTGACCAATCACAGCAGGTCACATGACAGTTGTATACAATGGATGGCTTCATTCATGATGCCATCCATTGTATACTAGTGCCTAGCTGTGAATGGTCACAGCTAATCACATGCACATGTCATGTGATTAGCTGTGACCAAATCACAGCTAAGCACAAAAAAAAAAAAAAAAAAAAGGTGAATGAATCGATTTCATTCAGGTAAATGCTTGCTTATAGCAAAGTAATTCTTTGCTATAAGCAAATTGTGTAAAAAAAAAAAAATACTGATCACTTCCCCAAAGTAGTACAATGTTACTATGGTAACATTGTACTACTTTGGTCATAGTAAAATATGAAAAAAAATCTTAAAAAAAATAAAAAAAATGTAATAAAAAATTAAATATAATAAAAAAATATATATATATATATATATATATATATTTTTTTCATACTGTCACCAGTCAGTGTCCCTGTTCACCGCCATGCCAGTTATATGATGACGCTGTACTGCACTGGTGACAGTATGTAAAAAAAAAAATAGTGAAAATAATTTTTTTAATTTTTTCATTTTCCGAAAAATTATGACAAAAAATACAACTTCAAAAAACTCGCCATGTCTCTTATGAAGTACGTCGGACTGTCTACTCTGCAAAAAGGGGTCATTTGGGGATATCTGTACTATTCTGACATTCTTGGACCTCAAGAAATTAGATTGGCTGTCAGTACTTCAGGATTGATCAATATTCAGATCTATACCATAGTTTGTGAACTCTATAACTTTCCTACAAACTAAAAAATACATCCTAATTTGGGTTATTTTTAGAGATGAGCGAATTATTCAAAAATTCGATTCGGCTGATTCGCCGAATTTGAGGAAGAAATTCGATTCGATGCGAATTTATTCGCTACGAATTTAACTTATAAAAAGGGTTTCTAGGCTTCAGAGAGCCTTTAAATTAGTGCAGAACACTGTACCTTTAATTTAAATGCCCTTGGAGATGAGGAAGGAGAAGGAGAAGGATGAGAAGAAGGAGAAGGAGAAGGATGAGAAGGAGAAGGAGAAGGATGAGAAGAAGGAGAAGGATGAGAAGAAGGAGAAGGATGAGAAGAAGGAGAAGGATGAGAAGAAGGAGAAGGATGAGAAGAAGGAGAAGGAGAAGGATGAGAAGAAGGAGAAGGATGAGAAGAAGGAGAAGGAGAAGGATGAGAAGAAGGAGAAGGATGAGAAGAAGGAGAAGGATGAGAAGAAGGATGAGAAGAAGGATGAGAAGAAGGAGAAGGATGAGAAGAAGGAGAAGGATGAGAAGAAGAAGGATGAGAAGAAGAAGAAGGATGAGAAGAAGGAGAAGGATGAGAAGAAGAAGAAGGATGAGAAGAAGAAGAAGGATGAGAAGAAGAAGAAGGATGAGAAGAAGGAGAAGGATGAGAAGAAGAAGAAGGATGAGAAGAAGAAGAAGGATGAGAAGAAGGAGAAGGATGAGAAGAAGAAGAAGGATGAGAAGAAGGAGAAGGATGAGAAGAAGAAGAAGGATGAGAAGAAGAAGAAGGATGAGAAGAAGGAGAAGGATGAGAAGAAGAAGAAGGATGAGAAGAAGAAGAAGGATGAGAAGAAGGAGAATTCCAAGCCGGCAAAAAGTGTATCTGCAGAGCTCCGCTATTTCTTAGCGGAGCTCTGCAGATACACTTAGCGGAGCTCTGCAGATACACTTTTTGACGGCTTGGAATTCTTCTTATTTTCATCCTACTTCTTCTTCTTCATCCTCATCCTCATCCTCTTCTTCTTCTTCTGAGGATGAGGATGAGGATGAAGAAGAAGAAGAAGAAGTAGGATGAAAATAAGAAGAATTCCAAACCGGCAAAAAGTGTATCTGCAGAGCTCCGCTAAGTGTATCTGCAGAGCTCCTCTATTTCTGACAGTTCTCTGACATTCACATTTACAGCGGTTGAAACATTGTATCTATTTGTTTCCATAAATGGAAATAAATAGATACAATGTTTCAACTGCTGAGCTCTGCAGATACACTTAGCGGAGCTCTGCAGATACACTTAGCGGAGCTCTGCAGATACACTTTTTGCCGGCTTGGAATTCTCTTATTTTCATCCTACTTCTTCTTCTTCTTCTTCATCCTCATCCTCATCCTCAGAAGAAGAAGAAGAGGATGAGGATGAGGATGAAGAAGAAGAAGAAGTAGGATGAAAATAAGAAGAATTCCAAGCCGGCAAAAAGTGTATCTGCAGAGCTCCTCTATTCTGCAGATACACTTAGAGGAGCTCTGCAGATACACTTTTTGCCGGCTTGGAATTCTTCTTATTTTCATCCTACTTCTTCTTCTTCTTCTTCTTCTTCTTCATCCTCATCCTCATCCTCAGAAGAAGAAGAAGAGGATGAGGATGAGGATGAAGAAGAAGAAGAAGAAGAAGTAGGATGAAAATAAGAAGAATTCCAAGCCGGCAAAAAATGTATCTGCAGAGCTCCGCTAAGTGTATCTGCAGAGCTCCGCTATTTCTGACAGTTCTCTGACATTCACTCCATACAGCGGTTGAAACATTGTATCTATTTGTTTCCATTTATGGAAACAAATAGATACAATGTTTCAACCGCTGTATGGAGTGAATGTCAGAGAACTGTCAGAAATAGGCTATTTCTGACAGTTCTCTGACATTCACTCCTCAACCGCTGTATGGAGTATTGAATGTCAGAGAACTGTCAGAAATAGCCTATTTCTGACAGTTCTCTGACATTCACTCCATACAGCGGTTGAAACATTGTATCTATTTGTTTCCATAAATGGAAACAAATAGATACAATGTTTCAACCGCTGTATGGAGTGAATGTCAGAGAACTGTCAGAAATAGCGGAGCTCTGCAGATACACTTAGCGGAGCTCTGCAGATACACTTTTTGCCGGCTTGGAATTCTTATTTTCATCCTACTTCTTCTTCTTCTTCTTCTTCTTCTTCTTCTTCTTCATCCTCATCCTCATCCTCTTCTTCTTCTTCTGAGGATGAGGATGAGGATGAAGAAGAAGAAGAAGAAGAAGAAGTAGGATGAAAATAAGAAGAATTCCAAGCCGGCAAAAAGTGTATCTGCAGAGCTCCTCTATTCTGCAGATACACTTAGAGGAGCTCTGCAGATACACTTTTTGCCGGCTTGGAATTCTTCTTATTTTCATCCTACTTCTTCTTCTTCTTCATCCTCATCCTCTTCTTCTTCTTCCGAGGATGAGGATGAAGAAGAAGAAGAAGTAGGATGAAAATAAGAAGAATTCCAAACCGGCAAAAAGTGTATCTGCAGAGCTCCTCTAAGTGTATCTGCAGAATAGAGGAGCTCTGCAGATACACTTTTTGCCGGCTTGGAATTCTTCTTATTTTCATCCTACTTCTTCTTCTTCTTCTTCTTCATCCTCATCCTCAGAAGAAGAAGAAGAGGATGAGGATGAAGAAGAAGAAGAAGAAGTAGGATGAAAAGAAGAATGAAAAGAAGAAGAAGAATGAAAAGAAGAAGAAGAAGAATGAAAAGAAGAATGAGAAGAATGAAAAGATTCTTCTTCTTTTCATTCTTCTTTTCATTCTTCTTCTTTTCATTCTTCTTCTTCTTCTTTTCATTCTTCTTTTCATTCTTCTTTTCATTCTTCTCATTCTTCTTTTCATTCTTCTCATTCTTCTTCTCATTCTTCTTTTCATTCTTCTTCTCATTCTTCTTTTCATTCTTCTTTTCATTCTTCTCATTCTTCTTTTCATTCTTCTTTTCATTCTTCTTCTCATTCTTCTTTTCATTCTTCTTCTTTTCATTCATTCTTCTTCTTCTTTTCATTCTTCTTCTTCTTTTCATTCTTCTTTTCATTCTTCTCATTCTTCTTTTCATTCTTCTCATTCTTCTTCTCATTCTTCTTTTCATTCTTCTTCTCATTCTTCTTTTCATTCTTCTTCTTCTTTTCATTCTTCTTTTCATTCTTCTTTTCATTCTTCTCATTCTTCTTTTCATTCTTCTTCTCATTCTTCTTCTTCTTTTCATTCTTCTTCTCATTCTTCTTTTCATGAAGAAGAAAAGAAGAATGAGAAGAATGAAAAGAAGAAGAAGAAGAATGAAAAGAAGAATGAGAAGAAGAATGAAAAGAAGAATGAGAAGAATGAAAAGAAGAATGAGAAGAATGAAAAGAAGAATGAAAAGAAGAAGAAGAATGAAAAGAAGAATGAAAAGAAGAAGAAGAAGAATGAAAAGAAGAAGAAGAAGAATGAAAAGAAGAATGAAAAGAAGAAGAAGAATGAAAAGAAGGAGAAGAAGAATGAAAAGAAGAATGAAAAGAAGAAGAAGAATGAAAAGAAGAAGAAGAAGAATGAGAAGAATGAAAAGATTCTTCTTCTTCTTCTTTTCATTCTTCTTTTCATTCTTCTTCTTTTCATTCTTCTTCTTCTTCTTTTCATTCTTCTTTTCATTCTTCTCATTCTTCTTTTCATTCTTCTCGCTCTTCTTTTCATTATTCTTCTCATTCTTCTTTTCATTCTTCTTCTTCTTTTCATTCTTCTTTTCATTCTTCTCATTCTTCTTTTCATTCTTCTTTTCATTCTTCTTCTCATTCTTCTTTTCATTCTTCTTCTTCTGTTCATTCTTCTTTTCATTCTTCTTCTCATTCTTCTTTTCATGAAGAAGAAAAGAAGAATGAGAAGAATGAAAAGAAGAATGAAAAGAAGAATGAGAAGAAGAATGAAAAGAAGAATAAAAAGAAGAATGAGAAGAATGAAAAGAAGAATGAAAAGAAGAAGAAGAAGAATGAAAAGAAGAAGAAGAATGAAAAGAAGAATGAAAAGAAGAAGAAGAAGAATGAAAAGAAGAAGAAGAAGAATGAAAAGAAGAAGAAGAATGAAAAGAAGAATGAGAAGAATGAAAAGAAGAAGAATAAGAATGAAAAGAATAATGAAAAGAAGAAGAAGAATGAAAAGAAGAAGAAGAAGAATGAAAAGAAGAATGAAAAGAAGAATGAGAAGAATGAAAAGATTCTTCTTCTTCTTCTTTTCATTCTTCTTTTCATTCTTCTCCTTCTTTTCATTCTTCTTCTTCTTCTTTTCATTCTTCTTTTCATTCTTCTCATTCTTCTTTTCATTCTTCTCATTCTTCTTCTCATTCTTCTTTTCATTCTTCTTCTCATTCTTCTTTTCATTCTTCTTCTTCTTTTCATTCTTCTCATTCTTCTTTTCATTCTTCTTCTCATTCTTCTTTTCATGAAGAAGAAAAGAAGAATGAGAAGAATGAAAAGAAGAATGAAAAGAAGAAGTAGGATGAAAATAAGAAGAATTCCAAGCCGGCAAAAAGTGTATCTGCAGAGCTCCTCTATTCTGCAGATACACTTAGAGGAGCTCTGCAGATACACTTTTTGCTGGCTTGGAATTCTTCTTATTTTCATCCTACTTCTTCTTCTTCTTCATCCTCATCCTCTTCTTCTTCTTCCGAGGATGAGGATGAAGAAGAAGAAGAAGTAGGATGAAAATAAGAAGAATTCCAAACCGGCAAAAAGTGTATCTGCAGAGCTCCTCTAAGTGTATCTGCAGAATAGAGGAGCTCTGCAGATACACTTTTTGCCGGCTTGGAATTCTTCTTATTTTCATCCTACTTCTTCTTCTTCTTCTTCTTCATCCTCATCCTCATCCTCAGAAGAAGAAGAAGAGGATGAGGATGAAGAAGAAGAAGAAGAAGTAGGATGAAAAGAAGAATGAAAAGAAGAAGAAGAATGAAAAGAAGAAGAAGAAGAATGAAAAGAAGAATGAGAAGAATGAAAAGATTCTTCTTCTTTTCATTCTTCTTTTCATTCTTCTTCTTTTCATTCTTCTTCTTCTTCTTTTCATTCTTCTTTTCATTCTTCTTTTCATTCTTCTCATTCTTCTTTTCATTCTTCTCATTCTTCTTCTCATTCTTCTTTTCATTCTTCTTCTCATTCTTCTTTTCATTCTTCTCATTCTTCTTTTCATTCTTCTTTTCATTCTTCTTCTCATTCTTCTTTTCATTCTTCTTCTTTTCATTCATTCTTCTTCTTCTTTTCATTCTTCTTCTTCTTTTCATTCTTCTCATTCTTCTTCTCATTCTGCTTTTCATTCTTCTTCTCATTCTTCTTTTCATTCTTCTTCTTCTTTTCATTCTTCTTTTCATTCTTCTCATTCTTCTTTTCATTCTTCTTCTCATTCTTCTTCTTCTTTTCATTCTTCTTCTCATTCTTCTTTTCATGAAGAAGAAAAGAAGAATGAGAAGAATGAAAAGAAGAAGAAGAAGAATGAAAAGAAGAATGAGAAGAAGAATGAAAAGAAGAATGAGAAGAATGAAAAGAAGAATGAGAAGAATGAAAAGAAGAATGAAAAGAAGAAGAAGAATGAAAAGAAGAATGAAAAGAAGAAGAAGAAGAATGAAAAGAAGAATGAAAAGAAGAAGAAGAATGAAAAGAAGGAGAAGAAGAATGAAAAGAAGAATGAAAAGAAGAAGAAGAATGAAAAGAAGAAGAAGAAGAATGAAAAGAAGAATGAAAAGAAGAATGAAAAGATTCTTCTTCTTCTTCTTTTCATTCTTCTTTTCATTCTTCTTCTTCTTTTCATTCTTCTTCTTCTTCTTTTCATTCTTCTTTTCATTCTTCTCATTCTTCTTTTCATTCTTCTCATTCTTCTTTTCATTCTTCTTCTCATTCTTCTTTTCATTCTTCTTCTTCTTTTCATTCTTCTTTTCATTCTTCTCATTCTTCTTTTCATTCTTCTTTTCATTCTTCTTCTCATTCTTCTTTTCATTCTTCTTCTTCTGTTCATTCTTCTTTTCATTCTTCTTCTCATTCTTCTTTTCATGAAGAAGAAAAGAAGAATGAGAAGAATGAAAAGAAGAATGAAAAGAAGAATGAGAAGAAGAATGAAAAGAAGAATAAAAAGAAGAATGAGAAGAATGAAAAGAAGAATGAAAAGAAGAAGAAGAATGAAAAGAAGAATGAAAAGAAGAAGAAGAAGAATGAAAAGAAGAAGAAGTAGAATGAAAAGAAGAAGAAGAATGAAAAGAAGAATGAGAAGAATGAAAAGAAGAAGAATAAGAATGAAAAGAATAATGAAAAGAAGAAGAAGAATGAAAAGAAGAAGAAGAAGAATGAAAAGAAGAATGAGAAGAATGAAAAGATTCTTCTTCTTCTTCTTTACATTCTTCTTTTCATTCTTCTTCTTCTTTTCATTCTTCTTCTTCTTCTTTTCATTCTTCTTTTCATTCTTCTCATTCTTCTTTTCATTCTTCTCATTCTTCTTCTCATTCTTCTTTTCATTCTTCTTCTCATTCTTCTTTTCATTCTTCTTCTTCTTTTCATTCTTCTCATTCTTCTTTTCATTCTTCTTTTCATTCTTCTTCTCATTCTTCTTTTCATGAAGAAGAAAAGAAGAATGAGAAGAATGAAAAGAAGAATGAAAAGAGGAAGAAGAATGAAAAGAAGAAGTATTCCAGTACAGCAAAAAGTGTATCTGCAGAGAGCTCCGCTATTTCTGACAGTTCTCTGACAGTTCCAGCGGTTGACAGCGGTTGAAACATTGTATCTATTTATTTCCGAATAAAAACATCTGTATCCTAAATGGAAACAAATAGATACAATGTTTCAACCGCTGTACATGTGAAGGAACTGTCAGAGAACTGTCAGAAATAGCGGAGCTCTCTGCAGGGACACTTTTTCCGGCTGATCGGGAAAAATCCGATTCGCGCACCCGAATTATGCAAATATTCGGATTCGACGCGAATCGAATTTTCCTGAAATTCGAAACGAATTCCACTTCGCCTGGTTCGATTCGCTCATCTCTAGTTATTTTCACCAAAGACATGTAGCAGAATATATCTTGGCCTAAATTTATGAAGAACAATTATTTATTTGTAAACTTTTATAACAGAAACAAAGAAAAATGTGTTTTTTTTTCAAAATTTTTGGTCTTTTTTTGTTAATTTAGCAAAAAATAAAAACCCCAGTGGTGATTAAATACCACCAAAAGAAAGCTCTAGTTGTGTGAAGAAAATGATAAAATTTTAGTTTGGGTACAGTGTTGTATGACCGCGCAATTGTCATTCAAAGTGTGAGAGCGCTGAAACCTGAAAACTGGCCTGGGCAGGAAGGTGTAAAATTGCATGGTATTGAAATGGTTAAACTTACCCATTAGCCATGTTCACAAGGTTTTGAAATATAAAAAAAATGTTTTGGTTTTTTTTCTTCAATTTTCAAAAACCTATGGCAACAAATGAGATCTGCAAAATACTTACCATGCTTCTTATGAAATTCCTTGTCGTGTCTACTTTCCAAAAAGTGGTCATTTCGGGGGGAGTGGTGCTATCCTGGCATTTCAGGGCCTCCGAAACTGTGATAGGTAGTCAGTAAGTGTGATGTGGAAATAAAACCCTTTAAAAGCCTGATGGTACTTATTGGATTTTGGGGTCCTGTACTTGGCTAGACTGCCAAAACGTCTCTCACATGTGGTACCCCCATACTCGGGAGAAGTAGCAGAATGTATTTTGGGGAGTAATTTCACATATAGCAGATATCTGTGTGACTTACGAGCCAATTTATATCCACCCAATATTAACCTCCCAAAATCATCAAAAAAATCAAAAAAATGGACACACACTGTCCCAAATATAAATAGGATCGCTAACACTCAACACACTACTACCTCTGTGTCCATAAAGTTAATAATTCATATTGTGTTGCGCTCCCAGTGAGAAAATCTGTGATATAAATAACTCTATTTACCCTTGGTGAACACATATATAATCAGGGGATTTTACAAAAAATATATACAGAATAAAAAATATATATATTATTAAAAAATTTATATATATATAATCCACTGATGAGATTATAAATGTGGAAATAATATCCCCAGAAACAATAAGTGATAAAATATTGTGTACTAAAACATAAATATAAATAAATCAATATGCATCATGATTGGTGAATAATCAAAAAATACAAATAACTTAAAATATATATATGTACTGCAAATTAATTTGTGATATTAATGTCCTTTAAATACAGTGACTTTGTGCTTGATTAAATCTTGATTTGGAGACTTATTGTGAATCCGTGACTCTCTTTGAATCCTTAATTAGTGAAGATGTATGCTCACCTCCTTATTAGCCTGCAATTAGGCTATACACACTTGTGGTTCACCTCCTATGGAACCTGCTTAGATGGAATTCCTCCTTTACAGATTGTAAAAACGTGGATATCCGTTATCCTCAATTAGCCCATATGCGTTTTTCCATATGTGGGGACAAATTGCCAAACATAGTGTTTTATCCTTATAAAAAGGTTTTGCTTTATTGCTCTCCAACAGGTACACTCACATAAATAGTATGCGGTATAGGATGAATTGCTCAGCTCAAGTAATCCGCCAGCCGTCTAGCCATGCACTCGCCGTCTGTAAAACACTCTGGCTCTCTCCGAGTGACACCGCAGCCCCACCCCTACGCGTTACGCCACTGGTCACGTGGCTTCATCAGGGGGTTGTGATAGCTATCACAACCCCCTGATGAAGCCACGTGACCAGTGGCGTAACGCGTAGGGGTGGGGCTGCGGTGTCACTCGGAGAGAGCCAGAGTGTTTTACAGACGGCGAGTGCATGGCTAGACGGCTGGCGGATTACTTGAGCTGAGCAATTCATCCTATACCGCATACTATTTATGTGAGTGTACCTGTTGGAGAGCAATAAAGCAAAACCTTTTTATAAGGATAAAACACTATGTTTGGCAATTTGTCCCCACATATGGAAAAACGCATATGGGCTAATTGAGGATAACGGATATCCACGTTTTTACAATCTGTAAAGGAGGAATTCCATCTAAGCAGGTTCCATAGGAGGTGAACCACAAGTGTGTATAGCCTAATTGCAGGCTAATAAGGAGGTGAGCATACATCTTCACTAATTAAGGATTCAAAGAGAGTCACGGATTCACAATAAGTCACCAAATCAAGATTTAATCAAGCACAAAGTCACTGTATTTAAAGGACATTAATATCACAAATTAATTTGCAGTACATATATATATTTTAAGTTATTTGTATTTTTTGATTATTCACCAATCATGATGCATATTGATTTATTTATATTTATGTTTTAGTACACAATATTTTATCACTTATTGTTTCTGGGGATATTATTTCCACATTTATAATTTCATCAGTGGATTATATATATATAAATTTTTTAATAATATATATATTTTTTATTCTGTATATATTTTTTGTAAAATCCCCTGATTATATATTTGTTCACCAAGGGTAAATAGAGTTATTTATATCACAAATTTTCTCACTGGGAGCGCAACACAATATGAATTATTAATTTCACATATACCCATGGCATGTGTGAGCAATACATAATTTTGTGTACAAAAAAAAAAACAATTTTTGTTTGTCATTTTCCAAAACCTTGTGGTAAAAAAATAAATTCTTCTATTGATTCAACATGTCTCTCAGCAAATAGTTTGGGGTGTCTACTTTCCAAAAAGGGGTTGTTTTGGGGGGTGGGGGTATTTTATGCCCAGCATTAGAAGTTTATGCCACACATCACTCACTCTTCTAACCACCTGAAGATCAAGCCTTTTCTGACACTTTTTGTTCACGTGACAAAAATCAGTATTTTTTGCTAGGAAATTAATTGAAACCCCAAACATTATATATTTTGTTAAAGCAGACACCCTAGTGAATAAAATGGTGGGTGCTGAAAATTTTTATGTCACATAGTACTCGCGCAGAGATTTTGCAAATGCAATTTAAAAAAAAAGTGGACTTTTTTTTTACTTTTAATGCACAAAACCACAAAATATTGGCCAATTATTTGGTAACATATAAAAGATGATGGTATGCCTGAGTAAATAGATACCAAGCATGACATGCTTTAAAATTGCGAATGCTCTGTGCAATGGCAACAAACTGCATACGTTTTTAATATCCATAGGCATCATTTTAAAAGCCTTTACAAGCTATCATTTTAAATTTACAGAGGATGTCTAATGTTAGAATTACTGTCCTTGATCTGATGTTCGTGGCGATACCTCACATGCATGGTGCAACCACTGTTTCCATACTGGCACAGGGTGAATGCTCACGAATGCAGATGCGAGCGTGTTCAGGGGGGAGAGGGTACTTTTTTTTTTTTAGTTATTTAGATTTTTTTAATTATTTTAACACTGTCCCCTTCATTTTTTTTTTTACTGATCACTTTTAATGCTATCACAGGGAATGCAAATATCCCCTATAACTTCAATGGGCATTGTCATATATTCTTTTTTGATAAATCTGGGTTCTATCAGACTCAAGATATCTCCCCTGCCCTTACGTTATCTAATCAAACCAAGATCGGTGTATCAGATGCTTTCCCAATTTACAAATGGTGCTGTTTATATCCTGTGAAACTGAAGTGATGAAATGCTCGTAGCTTCTTAGGCTATAGAGATGATTGGCACCATTCTGGTCTCCAATCTGCTCTATGTTCAGCTGGCAGAAACACTGGCTGCATTCTCAGGTTGCCCCGATGGCACGGGACTGCCCGAGAAGGCCGTGGAAGGCAGTGGGGGAGGGGGTCATTGTCTCCCGCTACTTGTAAAAGCAATCCTGCAGATAATTAGCCACTAGGATTGCTCTTACATGAAAGCCGATCGCCGGCTGAAGAAAACGATACCAGGATGATGCCTGCAGCTGTAGGCATCATCCTGGTATAACCATTCAAAGTCCAGTGATGTACCAGTACGTCACTGGTCCTTGTTGAGTATACAGTAATACTTCGGATTACGAATTAATTAGTTCTGCAGGACATTTCGTATAGCGAAGAATTCATAAAACGAAACACTGTTTCCCATAGGAATGCACTGAAAACCAATTAATTCGTTCCGAAGGTCAGAAAAACAGTAAAAGCTACTAAAATACTGCATGAGTTATTTTATTAACTCATGC
The DNA here is from genome assembly GCF_062004578.1 of Staurois parvus. Lineage (NCBI taxonomy): Eukaryota > Metazoa > Chordata > Amphibia > Anura > Ranidae > Staurois > Staurois parvus. The sequence goes on from NW_028317883.1 coordinate 4,430,968, forward strand.
CTAGGGCAGCACAAAACCTAAATACACCACTGACTCATGCGGTATTTTAGTAGTGACAACCATGTGTTAATGTTTCAGCTGTCAGTGGGGTTCCCCACTGACAGCTGAATGTAAAAGAATTGCTGGCAATTTAAAAAAATATTTTACACTCAGCTATCAGGTGCCAGTTTTTAAATGTGATTACAGTTTTTTTTTTCTTCACTATACAGTAGTTCAGAAATTCATCTGTCACTTTCTCCCTCCAGCTAAAAGAGATAAAGTTTCTTTTAGTTTTCCCCCCAAAGAAACAATGTTTCCTTTCAGTTTCTTAAAAGATATAAAGTATCCTTTAGCTTCGGGGAAACTGACAGCTAATGTTGTGAGCTATAGTGAAGAAAAAAAAAAAGACGGCAATTGCATTTAAAAATCAGTACAGACATACACTTCGTATTGTGAAAAAAATTTGTAAAACATTTTGGCATTATTTGAAATGGATTTTCATTCATAAACCGAAAATTACATTAACAGAGGCATTCGTAAACCTAGGTATTACTGTATACCTGTATATGCTATGTTCTTTTTTTTTTTGTATGCAGCCAGTGGACTGAATGAAAGAAAGAGAAGAAATCTCTGCCAGAAAAAGTGTGTGGTATGCCCACCATTAGAATATACCGCCCTGCATCCACCCACTTCTAATGGTGGGCACACGGTGCCACATGTGCCAGTTCCAAGATTGTACAAATGTACAATGAATAAAAATTGTCCATGTATAAATGGTACCCCATATGGAAAAAGGATGACACTAAGTCCCAAGCTATCTTGCCACTACTCCCCATGTAGTCTGGGCATCTGGGGGGGCTCCACGTGACTTTTCCTTCGTAAATCCAAAAGTTATAAGTATAGCCTGTTGTCCTCTCACAGATCTTCTACAACTTGACCCCATATCTGGCACGCTTGCAGGGGAGAAATTGTTTGAATGCAAGGTGGCCAGAAAAATTAATAAAGGACTCATCAATGCAGATTTTTTGCTGGGGAGTATATACATCTGCAAATTTTTGGTAAAGGTGATTTGCGAGGGGCTGAATTTTGTGGAGCTAGTCAAATTCAGGGTCACCCCGAGGATGACAGAGTGTATTGTCATTGAAATGCATGAAATACATTATAGCCATGGCAGCAGAGAACACGGCATATGATGAATCGGGTCTGTGGATCAATACAACCGCAATTCATTTTTTTTAGTAATGCCCATGTTGGGGGTTAGGTCCAAAAAAAATGTAAATTCAGAAACCGTAATGGGTTTCCATGCAAATGGTCTGGCAAGGTTTGAATCTGGGATGGCGGCGATAAACTGTTGTGCATATAAATTGCTTTGATCCACAATCATTGCATACAGATCTTCTGTGAAAAACAGCTCCAAAAAAGCAAGGGGAGTAGTTAAATTTGCTATTTCCACCTGAATTCTGGGTTGGGCAGTGAATGGGGGAAGTACGGGTGCTGCAGAATTTGTGGGCTGCCAATTGGGATACTAGGGGCTCTACGGGCCTGTGTGCGAATTCTTGGTGGTTGCAGGACAATACTTGTGCTCGCCACTGCACCAGCTTATACTGCACTTATAGGACTCGCCACGTCACCAAGTCATACTGCAGTGCTGGTATTATTATTATTATAAAGGATTTATATAGCATCAACAGTTTGCTCAGCGCTGTACAATATAATGGGAGACAATACAGCAACAATGCAGTTCAATACAAGAGGGTTAGGAGGGCCTGGTCCTGGGAGCTTACAATCCAAGAGGTATGTGAAAGACCATAAAGTACTAGGCCACTAGTACTCCACAGTTCACTAAAAGGTAGCGTGGCACTAGTACTGGAACTCTGCTGCATATGAGAGTCATCAAAATTTACCGGCAAGTGCTAACAGAGATCAGGCCTGATTCTGCCAACACTGCGGTTTTGTGTGCAATGTATCAAGTGACAGTGACCTACTGACACTGCACTTGCTGGGGGAGAAGGAGTGGGGTAAGCATAGGGGCTAAACACAGGTGCTGGCAGGTGCCAGGGCTGATCCCGCTAACGCTGCATTTTTGGGGACACTATACTAATGTAAATGCTGGTATAGTGCTGATCTGATCAAACATATTGATCCATTCAGACACTATACTAGCAATGGAGGTTTATTGTGTATGAGCGTCTTCCTGGCAATCGAGGAGTTAAATGTGATTACTGGTGTACTGATGGGCAATCTGACGCCATCTGGGAGGGGCGTGAAAACCACAGGAGCGCAAATCATGTATATATATATATATATATATATATATATATATATATATATATGTGATTTTGCACACCTGTGCCACCCTGTAGCAGTATTCCTGCTATAGGGCGGCCAGGAAGAGGTTACATAAGCGATTTGTGTTATGGTGCTGCATCATTTTAACTGACAATTGCGCGGTCATGCATTGCTGCACAAACATGAAATTTACATCTTTTTTTACCCATGAATTGGGCTTTCTTATGGTGGCATTTGATTGCCTGTGCATTTCTTATTTTTTGAGCTATAAAAAAATGACAATTTTGAGAAAAAAAAAACAATATTTTGGACTTTTTGTCCAGTAAAAAAATGTAAAAATCTAATTTTGGCATAAATTTCAGCCAAAATGTATTTTGCAACATGTCTTTGCTAAATAAAATCCCAAAACGTGTAAATTAATTGGTATACATGAAAGTTATAGCGTTTACAAACGGTGGTATAGATACTGGATTTTTTGTATACTAATAATAGCGGCAATCAGCAACTTATGGCAGCAATCAGTGACTTATGGCGGCGACCAATGACTTATGGCAGAATTGCAGTACTGCGGTGGACATTCTGACACTGGGGGGGGAACTGACTTGAGGTCACTGACATCCCCAGTGACACCAATACAGTGATCAGTGCAAAAAAAACCACTGACACTGTAATAATGGCACTGGGGAGGAAGGGGTTAACTTTTTAAGGCAATCAAAGGGTTAACTGTGTGAGGGGAGTGTTTTACTAGTGGGCGGGGGGTGTGTACTTCACTGTTGCATGCTGTCCCAGAAAGCTAAGCTCTCCTCTCTGGAACAGTGAGCTTGGAACTGACAGGGAGCAGTGTGCTCTGTGTCCAGGGGCGGACTGACCATTTGGAAACTCGGGCACTGCCTGAGGGCCGGGGTCAGTAGGGGGCCCCATGAGATGCCCCTGGTACCTTTTTCATAGGCTTTTTTGAGTTTGGGCAAGGACACAAGGACCCCATGATCCCCTATTGCCCGGGGGCCCCATGAGTTGTCAGTCCGCCCCCTGTCTGTGTCAGTGTTTGTCCCCTAGCATGTAAACAAGGATCACGTTTATATACGTGAGCCTGCCTACAGGGGCTGCTTTACCACAGTATATGTGTTAAGAAATCAAAATTATGATTCGGCACTTATATTGATGGCAAGCTTGCAAAATATTTGGTTTTTATGATTAATCATAATTAATATTAATATGTGTGAATTGTCGCCTTATACCGATGATATTATTTAATTCTTCAGTAATATAACTGAGACCAAAAGATATATAAATTAAGCTAAGACAGTAAAATATGGGTAAGTTAGCTGAGACAGCTAACTAGCTGAAGACTATATTTAGGCATAGCTGGTTAAAAGTATCTGGTAGTAATGTCAAGGGTATTAGGAGGACTCATTATAGATTTACTATTACATTATGTATTTTAATAGTATCTGTGTGTATTTAGTATACGTTTCTAACATTGATACATATATAGTTTAGTGATTATACATTGATATGTTCTTAAGCTATATTATTCTTTAAATATATAGCTGAAGGTTACATCATCTGCTTACAATATTATGTACATCAGCATACATATGTTCCTGTCCATCAAAAACATCATATGTATAGCATCCCCTTCCTTTTATGAAATGGCTTTGCTAAGCAGTAATAATTTCCATAGAAGGTATTAAGATCACTAACTATGACGTAAATTTGCCTCATAAAAGACCATGAGACAACGGACAAGAGGGACACTCACGCTAACACGACACTCTTGCATACACATACATACACGTCTGAGAAGCTGCAACAGGTGCATGCTACGAGATCATCACTTTCGTCTATTTCCGGCTTCTTCCCAAAAAGACATGAGAAGGACAAGGAGAACATGAAAGACAGAACAGCACATGGCCGGACTTCTATGACAGATAATGGTGACTTTAAACTTTTGCTTGTTATTTCTACAGTAGTTTTATCTACATGGAACTGTTCATAATACGCTTTACATTGTTATTTTACACCATTGTGTGATAGAATAAAATCACACTTCATTTTTTATTTCAATGGCTCTTTCATTCATAATCGCCTCAAGACACTAGAAGGAGTATTATATGTGTCTAAAATCCAACAATATGTACTGTGGGCGGTCCCCTAGTGGTTAAAAAGTCTCCCCCCAACAATATATTGTTAAAGATTTTTTTCTATTTGTACATGTCCCCCGATGGCAGTACCCAGCTACCTCTGCCTTTTTTTCCAAAAGCTTGAAAATTGGCCATACAAAAGACCAGAAAAAAACAATATTATTAATTCCTCTTAGTCTTCAATGGGGTTTGATAGCTATGTTTGGGGATCATGGATTACAGGCTGGATTTGGGGAAAATCCAGCAAACCAAACCCAAACCAGCTCAGTCATCACTGGTTAAGACTACTGTATACCTGCTTCATCAGTACAGTACTTTTTTATATAATTTACTAAAAGACAAGCCTGCATTGGTTATTATATCTTTGATTATAACTCAGCAAAACACATTTTTTAAGTGCAACCTAATATTTCTAAAATGAAATGCTGTATTTTGTGTTGGAAGAACTTTGGTAAAGCATCAGAAAAACACAGCATAAACCATACAACACATCATAGTTCCAACAACAGGAATTGGAAATGTGTTATTTAATTACCATATATTTATTTATTTATTAGTAAAACCACATGTTGTCAATTACATTTTTGATTGAATGCCATCTGTAGAATATATTTGTTAGTGTAGTCTGACTTTTCATTGAACAAACGGTTTTACCCTTTTGTCAGTCAAAAAAATCAGATTTAATAAAAAATATAAGTTGAGGCTGATTTGTTGAAAATCAGTTGTTTTCAGAACTTAGATTTATTGAAGCATAGAGAGAAAAAAAAACAAAAACAAAGTTTCTGTGAATTATATTCCTGCCATATTTCCAAAAATCTTTTGCTGCTGTGACTCTCGGATAGTTAGCAGACCCTATTACTGACCCTAACCACACCTCTTCTTGCTTGTCTGTGACAAGGGCCAAGTCAGCTGGAGGTAAGAAGGAGCTCTAATAAAAATAAGTGACTCTTAGCACTTTTGATTAATTAGCAAAAATGTGATGTCTGCTGTAGTTAAAAACATCAATACACTTCTAATGTAGTTAGGATGATAATATGAAAGTGCATGAAACAAAACACTGCCTGTGATTATTATCAGTAAATGCTCCTACTCATATATTGGGGAGTAAGGATGAGTGGAGTGGTTTCAGTTTGCCAAAGTGGGAACTCGCTTGGGCAAAATATGTTTTAGCAAATATATACTGTATATATATATATATATATATATATATATATACCCCCAAGATCTGTTTAAGCCTATTGCACACCTAAGGCTCCATACACACTAGCATTTATTTAACCTCCCTAGCGGTATGATTATTTCAGATTTTTGGTGCTGAAAGCGGTACCATTATTTTGCATGGAAATATGTAGTTTTTTTATTGTAGGCTGTAATTTTTAGGAATAACTCACTGAAATCTGTCCGAACAAGAGTCTATTAAACATCCCGGGTATGATAAAATTTGAAACACGAAATCATAAATTATAATTTAATAAATAATCATAAAAAATAATAATATAATAATAATACATTTAATTCAATAATATAATCAAACCAAAAACACTGAAATTTGAAATATAGCGCCAAGTTCGCACATTGCTGAGCAAAGTCACAAAATCGTTTTCAGTGTCTGATGATGAGTTTCCCCACGAATCATTATCACTCAATTCTGCAAGTGGTTCTGATTTACTATCGCTGTTCTCTAGCTGGTCTAAACCCGCTTTTGACCTAAAGGGATGCTTTTTGGACGCCATGGACGTTTCTCAGTTTCCAGGCAGAAAGAACAGACAAAAAGCAGGCAGGGCACAGGACAAAGCACTAGGGACAATATGTATGTGAAATGGGTTGAAACAGCAATGTTTTACTATGAAAAATGTATTTTCAAAAAAATGACATTTTTTTTAAATTTTCAAATTTCCCGCCGCCGGCGGCGCCCGTACGTTCCGGCGTCACAGGGACCGGTACACAGAAGCCGGATGCCGGCATCGGCCGGAGGAGATGGCCGGGGACGCTGCAGGGGACACATCGCGGGAGCGCAGGACAAGGTAAGTGCTGCAGGGAATCCCTATGCAGCGCCGCATGGTAAGCCCGAGTGTAGCTTGGGGTTACCACTTTTGGTATAGACATTTTACCCCAAGCTACACTCAGGAATACCGCCAGGTAGGTTAAGCTCCTAGAAGATGTTATCAGCATTTTTTTCCTAGAAGCTAATAGTGTTATCCCATGTGTCTATGCACACTGTTTTAGGCTACTAGCGTTTTTCAAGCTTCAGCGCTTAGAAGCAGAACAAAATGTTTTTGTAGAGTTTTTGGGAACGTTTTTCAACAGAAAAAAATGCTAAATGCTCCTAAATGCTACTAAAACTCTCCCAACAGCTTTTTGTCTAGCTTTTTTTTTCCCTACATGTACTGTAAAACTGCTAATAAAATGCTAATGCCTCTAAACGCTACTATAACGCTACTAAAAACCGCTATTACCAGCATTTTTTATCCAATGTTTTTTTAGCTTAAAAAAAACTAGTGTGCATTGAGCCTTAAACTACCAAAGGACACCTAACGCAGACCTTCACTCAAAAGTGAAAGTGCCACTTATCCTCTTCCCCTCCCTCTAAGTCTCCTAGGACCCAGGGTGCCCCTCCAGATGTACTCTACAAACAGGTCCCTCATCATACTGAACATCCTGACTGGATCCCCCTTTGCAGAACCAACCAAGCCAGATGAGCAGTATGGTTGGACATTTACCGTGTGAGCAAGGGCAGACTGACAACTCATGGGGCCCCGGGCAATAGGGGATCATGGGGCCCCTGTGTCCTTGCCCAAACTCAAAAAAGCCTATGAAAAAGGTACCAGGGGCATCTCATGGGGCCCCCTACGGACCCCGGGCCCTCGGGCGGTGCCCGAGTTTCCAAATGGTCAATCTGCCCCTGCGTGTGAGTCATTTAACCCTTGTGTTGTGCCACATTGCTGTTCTGTAATCTTGGTGCTTATCCATTGCTGTGCCTGGATTTTATTTTTTGCTGTACCATATAGCTTCCCTGTACTCATTCCTTGCTGTGTTAACCGCTTCCCGACCGCCCTCTAGCAGAACTACTGCTATAGGGTGGCAGGGCTGCGCAAAATCAGGTATATATACGTGCGCTGCCCTACCCGCACTGCCATTGGTGGCTACAGATGTCAATCACTGGGTCCCAAGCGGAGATTCCCTGCCGGCACCCGGCAATTGCCGAGTATCACTGACAGGGTAGAGACCTGTGTGGAAACAACACAGGTCTCTCTCCTGCCAGCAGTAACATGCTGCTGTGTATTTCTCTGCACAGCATGTAGTATGTTTCCCTAGTAAAACACACACAGCACACAGTAAAACAGCGCACAGTTAACCCTTTGATTGCCCCAGATGTTAACCCCTTCCTGCCCAGTGTCATTAGTACAGTGTCAGTGCTTTTTATTAGCACTGATCACTATATTAGTGCCATTGGGATGTCAGTGGCAGTTAGTCAGTTCCCCCCCAGTGGCAGAATGCATGCAGTCCCGCTATAAGTCACTGATCGCCACCATTACTAGTATAAAATAAAAAATAAAAATTGCAGCATATATACCGCCATTTGTAAACGTTATAACTTTCATGTAAACCAATTAATTTACATGTATTGAGTTTTTTTTAGCAAAGACATGTAGCAGAATACATTTTGGACAAAATTTATGAAGAAAATTGATTTTATTAAATTTCTTTACTGGATATGTTTTATAGCAAAAAGTAAAAAAAATTTTTTTTTCAAAATTGTCGGTCTTTTTTTGTTTATAGCGTAAAAAAAATAAAAAATTCACAGGTGATCAAATACCACCAACAGAAATCTCTATTTGTGGGGGAAAAAAAGGACATAAATTGTATTTATATACAGCTTTGCATGGCCATGCGATTGTCAGTTAAAATAACGCAGTGCCGTGTCGCAAAAAATGGCCTGGTCAGGAAGGGGGCTAAATCCTCTGGAGGGCAAGTGGTTAAATTGCTGCCCTGTGATCCTAAACTTTATTATTTGCTGCGCCACATTACTGGTGCTTGACTCTTATAGTGTCCTGAGTTGTTACCACTGGACCTACCCCTTTTGCTGCATCTGATTTCTGTCCTGTGATACCACTGATTCCCACTGGCTGCACTAGATTGTTATTCTGTATTCCTCCATCCTCAGCATAACACCATCCTCAGCACATTAATCCTTTGTACCGAAATACCTTCCTAAACATTCTTCACATCTGATCCCGTGTGATTTACCTTTGTATACTCTCTCTGTGCTCCTAGTTCATCACACCTACAGTGGAAGGTGATGAGTAAGAATAGAAAACACTCAGTGAATAGCAGTGGTTATAACTCAGAACTTCTGATACACTAAGGTATGAGGATGATGATGATGGATAGGTAAAAAAAGAGGCAACAAGGAAAAAAAATAGAATATATACAATTAATAAGCATAGACCTATGTGTATTCTGTTTCTATCATTTATTAAATTACAAGTATATGGTAAATGATCATATGGCCATTATTTTAAAAAAATGTGTTTCATTTAGACATGTGAGATTAGTTTCATTACGAATCAAAATTTGGAAGAAATATTTGTTAAAGTGTTACTAAACCCAGGACCCTGCATTCACTATATCTGCTCTCCCACAGTACACACAACATGGAAGTGCAATTATTTTAGTAAATATAAACTGATAAATACCTTTTCTCATCAGCAGCTAGAGCAGTCTTGTGGCTTTTATCAGTGTCCAGTCGAGCACTGGTTAAAGCTTGTAAGAGGAGTTTTTATTCTGCTCTAAGAGGATGCAGAACCCCTGACCTCTGTCTGGACAGTACTGATTGGCCCTGTGCTGATCACATGCACTCTCCCAAGAAAAATAAAAAAACCTCTCTAGCAATACACACCAAAGTGAGCATGTGCAAAGTGACTCCACATGATATGTCTTATCAGGAGATAAGAGGTGGGCACTGGAAGAAGGGGAGGATCAGAGAAGTCAGGATCAAACAGCCTTATTACACAATGCAGAGGAGTAACCCCTTAGGTTCCACAGTGTGCATAACAAGCATGCTTTACTGCATATACACACTGAGTTTACTGTTGTGGGTTTAGTAAAACTTTAACTAATCTAAAATAAATTATAATGAAAACAAAGTCATTCATACTCATTTGTTTAATTTGTTTGTGACTTCAGAGGGTTTTGTACGTCATTAATATATGTCACACACTGTATTGTTATGATTGGCCAAAGCCCAAGTCACAAAACATCAAAATCACAAGCAAGTCACCCCAAATCACAAGCAAGTTGCAAAGCATCCAAGTCCCATTAAAGCTGCAAGCAAGTCGTATCAGAGTGCAAGCAAGTCGCAAGGCAGCCAAGTCACAAGCAGGTCACAATGCAGAGTTGCACTGGAAAAATAACAAATAAATCTGAATCATCCAAAATAACTTCTAAAGATACAAATCAATTTGGAACAATGAATATATGAAACAAATTCTGTAAACAAATCATTCTAACATAACAAATATGACAAAACAAAATGATTGACTTTACATATATGACTTTTTCAATTATTTTTACTAGTTCTTGTTACTTTTTAATTTTGGTTTACTTATATGTTTTATAATTTTAAAAAAGTAATATTTTATAGTTTTTTTTGTTTTTGACTTGCTAATATTGTATTTTATATCCTTATTATGTTATTGCTTAGGTTTAAATTACAACACAGACCTGAGTACACTGTACTTGAGATCCAGTTCTCCTAAAAACATTAGTTACTCAAGCAAGCTTGATTGGCTGCACGCATCCCGTGTCCATGATGGCGGATTTGAGCAAGAAAAGAGGTATTCTATACTGTTTACACACCAGTCAATAATGTATTCCTGAACACACTCTTTCATATGTTATTTGCTGCCCTAATGAAGGGAGACCCTTTGAACCCCAGAAACACATTGACTTTTTATGATAAAAGTTTGAATAAAATTAAATCTGAATGCAATACATTCTGCTTTTGGTGCTTTCCTCATTGCATATCTAGTTCCTAATCAAGGTTGTATGGTGGTGGCTGGTGGATTGCATGCATCTTACCATTGCATCTACAAGTCCAGCACATTGGACTTCTCCTCTGGTGGCACCTGTTTCTACATCTACTCTGACGATCCAGCAGAAGTGAGGTAACACTTGGGTCCACCCACTGGAAATTACTCTCTACAGAGGGACAAACAATAAAATAATGAATAATAGTGTGCTAAAATTTTTGCTTATCAGACTTTACCGCATGCATTATTTGTGTTTGAAAAAAATGAGTTATTTTACCAGAATTTTCATGTCATTATTTAACTTTTAGTGAATTGACCCCTTAGTCCTCATTTGATAGCACAGAAAATTATGCAAAATCACTCAAGTGGGGACATAAACTGCATATAAAAAATAGTTTTTTCACTAAGGAGAAGGGTTAGAACGTCTGTCAGATTTTTTGTACTGTCTGTAATTTCCTGCCCATCCTGTGTGGAAGCAATGGAAGAGATCTAACATACCCCCTTTTGTATAAAACCTTTGCAGTCATGGTAGCTCACTGAGTTGTCTCATTGGTGAAGTCTGAATCAGCAAGGGTGTGTTGGACCTCTGCAGAGAGAGCACTGCTTCCATACACGGAGCAAGGATCTTTCTCTGCATCATGCTGATAGGGGGCAGGCTTTTCTGTTCAGCCTGTGGCTGTTTTCTAAAAAAAAAAAAAAAAAAAGAACACTGTAAAAATGTCCATACTTTTGTTTTGATGCTCCTGGAAAGTGTTTGGCTGATCTAAGGTCCATTCAGACCAGAAACCGTGTGTTTCCATGTGCGAGTAGATGATTGCATTAACCTCCCTAGCGGTATGATTCTTTCCGATTTTTGGTGCTGAAAGCGGTACCATTATTTTGCATGGAAATATGTATTTTTTTTATTTTAGGCCTGTAATTCTTAGGAATAACTCACTGAAATCTGTCCGAACAAGAGTCCAGTAAACATCCCGGGTAGGATAAAATTTGAAACACGTAATCATAAATTATAATTTAATAAATAATCATAAAAAATAATAATATAATAATAATACATTAAATTCAATAATATAATCAAACCAAAAACACTGAAATTTGAAATATAGCGCCAAGTTAACACATTGATGAGCAAAGTCGCAAAATCGTTTTCAGTGTGTGATGACGATTTTCCCCACAAATCATTTCACTCAATTCTGCAAGTAGTTCTAATTTACTATCACTGTTCTCTAGCTGATCTAAACTGCTTTTGACCTAAAGGGACACTTTTTGGACGCCATGGACATTTCTCAGTTTCCAGGCAGAAAGAACAGACAAAATGCAGGCAGGGCACAGGACAAAGCACTAGGGACAAAATGTATGTGAAATTGGTTGAGACAGCAATGTTTTACTATGTAAAATGTAAAAGAAAAAAAAAGACATTTTTTAAAATTTTTAAATTTCCCGCCGCCAGCGGCGCCCGTACGTCCCGACGTCGCAGGGACAGGACACAGAAGCCGGATGCCGGCATCAGCCGGAGGAGATGGCCGGGGACGCTGCAGGGGACACATCGTGGGAGCGCAGGGTAAGATAAGTGAAGAACAAATGCCGGAGCAGTGCCGCATGGTATTCCCGAGTGTAGCTCGGGGTTACCGCTCTTGGTACTGAAATGTTACCCCGAGCTACACTCGGGAATACCGCCAAGGAGGTTAAGTGCACTTTATGTGCGTTTACATGTATTTGTGGTGAGTTTTTAAGTGTTTTTAGGGGCTTTCATTTCCTTTGTGGTCACTACTTTCTTTCTTCTTTGAGTTTTTATGTACACAGTGCTGTGTTATGCTTACAGGCATTTACTTGTGTTGTGAAAATGAAGCTTGCTGTTATTTTTTTTTTCATTGCACTGCAATGGTGTGAACTATGCTGTCATGGAATGCACGTCCACAGTGATTAGCTAATCAGGGCAAGATCCTTGACTAGGAGTAGGAGGGACTGAGAGGTAGCTTATTCTAAGCAAGTAAGACTGCCTGTGATAAACTTTGACAGCCCGCACTACCTCTGGCCACCACTAGAGGGAGACACCACTTCAATCCAGCTGACTGGCTACACACAGGCAGATATGAATCTTACATACAATCAGGTGCACTCTAAGGGCTGGGGAGCGGTTTAGTAATTAGTATACACTTCTAGGATTCCTTCAGTTATCCTATGAGCTAGAACCCTTGTGTTAATCACTCTTCCCACTGCCCACACAACAAACGGTAGCTTGCCATCACCCAACAGTTTGTCTGCAAACTGGTCTGCTACACAACCACACACACAGGCCTCCTTCCAGCAATCTGCATGCAATCTGCCAACACACAGTACAATTACACTTTGGTAACAAACTTAGACCGAGTACATAGACACTGAAATGCAATAATCTCTCTAGAGATTTGAGTCTTAGCTTAACACGCAAAAGTCACTTATTCATTTTATAATTTAATATCCCAAAAGTGGGAAGTGCATAAAATATATACAAAGAAAAGGAATTACAAAAAATACAAAAATAGACAAAAAGGACATATAAAGTTGGCTATTCACTATAAAAATAAAAAGAGATTAAACAGAAATAAAACTTTGCCAAGATTTATCCTGTGACTGGAGCAAGTCAGAAGAAAGTCCACGATTCACCAGTCATATGGAACCGGCTCTGCATAAATCATGCTGTCCATACCCCATGCTCTTCAGTTGAAATATGGATGTGGACTGGACTTTAGCCATTGGCCAATCAACCCTGGGGGATGTCCGCTTCCCAGCCCACAGGATGGCTCTGTGTTCTGAAGTTACCAGAGTTGAATGGACCTGGAACGGTTCTGATGGCTGGGTCAGGGATAGGTTTTCCAACACCAGTGCGTCAGTCAGATTGCGACAGTACTAATCACTGCTTGTCTGTCACGGTCAGATGGTTTTGTGTGTTTCTCCTTGATTTTATGTAACCTACGAGTACAGTTTTACACGTGCCTGTAGCCCAAAATGTGTATGATCAGAAGGAATTATTTTCATCTCTCTGCAACCTATATTTTAGCTTTCATGAGAGATAAAATATAACTCTTTGATGTTCTTGCATAACTCAGTGCTGACAGATGGTCCGGGGCCTTCTCATGGTTCCCTGCTGGTTCATGTAGCAGAAATGAATAGGACTTTCTTTTGAGATTCAGGAAAGTGACAAACCCATATCTACTTGGATGGGATAGTTTTATTGACACCAGTGTCACTCCTGGTCTAAAGGCTTGTTCTGTCCTTTTCAAATGCTAATTGAAGAACATATGTCTATGATTAATGATTAAGGGGATACTGTATTTTTGATACCACAGAATTAAACTATATCTACAATTACACTACTTTTACAGATCATGTCACCTCTTAGTTACTGGCAAAACTATCCTACTCTTACATTTATGTTACATCACATGACACCTATGTACATATGCTCAGTTGATAACTAGATAACCACTGCACCCGATGTGATTGGCCCCTTAAACTTGAACATTTAATATCTCTTCTTCATTTTCAGAAGTGTTGTACATGTAAGAATTTTTCATTTATCAAATGAGCCAGGGTTTTCTCCCATCAAAACATAATCTCAAGTATTTTCAGAGTTAATAAATTAAGAATAAACAAGAAAATCCCTGTATTACCCTCATCAATAAAAGTTCCTGCTATTGACACATAGAACGGATTAATAGGAATGGAATTGAAACCCCAGAAAGGATAAATAACTCCAAGAATCATTTCACTAATAAAGAACTCAGGGCCTTTGAGAATTTCTGGGACACAAACACTTAGCAATTAAATGAGTAGAGGAATCGTCGTGATAGGGCTGATAATTATTCTTCAGACACTGAACCATAGCATTCCGGAATCAGCTTTTTATCTAGTAAAACTATCAGCCATTCTCTGCAATTGACCAAAAGAAAATTTTCTGTTCACATCTCTCTGATCTCTGTCCAGGAGAGCAAATGAAGAATGGAGCCTGGAAAAAAAAGTATATTTGAGAGAGAATGATGATTTACCTACATCCATCCAGAGACATTTTACATCAGGATGATTAATTGACACAGTGTGTGGCTAGGAAAGCCAAGATGCTGTGACTGAGCACGTCAGCTTTCTATATAAAGAGAATAGCTGCAATGCCACAGAGATCATCTCCGACTGTATTATGTATCTGAGCCCAGCACTAAGCATTTTACATGTGTCATCTTTAGGAATAGCTTTGTACTCCCAAGTTTACAACTGCAAAATATGTAATTACTTGTCTTATTAGGCATTAAAACTTCTGCAGATGGTGTTGGCCTTTCAATAGAAACTAATAAATGTGAGCATTGAAACTGAGCAAATATCTTTAAAAAGGGCACTGATTCTTCAAGTATCCCAATAATCAAAGTTTATTCTCCTAAGCCCCAACTCTGGCTTGATAACATATGTATAGCACTACCGTAGGTAAAATTAAAAAACAAAAAAACAAAAAAAAAAAACCAACACCTTCTTTAACTGCAACATTTACCCTTATATCTGGTGCTGTCCTCTCCAAACCTATTGTTCTGCAGTTCTCTTCCAGGTTCAGCAAAGCCTAGTTTCAATTGACTCATTTCATGGGTTCCCAATACATAGCATTTAGTATTTAAGAACTGCCCAATGCTAGAAGAATAGGTCCCATTACAAAATTCTACAAGACCAAAAAAGCAATGGAAGAAAGGCACATATGTAAATAACAAAGGGAGCATGGTGGGTGCTTCAAGTGTGTGTGTGTGGGGATGTGACCTACATTTAGACTAAAAAGCATTTGCAAAAGCATTTGACACAGTTCCCCACACACGGCTAATGTGTAAGGTAAAGTCTACTGGCTTAGAAAAATCCATATGTAAATGAATAGAAAACTGGCTAAAAGATTGTATTCAGAGAGTAGTGGTTAATGATTCATACTCTGAATGGTCTAGGGTTGTCAGTGGTGTACCCCAAGGTTCAGTGTTGGGACCCTTACTTTTTAATATATTTATAAACAATATAGGGTCTGGGATTAAAAATCCTATTTCAGTCTTTGCAGATGACACCAAGCTGTGCAGTGGAATAACGTCCTTACAGGATGTCTTCAACTTACAAGCCAACCTCAATGCACTGTTTAATTGGGCAACTATGTGGCAAATGAGGTTGATAAATGTAAGCTTATGCACTTGGGGGCTAAGAATATGCATGCATCATACATACTAGGGGGAGTACAACTGGGGGAATCAATGGTGGAGAAGGATCTGGGAGTTCTGGTAGATCACAAGCTTAATAAAGGCATGCAATGCCAAGCTGCGGTTTCTAAAGCGAGCAAAATCCTCTCTTGTATTAAAAGAGGTATAGACTCCAGAGAGAGAGAGAGAGAGATATCATACTACCCCTGTACAAATCATTAGTAATACCTCATCTGGAATATGCAGTTCAGTTTTGGGCACCAATTCACAAAAAGAACATTGGGGAACTGGAGAATGTACAGAGAAGGGCAACTAAACTGATAAGAGGCATGGAGGAGCTCAGCTATGAGGAAAGATTAGAGAAACTGAATTTATTCTCTCTTGAGAAGAGGAGATTAAGGGGGGATATGATCAACATGTATAAATACATCAGTGGTTCATATAGTGAACTCAGTGTAGAGTTATTCACCCTGAGGTCATCACAGAGGACAAGGGGGCACTCTTTACATCTGGAGGAAAAGAAATTTAATCTCCAAACACGGAAAGATTTCTTCACAGTGAGAGCTGTGAAAATGTGGAATGGACACCCTCAAGAGTTGGTTCTGACCAGCTCAGAGGATTGCTTTAAAAAAGTCCTGGATTATTTTTTAGATACACAGAATACAACTGGATACTAACATTTATAGTTAAAGTTGATCCAGGGAATATCCGATTGCCTCTCGGGGGATCAGGAAGAAATTTATTTCCCTGCAGGAGCAAATTGGACCATGTTTTGCTGGGATTTATTACCTTCCTCTGGATCAACTGTGGGTATAGGATTATAACTTTTTTTTTTTAATGGTTGAACTGGATGGACTTTTGTCTTTTTTCAGCCAGACTAACTATGTAACTATTTAAAGCATTACAATTAGGCTGACCTAAACATGTACACTCAGAATGCATCCACATGAAAAGTTGTAGAGAATAGGGTGTACTTTGCAAATACACATATTGCAAATATGTTCTATTAATATTCTTATTATTATTTAGGGATGAGCTTCTGATTGATGCTGGATTTATGCAGTGGGGCATTTTTTTAATAATAAATTTTACTATTGGTGTTTTTATTTTTTTAATCACTATGTCACTTTTTTGTGAATAAGGAGTACTATGTAGAGGGTTAAAGCTGGGGGAGCTGGATATCCTGGAGCACTTTTTTTTAAGGTGAATCCAAGATTCCTACAGGTCCCCCCACAGACCCATACATCCACCAGGTCAGGGATGTAGGGAAGAGGCCCTTGTCCTCATATCAACATGGCAACAAGGTGCTTTGGAAGAGGGCCCTTTTTATGCTAAAGGCATGTGGTCTGGGAAGGTTCAGAGGAGTGGAAGACGGGGCGGGGGGGGGGGTGCGCATGCTCACTGCCCTCTCTTTCCTCCCACCAGATTTCACTGGATGGTCTGTGTGGCTGGTTTGTATTTTTTATTTTTTTTTTAATATCAGACCATTTTTTGTATGCCAGATACTTATTCTCGATATATTGTTTTCTTTAGAACTGCAGTGTTTGATAGCACTTACAGGAATACTGATAATTATAATATATAATATGATAATAATATTTTTTATATATATATATATATATATATATATATATACTGCATGTATATATATATATATTTTTTATTTTTTTTATTTTTAAGGTTTTGAAGGTTTGTGCAATGTTGAAGTAGCACCAACAGCAGCAGCTAGTGTATGTGAAAGATATCACAATGTCTTGAAAAAGGTGATGACATTTCTATTAACATTATTAACATATGCTTGTGGAGAATAAATTATTTAAAAATATACTGAAACCAAGAGTTTAAATTAATTCACAAAAAAAAAAAATGTCTGTCACAGGGCTGGTAACCAGTATTGCCAAAAGGTTGATCTTTTCCCCAGGACTGACTTAATATTATTTGAGAGTGTTGTTCTTCATAAAGATGCAGGTGGAAAGGTGTGAACGGTGAAAGAAGCAACAGAGGGGGTGCAGAAATCACAATTTTATAGACTGGATAAGGCACGGATATCCTGATCCTTGTGCTGCAGGCCCTCAGGTACAGCTTCCTCTCCAGCATCATAAAAATATGCTACTTTGCCAATGCAGGGTAAATCATCAGATTCACTTTAAAATTCCTCTCTGCACATCTTATGTTTACCTTTCTTTCCTGCTTCTCTTTTTGCTGCTGGGAGCAAGAAGAAGGAAATCAGAGCTTTTACTGTTTATGGCTAAAGGATTGCCTCCTTGTCCCCATGTCAGAATGACCAGTGTTGAAATGTAGAAGAAAGGGGAGTGAGTCATATAACCATTATACCATGAAGTATCTCTTTACTCCTAGTGGTTTGTGGATTAGTGGGTTAGTGATGGGAAGATGATCACAGGAGAAGGGTTGAGCATTAAATTGAATTTGTTACATGTCTTTTTATGAGCAAAACATAGCTTCACTTTAAACCGAAGGATGTCCATGTTTTAGTTAGCTGAAAGTGGCACATTTGTAAATCTCCAAGGAAGGCAGGTAAAGGTATAGCAGACATTTTTGAAAGTTGGATAAAGAGAAATAATGTATTCCAGGTATGTACTATATTATCTGTGTTAAATAGTGCATGTGTTTTTGTTTGCAGTGGTGTGTCACGTAAGATACAAGGTTATCTGGAATCACTGGTGAAAAGACAAAGCTGTGAGAATAATCAAGTGTTAAGTTATATCTCATTTTACAGCAACTCTAGGTATTTTGAATCAATTAAAAATGGCTGAGGCCATGTCAATAAATGTGTTTTATGGTTTTATGCGATGGTCGCCCCTTTGTCTTTCTCTGCATGGTCATACTGAGAGGCATAATCATGAGATTAAGAATGGAGAGAAATTGAAGGCGATATTTCCATCCAGTACCATAATCTAACTTCCTCCAATTCTGAGGAATTTGGTGGATATATTCTCATGTGTTTTTGACTCTTGTATAAGGGTCCATATGTTCTGGTAAGAGTCCTACCATTTTCTGGTGGTGGAGCACTAATCATATTGAAGACACGTGGTGATCTACTGCATGGCTCAATATACTGGGACTATTTTCACATTTGGACTTATTTATATTATCGCTTATATGGTTGCCTTAGTTGTGACATTTGAGCTTGGCAATTTATTTATAATATTTGTATACAATTGACCTGATTGTCTTGCCAGCAGCTTTTTTCATTTATTTGCGCAGCTTTTTTTGTTACTTTTTGTACATTCCAGTATAGCACCTTTGTGCCAGGAAGAATGAGCTCCTGCGAATGCCAATGAAAACAGGCTGGCTATGGTGAGCAGTTGGCACCCAGAAGAAGCTGGGTAGAAGATGCCAGTGCCGCCGAAGACTGGTGTACCATTGAAGGGAGGAAAGTATTGCTGAATTTAGTTTTAATAAAGAATGGTTATTAAAAGAATAATGATAAGTTGGTGGAGCTAAAAGGGGGACATGGAGGGGTCTGAGAAGGGGGACGGGGAGAAGAAAGACTCACTTAAAAGAATTCCCAGACACTGGACTTTAGACTATATAACATATAGCCCATGTCCAGTAGATGATGGACAAAGTTATTTGGTAGGGTAGATCATTGGTTCCAAGATTTAATGGAATTTAAGCATAGTGCTCTGCAGTTTTGCCATTAACTTTTAATTTAGTGAAGTGCAGTGTACTCTATTTTTGATCTCCAATAGAAACAGGGGGTCAGAGAGCCATGCTTTGCCCATTGTCTGTTTTGTGGCTGTCAAAACACAGACCATGAATGCAAGTTGATGCTTGGGAATCAAAATTCAATCTCTAATGAACAGGGCCCATTGATTCCTCTTGTATTGAATTGTAAAATAACTGTACTGTCTCTCTATTTTGCATAGCACTGCACAAACTGTTGGCACAATATAAATCCTGCATAGTTTAATAAAATGTGGTTTTAAATTAATGCTTTGCTTGGATTCATAGAAAATGGCCCCTGGAAGAGGATGCAAAGAATCCAATAGAACTATGTTCATGTGATGTGAAGTGATATGATATGACATGGCTAGGGATAAGGTGAACGGCTGGGTTGGGTTCGAGGCACGTTCATCTAGGACTAAAGGTGCCTAATCTTAAACCCACTGAAGTAAATGGGTGCCTAATGTTAATAATTAGTTCTGGCCATTATATAGACTAAGAGTCAAAGGATTGTCAAAGGGCATAGGGGGGCTGGGCACTGTCCTGGGGAACATGTTCTAGAACAAAACAAAAAAAAAATTTGATAGGGAACAGGGATTTTAATAATGCTTAAAGTGGTTGTAAAGACTCCTATTTCTTTCTCATAAAACAACATGTTATACTTACCTGATCTGTGCAAATGTATTGCAGAGAGCAGCCTTGAATCTACTTTTATGGGGGTCTCCTGCCAGTGCTCTAGACTCCTCCTCTATTGTGTGTGCCACCATGACAAGCCACTTGCTCTGGTGAACACATGAAGGAGTATATTGAGCATGCGCCGAAATGCATTACCGCCCCCTTCACCTGCTACATCTGACTCTGCTCTCCAAGTTTCATTTTTGATGCACAGGCACATCCTGGACTTTACTTCCTGATCCTATAGGCATAGTTTGCTGCTGGACGGCTGGATGCCCCACCTGGATCTAATTACCACACAATGAGCCTTTTTAACTGTTTATCTTGTAAGTGCAAATTTTCCATTGTTTACTGAATAAATTGTCAATACTGCACTTAGAGGCGCCTTCCTCTCTTTTTCTTGTTACTGCATTAGAGCCTTGCTTCCACTCTAAGAACAGCTGCCTAAGTGTTACTGCTCCCATCCCTCCATCCCTGATATTCATCTGGCACCTTTATCTTACAGCTACAGAGGTTGGGCTCCAACAAGCGTGCCCTATACAAAATACACATGCTGACATCCCTTCCCTCTTTCTACCCAGGGCCCAGCCAAAGAATACTCAACTTTGAGGACGAACTTGCGTAATGTATCATATTTGCTCTTTTATTTCTATATGTTCTTTAAAATTTGTTTAGATTTCTCTATTAGTGTTTACTTCCTTTGTAAATAAATAAGACTTTGCTTCTTTGAACATTGTGTTTATTATTATAGCTAATATTGTAATATATTACTACTACTACTACTACGACTACATCAATATTGTCAGAGCCTTGATATACTAACTAATTATAGGGACTGACAAGATAGTACATAATTCTAATATAAATAGGGGTATTCCAAAACCACCCCCCCTAATTTATTTCACCAGGTAAGTATTGGTGGGGTGGGATTGGGGTGGGGTGGCTGAACATGGAAGATTTTTTAGCTTAATGCAGAGAATGCATTAAGGTTAAGAAACACCTTATGCTTTTGCCACCACTTTCTTTAAAGTGAAACATTAAAAATGCTAAATTGTATACAAACAGCAGCAAAGCTGACATTTAGAGGGAGCAAAATTGCAACGTAAATTGCCAGCAAATAACAGCTTCAGCTACTCTACTTCTGTTTGAAGACATACAGTCTGTGGATTCCCTTCATCTATACCAGACACTTATCCTAGATAAGGGTCCAGTATGGATGGTAATCAGAGACCCCATGCAAAAAAAAAAGAAAAAATGCAACATGCACCCCCCCCCCCAAATCCAGACTCTTATTTGAGCATACCAGAAATCCAGTAAGTTGATAACTTCCTGCACTCTCTGCCTGCACTGCACTTTTATCAATTACCATTGTTCTTTCTGTGAACTACAGAACACCTCCCTCCAAACTATAGGGAAAAGGGTGGAGTGTTCTTAGTACAGTGGGTGACTGTTGTTACCCTAGGACAGAAAATGTGTTACTGACAGGATCACCAAGTGATAATAATGATTGTTATTCAGTTTAGATACACTTAAATCCGTTTGTGGCCCCGTCCATTAGAAAATGATTACCATCATGCAAATATTTGCCACCACTGACACAGATTCTGAATCTTTGCTGTAGACCTGCCTCCTCTATTCCAAAAGATCAGTAGGTTCTTCTGTTTCTTGTTATCCTGCAAAACGTTTGTTTGAAACTGGTTAACCACCTGCTGTTAGCTACAAGCCCAGCACAGGCTGACCAACTCCCCTTCTATTCAAGCTGGACTCATTGCCTTAGTCTTTGCCTGAATAACAACTAGTGTTTCCCCATTCCTAGTTGAGAAGATTGCTAGGGTACTCTCAGTGCCCCTTCCAAGTCCTTCTTTCATGTTCCTTCCAAGTGACGCCTACGCTTCTAGTGTTCTATGTTATGAGAGACTCCTAGTAACCCCACTATTCCCTATGATCCTTGTCTGTAGTGCTACCCCTTTAGGAGCCACATAGTATTTTTGGGTTCCCAGTCTGTTCTGAGCTGGATTTAGAAGCACAACCCCTGCTGACACAATCGTAAAACCTTTACTAGGAGAATCCCCTGACTGTGGAACATTAAGTAATCACAAAGTTTAAGGCGAACCAATATTTTTATTGTATTGAGATCAAAGAAATGAACCAAACACAAAAGAAATAACAGTAATTGTGTACAGCTGCTAGACACTCTGCAAGTCTCAGCCAAATGATCAAACACAGTACCCTTTTAGAACAAACCCAAGATGTCCTGCAGGACCCGAGTTTAAATGCCAATCCCCACATTTAGACATCTTTCCCAAAAATTAGTTGTAATAGGCTATCAAGAATTCGGATTAACTCACTTTTGGATTTTCAGTTGTCTGGGAACAGGGTTTAACTAGAAAATGAATACACAGAATTTAATGTCCCTTTAGATACCAACCCAGCATAAAAAAAAATAATAATACTCTTCTGCACACTTGCTGGGGCCTTAGCTGGTGCACATTAAGGTCAAGATCCTCATTGTTTGAGAGCAAGATTTTTTGAGGAAAGAAAAAAATATCACAGTAGTAGGAAAAACTCCTCCCCTGACAGATGGTAGCAAAGTTAGACACAGGGTCCCTTAGTGGAAATGGGGGAAGGCAAGGATCAGTATAGAAGAAGGGGCAGGAGTGGATATCAAAATAATTTATATTCCAATAGACAGGGAATTAACTTGATGAACCAAGCTCCTTTATGGCTATAATATGTTGGATATAAGGTATTAACAATGTCGCTGTCCACAAAGACACATGCTGCAGGAAGTTTGTGTTGCAGGTGGTAAACTGTGATGCAAAGTGTGCTGCATTGATGTAAGTGAGAAAATAACAGGATATCTGGTAAATGAAGACAATTTTGGTTGTGGAACCCTCTCACCAAGTTTTCCCCTTGTCCTCCTGGTCCCTCTGAGAATGGAACAATACTGGACATAATTCCATGATCTGTAGACCTGGAAAGTTTCCTCTCCTGCTTGTCAGCAACACCAGCTATCTGTAATCCTTCCATCTGTCTCTCTAATGCAACCTGATCTGGTCTGGGTCTGCTGAGCCCTGCCGCAGTGTCCAGCACATGTCCTCCCTCTAACACAGTCTCTCTCTCCTCCCTCCAAGAAGATTTCAGTTATAAAAGCTCCAGCCCTTTTGCCAGCTTCTCTTGAAAATGTAGTCTGCTTTCAGTATGTACGTGCTTTACAGTCCTGCCTTCAGCATACAAGTTCAAGAATACCTTGATAAACGCAAGTCTGTGATAGCAAAACTATGGAACACCGCCATCTTTTGGTTAATCATCATACTGCAAACAGTAACAGTGCAGTGTGTTACAGGTCTGCATCTTCCAGTGTGTTCTCTGTACCAGCCTGTCCACAATGACTCTGTGTGCTCCTGCTTGCGTATCCTTGTAGGTTTTGTCCAGAGAGCATTCAAGTGGCCCTGTGCCTCTGTTTTCCTTGTGTACTTTTGTCAGCTTTCAGCCTCTCTGTGACCTCCCTGTGAATTCCAGTCTGCTAGCCATTGGTATCACCTGTGTTTACAGTCTGCTTCTTTCCTAGTTCTTGTCTCTTTTCATTGCTAGTCACTTCTAGCTGTCCTATGTGTCTCTGTGCACCTGTTCCCAGTGCCTATGAGTTTCTATGCACAGCTGCCAGCTTGGGCTGTGCTCCCTACTCTCCTGTTATCCCTGCACCTCAGCACTGCAGAAGATTCTTATCTGTTTACCAGCTCTTAGTTTCTGGTAGCTGCATGCGTGGGTGGGTTTAAGAACTGCAACCTGGGGATCATCTGCAGAGCAAACCTTCTCCACCTTTAGGTGCTTCTGGAGAAGACCAGGTGGTTCCTTAACTCTGCACCTTGGCCCTTCCAAGGACCCTCACCTTACCTGTATATATGGGCAAGCTAGGTTCTTTCCTTTCAGTACCAGTGGGTATCCTTCCTGTTCTAGACTCCTTGTGTACCTCAACTGTATTTTGTGTACCTGAATTCCCTGGGACCCCTGTTGCACTTTTGTGTTCCTTATAAGTATTGCTACCTCTGTGTTCCTATAAGCTCAGTATCCTACTGCTGCTAAGATACTCCTCTTTCCCTTTGAGCACTACACCCCAGTGCAGCAAGTGTTTCTTATTAGTATTCTGTATTCTACCTGTCAGTAAGACCAGATTTTCAGCGCGGCATTATACTCCAGCCATTCCTATGAATCCTGTATTTTGTGTTTTCTAAGATCCTTGTCTCTATGCTTCCCTGTACCAGGGCAGCTGTAGCATGCATGGATGCATTCTCCAACTTCACCCCCATCCAGTATGCAGGCTGTACAGAGGGTCCACAATCCCAACCATACATGGATTGTTCCCCATTCATGACAACCACTCATTTAATGAAAAAAAATAAATAAATAAATAAAAAAAAAAATATATATAAAATCCCCTCTTAAGCAGCAGAATTCCTCTCTACTGTACTAATATGACAAATATCTATTTTTTTATATCTGGATATCTGTACAACACCATTTTCCGTCAGTAAACATATTTTATTGAGTGTTTCAGCTAACATAGAATATAACCACATTACATTTGCAAATTTACAAATTCAAGTTATGAAGTTGAAAACAATTCTCCAGAAACTTGTACATCATCAAGCCTTATGATCCAAAATACAATTCACATCAAAGTGTTCCTAAGTGGTTTATGGTAGACTTTCAATTACTCAGAGCTGCCAAGCTGTGACCATTTACCAGATTGAAGTGACTATTTGAATACATGGACATATTATTCAGCATTCTATACATGTCAATACACAACTGGAGCAATATTAAATGTTCTTCTCCAAAAAGGTTTAGCCTGAAGGCTTAAAGCTGAAGTTCTGGATAGTTTATCACCCTTGTAGTGCCCATCTCTCTCCCCAAACTGCCAGGGTTAAATGCTCATGTATTCTAGGGTAAAAGAAAAAGCAGTAGTACTTGCCTTGTTCCTCACTCCCTCATTAGACTTCAATACTCTCTGTTGTCCTGGCATATTGACAGGTCATCAATGTCCCCACATAAAATACAGAACTGCTGATACTGCATTGTACGTGATGACATTGGAAAGTCTGGAACTAGTGGAGTGGCAAAAGGGGGGAATCAGGGAAGCAGGCTTGAAGCTAGGAGGAAGCCTGCAGGAGTGAGGAATACGGAAAGTATTACTGCCTATTCTTTTACTCCCCAGGGAAGAGGGGGCACAGCAAGGGTCATTGTTACTGCTGTCTGGAGTTGGATTATCAATTACAATCTGTGCTTAAGTCTCTTTAAAGTGGTTGTAAACCTCTGACATAAAACATAAGCAAAGAATACATCTCTATAGTGTGTACTTGTCTCAATCCAAAGCACTTGGTATAATTTCTCTCTGATGCCTTATTCCTCTGCTATCTGCATGAGTCACTTCTGACAGATTTTCTTGACATCAAGAGAAAAAAGGTGACAGGGGAGGGAGCTCCAACACACAGCCTGTGATTGACAGCCTCAGCTCTGTTTCTGTGTGCTGTGTGAAGGGGGCATGTCTCTTCCCTCTAATCAGCTCTCCTCACTGAGTTCTGCAGAGTAACTTCAGCTCCCCACACCTTGCTTTCTGAAAGCTCAAACAAGCTGTATAAATTCTGTACTTTGAACGCATGCAAAGAACAGAAGACCGCTAAGTCAACTTAACTACAACATATGTAGAAGGGTTTGTTTCATCTCTGTGTATCACCCAAGGCTAGACACTTCACTGGGTGTATGTAAGGATTAACAACCACTTTAAGACCATAAATTCAAGGACAGTCTATGTTTTAAGGGAATGTCAGGTGATAATAGGAGTAGAGCTGGTGATTGCCTGGGTCCCAAACACCAGGGGACCTGTAATGATGCCAAAAATGTTTTTATAGTTAGTCATTTTCGGTTTTGTAAATCTTTCTAAAACTTAATCAGCAATGGCAGCCTTTGTATTCCTCTCAATAAACTGTTTTTAAGTTTATTAAACAATTGATTATACACAATAGCAATGCACATTCCCTGTACTTGTACAGCATTATTTAAACATTGTCTGCCATCATAATATGGATAATTTGCAAAGGGTATACCATTGAATAAGAACCTGTTGGTAGGCACAGTTAGCCTTCCCACCTGTAGTTGACCTAGTGCCTGTATTGCATGGGAAGGGGAGTGTCATAAGGCAATTGGTCTCCTGGAAATTGCCTTGACAGAGGAAGTTAGTCTGATTGGACACCAAATTCTTGAAAGACATCTTGGGTGAGAGAACCTTTTAATTAAGCAAACCCACATCATTTTGGCACAATTCTCCTGAGTTAGTGGTAGGGAGAGGAACCCGCTTGGGAGAGACAGTGATTAACATAGGGTCAGGTTCCAAAAGAGGAGGGCTAGTTCAAGAAAGGCTCCTTCATTTCATACACTCTGGTACTCTGTTACAGTGGTGTAGAGCCAGTTTAGAAAACAGAAACATTCTCTGCCTATTCAAGAAGTGACACTACCGCTGATAACAGAAGCCATCCTCCAGTAACATATACTGAAAACACTAAAACTGTATGTCACCTGGATTGCTTATATTAGTTCTGAAGAACAGTTTATATGTGCAAACAAACTGTGCACACTTTATAAAAAATATATCAGTACGCTATAAACTGTATGTAAATATTTCTTCCAAATACAAGGTACCTGACTCAGGCCCCACCTAGATACCAATTAAAAATTCAAACACTGCCTTTTTGAAAACTTAAGAAATGCTTAAAAAACCATGTCACATGCAGGACACAAATATTTGTGTACACTACTAACTGTTATGCGTAGAACAGACAGTGTCCACTCGTTTGTAATGGCTGGCTTATACAGGGTCGATATGTAAATATTGGTGTTATCAGCTCTGTATAATACCTTTGGAGTAAATTATTACATACAGAAGCATTTGAATAAAAAAAGTTTGATGAGTATACATATTGAATGCATGTTTTCCTTAGGGTAGGTAGGGTTTTTTTTTGTTTTTTTTATATCTATTGGATTTTCAAGAATGCAAAATATAAAATAAGATGTGAAGGCCTTGAGAAAAAGGCACAGCAGCCTTAACAGGAACAGTGTACAAACAATAGTTACAATAAAAAGCAAAGCCAATAAAATAAAAAGGGGCACATTTAACCGAAAAGCATAGATTAATACCTGCACGACTCTATGAAAATATGCTCAGGAGTGGCAGCATCAACAAGACAATCTAAGACATGAATTAACCTTAGGACATTACCTGGAGGCTTTTGAACATTCCAAGTTTTGCACATTTTATTTTAGCCAAAGACTTTATGAAAAAGAACAGTGTAATTAATTGATGCCATATTTAAACTGTACGTCATTCAGCTATAGGGACTTTTTAGCTAATCATCATCAGTGCTTTATCGACAAAGCTATGTGATCACCATGTCAGCACCAACATACATATCGCATTATTGTAATGATTACTTTTATTATTATTAATAATAATAATAGAAAATAAAGGAGCCTATATAACCCTCAGGGTTATAACACTATAACCTCACTTTTCTGATTGACCACAATGCATTTTATCTAATGGTGAAATTTTGCAAAACTATCTTGAAAATTTCTAAAATTAAGGGAAAGCAACAGCTTTTAATTTTGTTCATCCCTAATTAGGCAACAGGAAATTTAAATTGCCCAACTTATTCAAGTCTATCTGATGAATCCCCTTTTCTGGGGTATATCTGGTAAAATACATTTCTCTATAAAGGGCTAGATTGTAACATGATAGCCTTGGAAATATTTAAATCTCCTGAAAGATATCAGAGTGCCTGTTTAAGATTTTGATGCATCCAAAACTTGGTTACATACGAGTAGATTTCTCCCTGAGAAGATGGATAGAGGGAGATTGCTGGTACTTATATAGTGGTACTTGCAGACCAAGCAAAACTAAAAGTGCTTGTTGTCACTTTTTAGTGTAGTGTTGAATTGCCACTGTTAAAATGTAAATCCTATGTTTTGACATTATCTCCATCTTTCTTTTGCTAACCATCAAATAGTAGCTTTCTGGGTGCAGTCTTCTGTCATACCCCAAACCATTATCTTTTAGGTTCAACATGCATCTTCTGTCTGAGCCTGATGTCATTTATCTATATTAAGCATGAACCCCTTATCAGTAAGAGGAGGCATCAAAAAGTGACTTGACCACATTCACTGTCTAGGTCAAAGCTGCCTTCAATGCACAGAGAAGTCAGAAGCAACATCTGACACATATACTAAAATTATTTCTACCATCATTTCATACACTACACACTAAATACGCATGTAAAGTTTCAATTACCTCCTCAAAAAGATCAAATGGCAGCTATTGTATGGATACAAAAACCTTGTTTAGCAGAGAAAAAAGTGTATGTCCTTGCAGTCTGAGGTAAATACCAAAGAAAGCAGGGCACACTGAGTTAAATTTAGACTCCACTTTTAGATAAAAGCTAGTATACATGGTGCATTTTTTGATTTACAACCTGTAATCAGATGAAATATTCCCTTTCATGATAATACGCATCATTGATCATTTTAATTCCGACAGGGTCACAATCATAATAGAAAGATCCCTGGAAAGAGGTCAAGCGAAGCAACATTTGGTGGAACATAGGTACATGATTGAAGACCAGAATAACTTCATATGCTACAAGTTAATTATAAAAAAGTTATTACTTATTTATGAAGAATTTAAAATGCCAAGAAGCACACGGTCATTGTCTCCATTCTGGATGTTTTGAACAATTTCAAAAACTGCTCATATTCTAGTAAAATAAAGAGCTACAAAAAATAATCTTCGTTACTGCAGGGAATAAAAGTAGCAAGCTACAAATTTGCACTTAACATTAAAATGTAGAAAAGGGTGTGTGTGGGTAACTTTACACTGCTGTGCTCCTGCTTCTCCTCCTATTAAACAGTTTGCCTCCCTGCTATCAACATGGTCCCCTCTATCTCTCCTGGTATAGGAGCACTACTTGCTGCCTGTCAGTGATGTCACTCCCTCCCTCCTTCCAGCTTGCAGGCATGAAAAATGAGAATCTTATGTTAACTAGTAAGGACCCCTGTGGCTCTGCAAAGTGGTAATCAACTCCTGAGCTGTTGTGCCCTTCTGGGTCTGTGCTGTCGAATACCATCCCCCACAAGTCAAATGTATGATCCTTGTGCCCACATTAAACTCATGTCAAGTGTGGGTACCAAGGAAAAGGATGGCGGCTGGCTTTGCAAATATTAAGTTCAGGTAGTAAGGGAGCACTGAGAGCTGGGACCGTGAAATCAGGGGATGGGAGGCCCATAACAACCCTGTTTGTTTACAAGTGCCAACAAGAAAAGCCTAACTGGTTTCCTTGGAGGCACTTGTGAGAATCTTTTCTTACTGGGGATCCTGTTGATAAGATAGCCAGTCAGCATTTTGGTGCTGGCTTCTCCATCATTACTAGATGGTGAATTTGTACAGTTGTACAGTTATCCCCAGACTGCAAACAATCCCAAATATTCTACTCAAAGCCTTTTTCCTTCACTCCACACATGTTTGACCTGCTAAAAATTGTAGTAAAAAAAGTAGGAATGGAGCCGCTCTACTTCTAAAAGTCCAAGATGGGTTTATGGATGTTATCTGAAACAGGAAAATACACCTGTTTCTCACTCATGCATTTCACTCTATTGGGAGATTAGGCATAGTTGACTTAATCTATTCTTTCCTTTTGTGCCACATAATCCCCAGAGTAAACTCTACACCATACAGGTATAATCATTGTTTTTTCAAAACCCATCAGATGGCCAGGCACCTTTTCTCAATAGTGGAATAGACCACCTCCTTGCCCATTAGCTATAGAATGTGATGGGGTGCCTCTCACTATCTTCATTAATCTAACTTAGAACAGCTCCCAGTCCATATGATGTCAGTCTGCGAGAGGATCCCTCATTTGTAGTTTGTTGCTGCCAGGATAGGGTCGAGGGTGAGGGCAACTGTGAACTGTTTAGAGGAAGTTTGGGAGGTTGAGGTCCTAGTTACCATCTTGTGCATGTTCTTCTTAGTGAAGTTCATCAGTGACATGGATACTGTGTTAAAATAATGGACACATTTTTAATAGTAGTTATCAGAGCCCAGAAAGGCCAGGACTTGCGTTTAGTCTAGTCTAAGAAGTGGATCAGTCCCTAACTGCTTCTATTTTAGCAGGTTCTGGGTGAAGCCTACTCTGTGTCCCAAGTATTGCACCTCTGCCATTTCTTCTGGAATTCTTATCTGGTCATATGGTGAGTTTGGCCTCTGCAGTTTTGTCTGAGATAATGCTAACATGTTGAAGGTGGTCCTTCCAAGTTTCTATAAAGATGGCAATGTCATCAAGATCAGCACTTGCAAAGTGCTTACAGTTGCACAACAGCTGACCAGCAGTTGGCTGGAAGGTGGCAGGGAAATTCTTTATATGAAGGGCATGTTAATGAATTTATAAATCTGAAGGGAGTGATAAAGACTTAACATTCCTGTTAAAATCATTTGCTAATAGCCCTTGTTCTGGATGATTTCCATATTTAGTATTGCATTTGGTCCTTTCTCAAAGTATGTCGGACAGATTTGGGGGACTCAATTCTCATGATGAGTGTCCAATGTAGTCCTTCCTTCTTGGAAAGGAGAAGAAAATAGGGCCATGCTGGTAGATTACATTGCTTCCTGCTGTCCCTTGGTTAGTTATGGACCCTGTGGAGCCTGGCTTTCATTCTTTGATTGCTGATTGCCTCCAGAATATTTGGTAAGTTATCCTTTTCATCTTCAGGGAAAAAGAGGGCAGATGGTGAGAATGGACAGGTATTTGTCTTGGTATTCCTTGAGCCTCCCTTGGTCATCCAATGCAAGAATGTAGTTAGTGTCATTCAGTTTCTTAAGGATCTGAAAAGGCCAGGTGGACTGCAGCTTGTTTCCGCGGGTTTGAGACAATCATAAGCATTGGCAGGTAATTCTTGGTTATGGGCCTTACAGTCACAGAAAATATTTTGTTTGAGTGGCAATAAGATGATCCACCATGAAGCCTGCTAGTTTGCTCATCCTTTCACATAATTCTAAGACATAGGACAGGGACGAAAATGTCCAGCAGGTGTTCCTGCCAATACTCCTAAAGCAAAGTCAGTGGTCATTGGACCTTCCTCCCATATAGCAGTTCAAAAGGGAAGGGAAAGATGGATTTCCAGGGTACCTCGAAATACATGAAGAGGAGATGTGAATATATTTTCCCAGTCTGGCTTCATATCTACTAAGGCATGTAGCATAGCCTTCAAAGTAAAATTGAAGTGTTCAGGCAGTCTGTTTATCTTGGTGTGGTAGGGAATATTTTGAATTGTCCACTACTAACAGAGATACTGCACAAGACCTGACATGAATTGAGTCCCTTGACCTGACAAAATGTCATCTGGAAAGCCTACTGTAACCAGTGCTATGATAATTTTGTGTTGCTGAACACAGATTTTCTGAAGTGGACCTGAGTCCCAAGGTTGTCAATAGCTGAATGGGAGCTCTTGGAAAGCCCCCAACCCTTGCGCATTGATCACAGGCTAGACTGAAATAGACAACAGATTAAGACATTTTGAGCCAATAGAATGCCTGTTGCTATCTGTATTCTGTCCATATTTTCCCTTGATGCTCTGCCATTGGAATGCTGTAGGTGAGGTGGAAGAGTTCAGTTGAAATCATTAGTTGGGGAAGACAGCCACCCGTACACAGATCCCGGCCCGCACAGCTAAATAAGCGGCTCCGGTCTCCTTGGCAACCCCCCTAGCACGTACCAGCATGGTCAGGGGAGCGCCCCAACATCAGGCTCCGCCACCCAGCAAGCCCAT
Source organism: Staurois parvus (assembly GCF_062004578.1). Taxonomy (NCBI): domain Eukaryota; kingdom Metazoa; phylum Chordata; class Amphibia; order Anura; family Ranidae; genus Staurois; species Staurois parvus. The sequence continues at coordinate 4,462,837 of NW_028317883.1, forward strand.
CAAGGAGGCCCTCTCTCAAGCCTCCTCCAAGATGGCCACCGCATCTTCTCCTGGCAGCAAGAAAGCTGCACAGACATATGCAGCCCTGCAAACAGCACAACCTAGCCAATCCTGCATATCTGATGGTGAGTCAGATATTGACCCAGAGACCCCTACTCATGCTTCTACTCCTGATCTTATGTCTCCTGACCTTCTTATGTGCTTTGAAAAAATGTTACACAAAGCCCTGAAACAAACCTCTGACCACATCACAGACAAGCTGTCCAGAGAAATCCGTGAACTAGGACAACGCACTGCTGACCTGGAACAGAGAGCGGATGACCTTGACACCTCATTTCAGACACATGCAGATGACCTTGACCTTCTGCGCGACGAAAACGCGACACTGCAAACACGTCTTGAGGACTTTGAAAACCAGGATAGGCGCTTAATTGTGCAAATTCGTGGCCTCCCAGAATTGGTCATTGATGCCCAATCAATCGTCACAGCGTTGTTCCAAGAGCTCGCCCCCGCTATTCCAATAGAGCGCCTGGAAATGGACAGGGTTCATAGGGCACTAGCTCCACGATGCACTAATGGCCCGCCACGTGATATTATAGCCAAACTCCACTTTTTTTGCACTAAAGAGCAACTCCTACAAGCAGCCAGGGTCACACCTACCAATTGTTTCAAGACCTCTGCCCTACTACTATCGCTAAACGCAGGGCTATGAAACCTCATCTGCAAGCGCTCCAGCAACATGGCATACCATATAAATGGAGCTTCCCCTTCGCAGTGCGTTTCCGCTACCAAACCCGAGACTACATCTGCAAGACCCCTGATGAATTACTGGACACCCTGCGGAACCTCCAGCTACATCCACCAACACCGTCAGAAGGCTCCAGACGGTGATCTGCGTCTTGCATACCGCAGAAATCCCACCTCCACACCTCGCCAATGGTTGACTCAAAACCTACAAACGAGGGCGTTTCTCATCACCTGCTCCATCTCCCCAAGATTCCATGGACTCTCACCAATCAACCCTGACCTTACCACCCACACACGACAATGCTGAACTCTGTCAAAATAGTAGTTGATACCCATGGTGTCTGTTCTCCTCACCCTTCACTCAGATGCAGACGTCATGTATCCTTATGCTAGCCCTCAGGGCCCATATTGTCATTTTGTCTTTTTTCTATTTTTGTATGTATTTACATGTATTGGGAAAACTCCTTTTTATTTTTCCCACAAGTTAAAGGTTATCTTGACTCTTTTCTCTCCTATGTCTTTGTTGTGCCTTACATGCTACTTGTTGCAGTATTTTTTAAATGGTTGTGTTTGAACATGTGTACGGAGACCTCGGTTCTGGCGGCACAAGAGATCACATCTTCTCATCTCTACTGGCCTACCTTGATGGCCGATGCTGCCCGGACTCAGGACCTCCTGGCTCCTTTAGGAACCAACTTTACTGTTTTTTCCCCAGGATCTCATCATCATATATCTGTCCATATGCTGTTGTCCCCATGGCCCACGTACACCACTAGCCCCTGTAGTATTGTTACTTTAATACTGCTTGGGCTACTACTGTTCCCTAGACCACCCTATTTATGGGTGACACCAGGGACCACCTCCTTCTCCTAGTATGGCCCTCTACATCCTTCTCCTGACACCTTTCCCTAACTCTATCCTTCCCCCCTCCCTCCTACATGACTCCACAACTCTATCTAACCTCCTACACCACCCAACTGCTTTCTACCGTGACTACCAGATTCCCTTTCAGCTGGTAATACCTTTTTATCCAATTCGCCATACACTCTTCCCATGGGTTATTTAAATATTCTCACCCTGAATGTTCAGGGCCTCAACATACCACAGAAACACAATAAGGCATTCCGCTCCTTTGCATCGCATAAAGCTCATATAGTTTGCCTTCAAGAGACACACTACACTCCTACCTCTACTCCCAAGTTCTTTGGCCCGCGCTACCCACAGGTCTACACAGCCTCTGCTGCAACCAAACACAGAGGGGTACTCATTGCCCTCCATCGCACGACACCCTTTACATTGTATAATGAGATTAAAGATCCTGAAGGTTGTTATCTCCTGCTAACCGGACAACTTTTGGACGTAGAAGTCACCATCGCTACATACTACGCCCCATACCAAGGTCCCTTACCGTTTCTCTCTCACCTATTATTGACCACCATAAATGTGGTACTCTGTTAGTTTGCGGAGATTCAAACTGTACCTTATACCCCTTCCTAGACAAGTCCCCTCAACCCCCCCCCCACCCACCTCCAAACAAACCTTCCAAGCCATATTACAGTGTTATTCCATAATAGATACCTGGAGAGAACTTAACCAGATAAAGTGCCAATATACTTTCTATTCTCATCCTCATAGGACCTTTTCAAAAATAGACCACATCCTCATGACTGCTAGTTCTTCCCCCCCGACTATTGGCCTCCAAAATTCTCCCGATTCCCTGGTCTGACCACAGCACTGTACTTACTTCCATCGCCTCTTTGGCTCCATCCCTCCGGACTCCTCCTAGATCATCAACGACAACCTATTAACAAACCCGACACATTGCTCGGATATCGAAGCAGCTCTTAAAGACTACTTATCTCTAAACCAAACCCCAGACATCTCCCCTCTCCTACTTTGGGAAGCACATAAACCGGTACTACGTGGTTCTGCATTAGCAAAGCGACCTTTTTAAATAAAGAGAAAAGACAACAACGCCTTCTCCTTGAACAAACCTACAACCAATCTCATCAAGCCTTCCCCAGCCAACCGAGAAGCCCTGGAACGGTCTCAATTGTCCCTTGATCTTCTCCTCATGGATCAGGCGGAGCTCTCACTCCGCAGATCCCGGCATAAATATTACACAAAAGCAAATAAACCTGGTACCCTTTTAGCTCTTTTACTCTGTAGGCTTGATCAGATCACCAAACCCATCTGATTACGCAATCCTCTGGCAACCCCATTAGTAACTCAGAATGCATCCTACAAGTCTTCCACAAGCATCTCTCACGACTTTATTCTTCCTCTGCACCCTTTGACCCTTCCCAGGCTGACACCCTCTTGGCCCCCCTCTCCTTCCCGAAGCTCTCGGAGCACCAACTGACAGCACTGGAGAGGGCCACCACCCCAACTGAAACCTTAAACGCTATCAAATTATTAAAGCTTCGTAAACGCCCAGTACCTGATGGCTTTTCCGCCACATACTACAAAAAATTTGCCCAGCTCCTAACACCTGTCCTTACTAATGCTTTCAATGCCATACTATCGGGCCAAACCTTCAACCCAGAAACAGTGCAAGCCAACATCTTAATGATCCCAAAACCGAACTCGGACGACACACAGTGGTCCAGTTATAGGGCAATCTCCCCCCTCAATATAGATATCAAATTACTAGCTAAAATTCTATCCACGGGCCTCAACTCGTGTATAGGATCCCTAATCCATAATGACCAAGTGGGCTTCATTTCAACTTGACAAGCCGGGGATAACTCTCCTAGCACACATAGCTAAATCTCGTAATATTCCCGCCTGTTTCCTGTCCTTAGACATCCGGAAGGCATTTAACACAGTCTTTAGGCCATACCTGCACTACATTCTGTGCCGGTGGGGCTTTGGCCCTCACTTTTTAACCTGGATATTCTCACTTTATCACAAGCCCTCGGCCAGAATCAGATATCTAGGACATAGGACTGCTCAATTTCCAATTTCCCATGGCACCAGACAGGGCTGCCCTCTGTCCCCCCTACTCTTCACCTTGGCCGTAGAACCATTGGCTCTTCTGATTAGGGCTAACCCAGATGTTCTTGGACTCGAGATAGGTGGCTCTCATCACAAATTATGTCTTTTTGCGGATGACGTTCTACTTTTTCTCACTTCCCCCTTGACTTCTTCTCCTTCTCTCCTCTGGCTCCTCGAGAGGTTTGGCTCACTCTCTGGCCTTTTAATTAATCCCCAGAAATCAATAGCATGCAATATCTCCCTCCCCCCTAGAGATCAGGCCCATTTGAAACTGACCCTTCCGTTTTCCTGGTCACAACACTCTATTCCTTTCCTGGATATAAAACTGACTTCCAATATATCAGATCTATATGCAGCTAACTATTCTCCTATGTTAACCCATTACCTTTGCACCTTACAGCATTGCATTTTTTCCTACGTATACCTCGCTCAACCCTATATCGCCCCAAACTTTGGGGCGGTCTAGATCTTCCAGATATTAGCAAGTACTACCAGACGGTGCACTTAGCACAACTGCCAAAATATCACAAACTGCCAAAATATCACGCGACCCACGAAATCCCTTAACGGGTTGTCCTCGAATCCATAGAATGCGACCCCTTGTCTACTGCTAACCTTCTATGGTTAAGACCTATAGACCGTCGCTCGATAACAAACCCCATCACATCTCACTTTCTGTCGCTTTGGGATAAACTGAAATCCTGCTATCTCTTGCAATCACTACATAACCCCCTGCTCTCATATCTCCAAAACCTGGCCTTTCCCCCAGCATGGTCTTCACCACTCACATTCAAACTATGGACCTCAGCCAACCTTCTCTGCACCCATCACTTCATGCTGAAGAATAAGTTTAAATCCTTTACCTAACTGCGTGAAGCATATGATCTCCCAGCCTCCAAAATATTCCGATACTTACAATTGCAACATTTTTACTCTCCATACACTATAGCAACCAACCAAGCGAACACCATGTCTCCCTTTGAAGGGGCTTGTCACAAAGACCCCCATAGACGAGGCCTCATTTCATGCCTGTACTCCCTTCTTACAACCTCGGTCACCACGTCTCCTCCTTCATACATTCGTAAATGGGAAATGGACCTTGGCCGGCAATTGGACCCTTCTGACTGGGACCATATTTGGTCCAACACCAAGTCATCATCACAAAATATCGTAGCTTTAGAAACGAATTATAAAGTTCTAACCCGGTGGGACCAGAATTGCAAAATATACACCAAATTATCCCCCCACTTGCTTTAGAGGCTGTGTGGATCTGGGTACACATTGCCATATCTGGAGGGATTGCCCAATCGACCAAGCCTTTTGGGCTGATGTCTTCGGCATACTGTCTAAACTTAGTGCAAAAACCCTCCAGGCAAACCCGGTTACAGCTCTGCTCAACTTATGCCCCCCGGTGTTACCAACTCACAATTCAAACTTATTCTACAAGTTACTACAGCAGCCAAACAGGTCATAGCTAAGTCTTGGAAATCTCCTTCCTTAAGCATTGCAGTTGTTAAGAATAAAGTGACTCAGGCTATGATTCATGCTAAAGTGGAAGCTACAATCCTAGATACTATCCCTAAATTCCTGAATGTTTGGAACCCTTGGGTAGAGTGTTTTCTTTGACGACTCACTTCTTAACCCATGATAAACATATGTACTTTATACTACTCTGGTATCATTTCCTACCGATTTCACATATTACCCCATTCACTGTTGCCAATTGTGGAGTCATTTACCCCATCCCACCCCTCCCCACTTTCCTTCTGACCTACCCAACCTATCCCCCCCTCCCCCCCTCTTATTTTTTTTTCTTTTTCTTTCTCCCCCCTGACCCCTTTCTCTCTAACCATCCTGTATAACTCTATACTCCCATGTTATGATCCTCTTACGAAGCATTGGGGAGCATGTTTCTCCATTTGTCAAAATTCTGTATGTACGTATGCTTATAGCTTTTACCCACATTATGTCATATGAAACATCATATTGTTATATCAACATTCTCCTCCTCCCCCCTTCTTTGTAAAGACATTATTGCCACAGTTGCCAATATCTATGATTTCATGTCTGAAAAATGTCTATTACCAATGTCTATTTCCCCTTGTTAAAATGCCAATAAAATATTTGAACAAGAAATCATTAGTTGATTTCAGCTGTTTGTTAGCTATCTGGGTCACTCTCCAGGCTAATCTCATTTTGCAGTACTTTTTTTCTCATTATCTTCCAAGTTAGTCCCTCAAACTCTCACCAAGAAACTTGTTAAAATGGGGTCAGTGACTAATTCCTTTAGAAACTTTCACTCAACACAGGTGAGGTCACCACTGGTGTTCTTGGGATCGCGTGACTGCACCAACAAAGCGATACCTGAAATTTCTGTTTTCTTTGCATACCATAAGTTTTCTTCTTCCAGTGCTGTTCCCAGATCATCAACATAGAGTCCAAATAGGATGTAGGTCAAAGATCAAGAAGGTGCATCCACATCAGGGGTCAGGGGTACTCCAGTCAGTAGGAAGGGGTGGCAAGTCTTCAGGAGCTTGGTATTCACATAAGGACCAAGCATTTTCTAGAACTGTTTGCGTACTAGTAAAAATCTGTATGTTTGCTACAAAATTACATGCCACACAGTATTTCCACAGTAATTTTCCAAACTCTATTTTTTTTTAAAAAAGATAGACTTTAATTAATAAAAAAAACACAGTATATAACCCAATTTGTCTGTAAAATTTGAAAGATGATGGTACACCAAGTAAATAGATACCTAACATGTTACGCCTTAAAATTACGCATTCTCGTAGAATGGTGCAAAACTACAGTACTTAAAAATCTCCATAGGCGATGTTTTAAAAGACTTTATAGTTTACCAAGTTACAGAGGAGGTCTAGTTTTATAATCATTGCTCTCACTTTCATATTTGTAGCAATACCTCACATGTGTGGTGCGGACATCGTTTACATACCTGGGTGTGACCTAACTATGCTTTCGCCACTGCGCGCAAGAACAGGG